>NC_143157.1:10296907-10622213 GCF_041381405.1 Jatropha curcas | reverse complement strand
GATCGGGTATGTTCGGTCGTTTGAAAACCTGTTTCAGTTCAGCCGACCACAAGCTAGGGCCATGATTGTTGGTGATCAGAAAGCAATTTTGTTGCCCCTGATTGATGAGTTTTCAGGGGTCTGTTCAGATGACCCAGACCGGATGAGGCTAAGGATGCGGGCCTTGGTTTTTTGTTTATTGGCTGGCTTCTTGTTCAACAAGGATCCGGGCTACGGGGATTTGCGACTTTGTCCCATGGTTCGGCAGATGGAGGATATGGGTTGCATAGGTGGTATTGTGCTGGCAGAAACTATCAGGAGCCTCGACAGAGCCGCTTTAGGCTTTGAGGACTGGACGGTTTCTCCTATTATTCTTCAGGTATTTCTTCTTTTTCTATTTCTTATCTTTTCTTCTTTTTGGCCTGTTCCTTTGTAATAGAAAGGATCCATTACTCAGGTTTGGTTGAAGGACCATCTCCAAGTGGTTGCCACTCCTACTTTGCTGCCTTATAACCCTGTCCAGTATCGCATGCGGAGGATCTTGATCACACATCCGTCTGCTGATGCCTGGACCTCATGGCTGATTGAATTGGGTCCAAACGAAATGTTGTGGTTTGTACCTTGGTACGGCATTACCCGCTTTATTCAAGTCAGCTCTCACCATACTCAGGTTTACCTTTTAGGCCTTACCCATTGTACTTGGTACTGCGCTTCGCGCGTTATGAGGCAGATGGGAATAGATCAGACTGTACCGATCATGGATGACTCTTTATCTGATTCCACCATCACTCCGGGAGTTACCCGAGCTGTCCTTAGAGCTTGGGTTAGAGATCATCAGATGGTTAGGCCTTTACCTAATCCTGCTGGTATTCAGACTTCTCCTGAGTATCGGGCCTGGTTCGTGAATGCTGTCTGGCCGGTTGAAAAGCTGAGGAGGAACGCACTGCTGAGTGCACTTGAGGGTTGGACTCAGGCTGACACTGGTGAGGGGGTTAGGATTGATGAGGAGATTGTGTTGACTCCTTGGACAGGCGAGGCTGGAGAGAGTTCAACAGCTAGGGATGACTCGGAGGACGTTGCCCCACGGAGGCGACGGGCCACCTAGACTCTGATAGGCTTTTATTCTTTGGTTTTGAGATGTATTTTTGTTTCATGGATTTTATTTTATTTTTTTTTTTTGGCTTTTTGCTTGTACTGTTTGGCTTTATTTTTTTTTATTGGAGTGTTGTTTGACTTTTAAGCTTTCCAAGCACGTTCCAACTTTATTCCTGTAAGCTCTAATTTTTGCCTAAGCTGCCCTTCCGGGTTTTCAACTTAGCGAGCTACCCATTTTTGCCTAAGCCGCCCTTTTGGGTTTTCGACTTAGCGGGCCCCGACTTTTTGCCTAAGTCGCCCTTTCGGGTTTTCGACTTAGCGGGTTTTTCTTTTTTTTTTGTTTATTATATTTTTTTTTATTATTTTTTTTTGTTTATTTTTTTTATTAGCAAAGAAGAAAGAATGATGAAATGATGATTTTTATTAATGTTTAGACCGTGCCCAATGAGGGCTGCCTACATATCTCCGATAGGTAATTTCTTTTTTTTTCGAAGAGAATCAGGTCTAATGTAGTTCATTTTACATTATGCAATGCTTATACAAAATATCTCTTTAACTGATCTAAATTACATGGATTTGCAAATTCTAAACCATCCAAATCAGTTAAAATGACGGCTCCGCCGGACAATACTTTCTTCAACACATAGGGGCCAGCCCAATGAGGACGAAACTTCCCACGTGGATCTTGAATTGGCTGCCTAATTTCCTTCAGAACCAAACAGCCTTCTTCTAGTTTTCGGTCTTTGACCTTCTTATTAAAATGTCGTGCCATTCTTCTTTGGTAGACTTGGGTTTGGTGGATTGCTTTCAACCGCTTTTCAT
Organism: Jatropha curcas; assembly: GCF_041381405.1. NCBI lineage: Eukaryota > Viridiplantae > Streptophyta > Magnoliopsida > Malpighiales > Euphorbiaceae > Jatropha > Jatropha curcas. The sequence goes on along the minus strand of NC_143157.1, from coordinate 10,620,317 downwards.
CCATACCCAAAAGTTGCAAATGATAATTCTTCACCCAATCTGCTTCGCTGATCTGACTTTCTTGGATAACCCTTGCTGACTGAACTTCCAGCTCAATAGGCAATACTGCTTCCATACCATATACCAACGAATACGGAGTTGCTCCGGTGGGTGTTCTAATTGAAGTCCTGTATCCCCATAAGGCATTTGGTAGCTGTTCGTGCCAAGCTTTGTGCTTTTTAGCCGTCTTCTGCAGAATGACTTTTATGGCCTTATTCGCGGCTTCTACAGCTCCATTTGTTTGTGGATGATAGGGCGAGGACTTATGATGTTGAATTCTCGTTTCTTTCAACAAATTAGAAAATTCACTCTGAAAGTGAGACCCATTATCTGTGATGATCTCGAAAGGCGTTCCGTACCGACAAAGGATGTTAGTACGAACGAACTGTGCTGCCTTCTTGGCATTTAGAACTGAATAAGAGGCTGCCTCGATCCACTTAGTGAAATAATCTACAGCAACCAGGATGAATTGATGACCGTTAGAGGCCTTCGGGTGGATTTTTCCGATCACGTCTATGCCCCAAGTTGCGAAGGGCCATGGAGAAGCAATAGGATTCAAATTGACCGGAGGCTGTTTTTGCAACTTAGCGAAGATTTGACATTTATGGCACTTCTGCGCGTGCCTCACGCAACCTGCAGTCATAGTTGACCAGTAATAACCTAGGTTTGCGATTTTACGAGCCAAGGCTATCCCGTGCATATGCGGGCCAGATTCCCCATTATGTAAGGAACCCATGATGGCTTGAGCTTCTCCCTCGTCCACGCACCTTAGGTGCAGGCCATTCGAACTCCTCTTATACAGAACTCCCCCAGTAAGGCAGTATCCGGATGCTAACTGCCTCAATGTTCGTTGATCAGTCTTGGTAGATCCCTCCGGGTAAGTTTCATTCTGAAGATAAATCTGTATATCCCAGTACCAGGGCTTGTCATCCACCAAATTCATGACATGTGCTGGCTGTTTCTATAGCCGAACAGTGAGAGGTCGAATGACTTGGTCTCCTCCCACGTTGACCATGGAGGCCAGAGTAGCCAGAGCATCAGCGAACTGATTCTTGGCTCGCGGTAAGTAGTGGAAGGATAAATCTTCAAATTGCTGGGCCAATTCGTCCAAACGTTGTAGGTAAGGAACCAAACGCTCTTCTTTAATTTTCCATTTTCTCAAGGCTTGAGAAACTATCAAATTGGAATCCCCGAAAACCTTGAGGACTTTTACTTCTTTTTCTAGAGCTGCTTCTAACCCCTTTATGCAAGCTTCATACTCGGCTTCATTGTTAGTGCAGTTGAAATCTAACTTGACTGCGATTGGAACATATTCTCCACAGGGAGTTTTGAATACGACTCCAATCCCATTTCCATGGTAATTTGAAGCTCCATCGAAGTACATTTCCCAGACTTCACTTTCCAAGTTCAACAAGTCTTCATCAGGAAATTCTACCTCCGGCATTTGGTCTTCGACCGGTAATTCTGCTAATTGATCGGCTAAGGCTCCACCTTTCACCGACTTCCGTTGCACAAACTTCAAATCATAAGCTGCGAGTACTGATACCCACTTAGCCATCTTACAATCAAGAACCGGCCTCTCCATAAGGAATTTCAAGGGGTTCGATTCAGAAATAACGCTTGTGGTGTAAGATGAAAGATAGTGCTGTAGCTTTGTACAGGCCCATACTAGAGCCAAACACAGCTTTTCTATCTTATTGTATTTCAATTCGTAGTCTAGCATTCTTTTGCTGAGGTAATACACGGCATTTTCTACCCTTGTATCTTCTGCTTGTTGAGCTAGCATTGCACCCATCGCTTCTTCTGTCACTGATAAGTACAGCAGCAAAGGCTTTCCTAGCCTTGGTGGCTGTAAAACTGGTGGGGATAACAGATACTGTTTGACTTGGTCGAAAGCTTTCTGACAATCCTCATTCCATTTGACGACCACTCCTTTTCTGAGCAATTTGAAAATCGGTCCACAAGTATCGGCCAATTGGTTGATGAATCGGCCGATGTACTGTAGCCTTCCTAAGAAACCCCGAACTTCTTTTTCCGTCCTTGGTGCTGGCATTCCCAAAATGGCTTTGGCTTTTGAAGGGTCAATCTCTATGCCCCTCTGGCTGACCATATGCCCTAGAAATACACCGGATGTAGCTCCGAATAGGCATTTTGCCGGGTTGAGCTTCAAATTGTACTTTCGAAGTCTAAGGAAGAACTTCTCAAGTGCGGTTGCATGTTTGTCAGCTATTTTTGACTTAATGACCATATCGTCGACATACACTTCTACTTCTTTGTGAATCATGTCATGGAAGATGGTCGTTGCCATTCTTTGATAGGTTGCCCCGGCATTTTTGAGCCCAAAAGGCATGACCCTGTAGCAGTAGGTTCCCCATTCCGTGATGAATGCCGTCTTCTCTTTGTCTGGAAAATGCATCATTATTTGGTTATATCCAACAGCAAGATCGGTCAAGGAGACCATCTCATGTCCCGCCATTCGGTCTACCAACAAGTCAATATGCGGCAGGGGGAAGTCGTCCTTCGGACATGCTTTATTCAAATCCCGGTAGTCTACACACATTCTGACTTTGCCATCTTTCTTCGGCACCGGTACAATGTTTGCTAACCATGTCGGGTAGGCAATGGGTTCTATGAACCTGTTCTCCAGTTGCTTGGCTACTTCCTCCTTGATTTTCAAGGACCATTCTGTCTTCAGCCTTCTTAGCTTCTGTTTTACTGGCTTAGTCTCAGGGTATACTGGAATCTTGTGCACCACTATTGCCGGGTCAATTCCCGTGATGTCACTTGCCTTCCACAAACTTCTTTAAGCATTCACTGATCTGTTCCCTGTTCACACAGTCAGATGCAATGTATGTATGTTCATTTTCTTCTTTGCCAATTATTATTTTTTTTTCATTTTTTATTTCATTTATTTCTTTTTCATTATTTTTGCTTGGAAATGCTTGGAAAGATAGACACGCGGGGTAGTCAAGAATTTGCAAGCCTTTATTGATTATGAGAGAATTGTCTTCAAAAGTTACATCGAATTTGAAATCTGGATCTTCTAGATCCGACACTAACGACTCAGAACTGGAACTGGACTCTGACTCGGTTTTAGACTCGGGGTCAGACTCAGACTCAGTACAGGACTTGATTACAGACTCTGACTCTAGGTTTGACTCGGGAGGGGGTTCATTAGCAGCGTGTTCCTCCTCGGCGTACCAGTTGGTGAAAGGTCCTTCGTTCGGCTTGATCAGGCTCGGCAGGTCTTGATCCCCATTATTTCCTGTGATAACCGCAACCTCATCAAAGAGACTAGGCTGCATAAAGTCTTCTACTTCCAGTTCAGTTATTGCTTCAACTTCTTCAGATAAGCCATTTAGGTCCAGGCCACGGATGTCACTCACTTTTAGGAATAGCTCGAAAGGATCGATCAATTCCTTGGTCAGAAACAATAGCATTTACCCCGTGATTTGGTAAGGGATTAGTGCTAATGTTCGGCTTCCTTCTTGGGATGATTGAACCGTTGTCTACCAGGTCTTGGATGCGGTTCTTAAGCGTCCAGCACGCTTCAGTCTTGTGCCCGTTACCCTGATGGTACTCACAGTATTCATCAGCTTTGTAGTTCCTTCGTAATGGGTTGGGTGGTGGCCTGTCTTCTAAAGGCTTGATGTAGTTTGCTTTGACAGCTTCTCGGAATACCAAAAGGATTGGCATACCGAGATCAGTATATATTCTTCTCGACTGACTGCCGTTTCTCACGTTTCCCACACGTAAAGGATCCGTCGTGTGGGTGATGCTTGCCACTTCATGGACTTTGCTAGATTGGCTAGGTTTCTTGTATTTTGAGGTTCCCGGGTCTTCTTTCAGTTGCCCTATTTGGATTAAGTCTTCCACCTTAGTTGCAGTCGCAATGGGCGATTGGAACGTAGGCAAGTACTGTGTTTGAAGCTGTGACTGGTAGACAGGCAGTAAGTTCTTGATTATTATATCAACTTGTTCCTGTTCAGAGGGTCGGCTGATCATTTGGGTGACCTTGGCCCTTTTCCTCGTAAGGAACGAGGGAAAGGGTTCATTGTTTTTCTGTTTGGTGGTTTCTAGTTTTTCTCTTATTTTCTGAGCTTCCAGCTCAGAAGCAGTTCTGGAGGGCATGTCATCCAGGTTAGGGGTAGGGTTTGTTGGTTCAGCAGTAGGACCCTGATTGGAGGTAGCAGGTTCACTTCCCCCAGCGGAAGCCCCATTTCTATTACTATTACTCAATTCAGCTATCAGGACGGTCCTTTGGGCAGTCAATGCCTCATTCATTCTGGCCTCCATTTTGGCCTCCAGTCTGGCCTCCAGTTGTTCAATAAGGTTTTGGAAATCGGCAAGTGATGCCATTGATGCAGGTGGGGTTATTGAAGTTATAGGTGAAGCTGGTGTAACTGGTGAGGCTAGTGAAGCAGGTGATAGCACCGTAGGTGTGGCTGGCACTTGGTTAGGCACTCGGATTGTGGGCACCTGTAAGGATGAGGGTAACCGCATTAGGGTATAGTGGGCGGCATTGTGTGTCAGAGTAACTGATATGAGGTAGACCGACTCTTTGTCCAACTGTGCATGACTAACAGAATATCTTATGTGTTCTCCATGCGTTTACCCCAATACTTATGATATGTCGTGAATGCACACAACAACACATCATAATCTGTTTTGATGAGATGCTTCACATTATCGGGTGCATACAGTCCTAAAGGATAGGGTCTATAGGCTATGACACAAATAGAGAATCGGCTTATTAAGGGACCCTTGAACCTTGAGCATGAATATACCTAACCACATGTGAAACAAAGAGTTTCGCGTGGGTCCAACGGTACGCATACTCATGGGCCACCTCCAAAAGGATTAGAGATGGTTTGTGGTAACAGGGAGGACGCTTTGGCTGTCCGTCGGCATAATCAAAGAGACCTGCCGATCAGCGCTACTTGCTATCCAGACTCAGAAATTTGAACAGAAAGAGAAGAAATTCATTTGAAGTTCATTTTTTATGCAATGGAGAAAAGGATTCTCAATCGTGCAAATAAATCAATAAGTTTTAAAGTCTTAATCAAAATGTTTAATCAAGTTCAAACTTCCTTATCAAGTATTCTTAAAGAAAGAACACTTGATTTTTTTGCTTAGGATACTCTGCAAAACAAAGCATAATAAAATAATACCTTAAAGAAAGGCCGGTTAGTTTTCACAACAATTGTAGTCCACTTTATGCAAATTAATTACATAAATCCCCAGTGAAGTCGCCAAACTGTGAACCCCTTCCCCAAATGTCATATGCATGTGATGCATATGATGAATGAGAAGAAATACACGTGATGTGTGTGAGTCGCCACCTTGTTTAATTATTTTAGGGTAAACTAGGAAAAAACCCTATGTGACTCCATTTTTAATTAACCTAGTTACTAGATTAATTATCCCAATGATTAAGGCACAGTCTGCGAACCCGAGGTGGATCCCGAGACTATGTCATGTCGATGAACTAACCGATGGATGAATGCTTTGCAAGGTAAATGATGGATTAATGAAATGTTTATGTGATTTTGACTTGCCACCCGGGGTGAAATCCCGAACGTGCCTACGTACTTCCGTTTGAATGGAAGATCAAAGTCAACGTAGTTCGATAGGCCTTCTTTGAAGGGCTTTGAATGGGTATGCTTAATGCATGAGTGTGTATGCTTTGTGCATGAGTGTGTATGCTTTGTGCATGAGTGTGTATGCTTTGTGCATGAGTGTGTGTATGCTTTGTGCATTTTGTTTAGGCATTTTGCCAAAAATTGATTGATTTAGGCATTTGTGCCAAAATGGTTCATTTAAACGATTTGTCGCTTAAAAGATTGATTTTAAGGCATTTTGCCAAAAATGTCGATTTTAAGCGATTTGTCGCTAAAATGGTTGATTTTACGGTTTTAAACCGAAAATGATTGATTTTGAGGCATTTTGCCAAAAATGTCGATTTTAAGCGATTTGTCGCTAAAATGGTTGATTTTAAGGCCTTTGGCCAAAATGTGTTGTTTTAGGCAATTAGTTTGCCAAAAATGTGCGATTTAGGCTTTAATGCCACGATTATCAATTAATCGGGCGTTCGAGCTTAATCACAATTTATTGTCGAAACGTGATCGATTAAGGTTTTTAGCCACAATTATTGATTAATTGGACTTAAACCAGATTTATTCGAAATAAGACAATTGAACCGTAGTTATTAATTAACTAGGCTCTTTTAGCCAATATTGTCGGATTTAAACTTTAATACCACGATTATTGATTAACCGGGCATTTAAGCTTAATCAAATTAATTAAGGCAGTTTATTTACCAAAAATAATGACGTGGATGCATTTATGCAATTGTAGAATTATTAAGAGTAGAAGAGAAATATGCATGAAGTGCTAAAATTAAATAGGCAGAGTTTTGTTTACATACCTGATTTAATCGACGACCGCTTCTTAACTCCAGATTAAGCTCCTCGCTTAGGAAATATTAATTAATTTTAATGTTCAAATATCACAATAAAAATGCAATAAAAATTAAATTAAATGCAAAAAGCGGTAAAGAAAACGCAAGGAGCGTGAGAGGGAGAAGGATTCGTCCGTCAACACAGACAGGGGTGTGTCAAAATTGGACTGAAAATGGCCTATTTATAGGCCATTTTCGGGTCCAGGGCGGTAGCTGCCGCCTGGCATGGCGGTAGCCACCGCTCAAAAATCTGGGCGGTAGCTGCCGCCAGGCTCGGCGGTACCTACCGCCCTGTCGGTGGGGCGACAGGCCCCGCCCGCGCGCGGCGCGAGAGGCCTCTCGCCCCCGTCGCCTGCGCGCGGCGCGGGAGGCCTCGCCCGCGCGGGGCGAGAGGCCCCGCCCGCGCTGGGCGCCAGGCCCCGCCCGCGCTTGGCGTGGGCTGGCGCCGCCGTGGCTGGTGTGGCCACCGTGCCTCGCTTCGGGAGCCTTTTTGGGAGTTCCGGACTTCCGAAAAATATTCCGGGACCTGTTCCGCGATCCTCGTAAAATTCCGGACGTTTCAAGTACCATATTGACATATTTCCGGTGAACTTCCGAAATGGCCTCCGGTCCGGCCGGACTGTTTGCAGTCCGGGAAAATTGGCTCTTTGAGCCTTGTGAGTCAAATTTACTGTAGCAAATTCATTGTAGCACAGTCAAATTTACTGTAGCAAAGTCAACCAACAGGCTTTTTGAGCCTCAAAATTTGAGTATTCACAGCACTCCGTTTTCCTCACTCAGTCTGTGTTGACGGACGCTCCTTCTCCCCTACGCTCCTTGCGATTCTTTACTGCTTTTCTATATTTTAGTTTAGCTTTAATTGCTTTCTTGCTTTGTTAAGTGGTCATTAAAATCAAATTAATTAATTTTCCCTTAACGAGGAGCTTAACCTGGAGTTAAGAAGCGGCCATCGATTAAATCAGGTACATGAACTAAACTCTGCCTATTTAATTTTAGCACTTCATGCATGCTTCTCTTCTACTCCTAATAACTCTACAACTGCATAAACACATTCATGTCATCAATTAGGCAAATAAACAGCCTCAATCAAATATGATTAAGCTTAAATACCCGGTTAATAAATAATCGTGGTATTAAAGCCTAAATCCGACAATATTTGGCTTAAAATACCTAGTTAATTAATAGCTATGGTATAATCGCCTTCATTTCGAACAAATCCGGCTTAAGTCCAATTAATTAATAATTGTGGCTAAAAAGCCTTAATCAATCACGTTTTGGCAACAAATTGCCTACAATTAAGTCAACCACATTTTGGTAACAAATTGCCCACGGTTCAATCAATTTTTGGCAAACAAATTGCCTATAAATTAGATTAACCTCTTTTAAGCGACAAATCGCTTAAATCAGAAGCTTTGGCAAAATGCCTTAGAATTAATCAATCTTTTGGCTAAAAGCCTTCAAATAATCAATTTTGGCGACAAACGCCCAAATCAATCAAACTTTTGGCAACAAATTGCCTAAATCAAGCTTTTGGCTAGAAGCCTTCAAATACCAACTTTTGGCACATTGCCTTAATCACTTTGGCGACAAATCGCCTAACCTTTTTTAGGCAAAAATTGCCTAAATCAACACATTTTGGCTAAAAGCCTTCAAAATACCGACTTTTGGCACAAATGCCTTGATCATTTTAGCGACAATCGCCCAACAAAACATCTTTTGGCAATAATAAGCCCAAACATCAATTTTTGGCAAACTAATTGCCTAAATCAATCCTTTTGGCTAGAAGCCATTAAAATCAACATTTTTGGCATCAAATGCCTAAAAATCAATCAATTTTCAGGCAAAATGCCTAAACAAAATGCACAAAGCATACACACACTCATGCACAAAGCATACACACACTCATGCATAAAGCATACCCATTCAAAGCCCTCTAAAAGAGGCCTATCGAACTACGTCGACTTTGATCTTCCATTCAAATGGAAGTACGTAGGCACGTTTGGGATTTAACCACGAGCGGCAAGTCGAAATCACATAAACATTTCCATTGGTCCAATTATTTCATCTTACACCCTGCAAAGCATTCATTCATGGTTAGTTCATCAGCATGACATAGTCTCGGGATCCACCTCGGGTGCGTAGATCATGCCTTAAACATTGGGTTAGTTAATCTAGCAATTAGGTTAATTAAAATTGGAGTCACTTAGGGTTTTTTCCTAGTTTACCCTAAAATAATTAAACAAGGTGGCGACTCATACATTCACGTGCATTTCTGCCCTTAGTCACATGCATTCATATGCTATGATATTTGGGGTAGGGGTTCACAGTTTGGCGACTTCACTGGGGATATTATGTAATCATTTTACATAAAGTGGACTACAATTGCTGTGTAAATTAACTTGCCCTTCTTCAGGGTATTATTTTACTATGCTTTGTTTTGCAGGTTACCCCAACAAAAAAAAAATCTAGTATTCTTTCTTTAAGAATACCGGATAAGGAGAATTTGAACTTGATTGTACAATTTAATTAAAACATTTTAACTTGTTGATTTATTTGCACAATTGAGAATCTTTTTCTCCATTGCATAAAAAAATGAATTTCAAATGAATTTCTTCTCTCTCTATTCAAACTTCTGAGTCTGAATAGCAAGTAGCGCTGATCGGCAGGTCTCTTTGATTATGTCGACGGACAGCCAAAGCGTCCTCCCTGTTACCGCAATCCATCCCTAATCCTTTTGGGGGTGGCCCATGAGTATGCGTACCGTTGGACCCACGCGAAACTCCTTGTTTCACATGTGGTTAGGTATATCCATGCTCAAGGTTCAAGGGTCCCTTTATAAGCCCATTCTCTATTTGCGTCATAGCCTATAGAACCTATCCCTTAGGACTGTATGCACCCAATGATGCTGAATCATTCCATTAAAAATGAATTATGTTGTGATATTGTGCGCATTCACGCATTCATCCCATACTTCACAAAAAAAAACATTCCATTTCAAAGCTGGAAAATCACATTTTGGTCTCTGAGACCTGGAAAATTACATTTTGGCCATAGAGGCCCAAAAATTCTCAATTTGGCCCTTAAGGCCCAAAAATTCTCAATTTGGCCCCTAAGGCCCAGAAGTTCACAATTTGGCCACAGAGGCCCAAAAATTCTTAATTTGGCCCCAAAGGCCCAAAAATTCTCAATTTGGCCCCTAAGGCCCAGAAGTTCACAATTTGGCCACAGAAGCCCAAAAATTCTCAATTTGGCCCTTAAGGCCCAAAAATTCTTAATTTGGCCCTAAAGGCCCAAAAATGCCCAATTTGGCCACAAAGGCCCAGAAGTTCACATTTTGGCCCCTAAGGCCCAAAAATTTCCAATTTGGTCCCAGAGGCCCAAAAATGCCCAATTTGGCCCCTAAAGGCCCAGAAGTTCACATTTTGGCCCCTAAGGCCCAAAAATTTCCAATTTGGCCACAGAGGCCCAAAAATTCTCAATTTGGCCCCAGAGGCCCAAGAATACCCATTTTGGCCCCAGAGGCCCAAAAATTTTCAATTTGGCCACAGAGGCCCAAAAATTCTCAATTTGGCCACTAAGGCCCAAAAATTCTCAATTTGGCCCCTAAGGCCCAGAAGTTCACAATTTGGCCACTAAGGCCCAAAAGTTCACATTCTTGGCCACAGAGGCCCAAAAATTCCCAATTTGGCCCCAAGGGCCCAAAAGTTCCCAATTTGGCCACAAAGGCCCAAGAATTCCCAATTTGGCCCCAAAGGCCCAAAAACTCACATTTGGCCTCAAAGGCCCAAAAATTCACATTTTGGCCCCAAAGGCCCAAAAATTCACATTTTGGCCCCTAAGGCCTAAAAAAAAATTCTTTGAGAACTTAGGGCCTTTCGAAAAGTCGAGGTGTCCAGCCCTAAGCACTCTACCTTACATATCACATCCCATTGGGTCCTATCCTAGGTGTCCTACCCTACCAACGCTACCCTACATTGTTTGGTCATACCACCCCACATCACAAGGGTCAAGTCCAAATACCTTACCCTTACACTACCCTACCTCACACTATCTCACATACCCTATGAAAACACCTTATATAGGATAGTCTAATCATTTTGACTATGTCCTTTTACAGGTATCCCTCCAAAGACCTCCTGTACCCGAAACACCAACTGAGCTCTCATCCACAAGTCTAATAACCCCGACTACACCAATGGCATCACTGTCTGACATCCAAAACCTTATTGAACAACTGGAGGCCAGAATGGAGGTTAGAATGAATGAGGCATTGGCCGCCCAAAGGACTGCCCTAATAGCTGAACTAGGTGGTGGTAATGGAAATGGAGCTTCAGCTGGGGGAAGCGGACCTACTGCCTCTAATCAGGGACCCGGCGCTGCACCGACGTCCTCAAACCCTGCCCTGGATGACATGCCCTCCAAAACTGCTTCTGAGTTGGAAGCTCAGAGAATTAGAGAAAAACTAGAACTGCTGGAAAGGTCTGTTACTGCTCTCAAGACACACAAGGAGGTGGTGGACATGGACTCCTTGTCCTTGTTCCCCGAAGCAAGATTACCTACAAAATTCAAAATGCCCAACATGGATAAGTTTGACGGAACCACATGTCCCAAAATGCACCTGAAAATGTATGTGGGTGCCCTCAACCCGTTTGGCCTGAACAACGAGCTCCTTGCTCAGTTGTTTCAGCAATCTTTGACTGGTGCTGCATTAAGATGGTTTGTAAGCTTGGATCGTTCCAAAATGAAGAATTGGGAGGACATATGCAATGCTTTCAACACGCAGTACCATTATAATGTCGAAGTGGATGTTACCCGGAGGGAGCTGGAAACCACTAAACAAAAGAACAATGAGCCCTTCTCCTCGTTCCTTTCGAGGTGGAGAGCCAAAGCTGCTCAAATGATCAACCAACCCTCTGAACAGGAACAAGTTGACATAATAATCAAGAATTTACTGCCTGTCTACCAGTCGCAGCTTCAAACACAGTACTTGCCTACGTTCCAATCTCTCATTGCGACTGCAACTAAGGTGGAAGACTTAATCCAGTTGGGTCAACTCAAAGAAGACTCATACAAGAAGCAGAATCATACTGGACTTTGAAAAACCGCCTACAAGACCTGGTTGACAATGGGTCCATCATCCCCAAGAGCAAGCTGAACATCAACCAATCCCTTGCCTAACCATGGGATTAATGCAAAAAAAATTGCTGAACAAGAATCATTCGATCCTTTCGAACTTTTCTTAGAAATGGATGAAGGTTGTGTCTGAGAAGGTTGAGATCAAACCTCCAAAAGAACAAAGGAATTGTTCAAGACCAACAACAACCTGTCTGATCAATTTAAGCATCGAGAAGAACAAAGTCACTACAGTCAATCCAATCCTAGTCCATCACAGTCCACCTAGAGTCTATCTTTTAGGGTCTAGTTTTTTTTTCTTTTCATTTTCATTCCCATTCAAGTTTCCATTCAATTCAAATTTGTAAATCTAAGTGTCTTTTGTACACAAATTTTGTCTTATCAATAAAAAGGGATCAGTTTACGTTCCAATCATGTTTATACTCTTTCCCTATCCTTTCCTGTGAAAGCACAAAAAAAAAATCGAAAAAAATTAAAAAAAAATGATGATAAAAAAAAAGATAATAAAAATTGGCAAAGAAAAATGCATTCATTTGCTCTGCATCAATCAAAGTTGGGGGCATCCTAAGAAGCACCATCAAAGGGGAAGTTTTGAAGGGTAATCATGGAAAGGATCCAGCAAAGGGTACGCAAGACTTCAAACAGTACCGAGGCAAAGCCGATTGAAGGGGCTAGGGCCATAATGGTTTCTCCGAAAACCCAGGAATGGAAGATGCTCCGACAGAGAGGTGTCTGAATTTTGAGCTTAAAAGCGACAGAATAAAGAAGTTATGTTTGGAATTGGATTGGGTTTGCACAAAGTCGCAATGCTATCCATACATTGCTCAAGTCATCTCAGAATCAAGTTGCCTCGAAATTCTTTATGGAGAGGCTACTTCTAAGCAAGCAAAAGGAAAAACGGGACAAAAGGAACCCCTGGTCAAAGGAAGCAAACAAGCAAAAGGAAAAAAAATAGGTCAAAAGGAACTTCTGCACAAAAGAAAGAGATCAAGGACAAAGCTACAGGAAATCAAGTTGTCAAAAACAGGTCAACTGCAAGCTCTCCGTTAAATTCAAGCCCATCAAGGGTAGATGACAAATCATTTCAGCCATAAGGACAAAGACCAAGCGGCTGCTCACATTTTGAAAAAGCAATTTAAAAGAAGCAGTCATTTCCACAAATTGGATGACAACAAACACCTTGAAAATCAAGCGCCAAGCATGGCACAAGTACAAGTGTCCTTATAAACAAGGATCATTTCTCAAAACAAGGAAAAGGAAGAGTCTCCTCAAAATTCCTTATGGAGAGGAGAACCATTGAGGAAATAAGTTTCAAATTCAGAGGAAGATAAAGTTCAAGAAAAGGAATCAAATTAACCTCAAGAATTCAAACATGGCGAAGCCACAAACTCAAAGCATAAAAGCTTCTTCAACACTCAAGCCACTCAAGTTACCGCCACAATGTGGGTATTCAAAACTCTTTGTGATGAATACAAGTCATATTTCAGTCAACCAGTGGTAAAACCACTACAACAACAAAGTCAGACTTCGCCTAAGGTCATCACTATCATACGAGCTTGAGTCAATAAGTTGATTCAACATCATCAAAGTCGGGAATGAATCCCGCAAAGACATCAAGTCGGGAAGGAATCCCGCGACGAAATCAAGCCAGAAATGTATTCTGCATCAACATCAAGTCGGGAATGAATCTCGTAAAGACATCAAGCCGGGAAGGAATCCCGCGACGAAATCAAGCCAGAAATGAATTCTGCATCAACATTAAGTCGGGAATGAATCTCGTAAAGACATCAAGCCGGGAAGGAATCCCGCGACGAAATGAAGCCAGAAATGAATTCTGCATCAACATCAAGTCGGGAATGAATCTCGTAAAGACATCAAGCCGGGAAGGAATCCAGCGACGAAATCAAGCCATAAATGAATTCTGCATCAACATCAAGTCGGGAATGAATCTCGTAAAGACATCAAGCCGGGAAGGAACCCCGCGAAGAAATCAAGTCAGAAATGAATTCTGCATCAACATCAATTCGGGAAGGAATCCCGCAAAGACATCCAGCCGGGAAGGAATCCCGCAAAGACATCAAGCCGGGAAGAAATCCCGCGAAGAAATCAAGTCAGAAATGAATTCTGTATTAATATCAAGTCGGGAAGGAATCCCGAAGAAATCAAATCGGAAATGAATTCCACAATCAGCATTAAGGCGAAATTGAATTTTGCCCCAATAGTAAGTCGGAAATAAATTCCGCACCAAGACGGAAAGGAATTCCGCACTAAACATCAAGTCGGAGATGAATTCCGCACCAGCCGAGCACGAAGTTCGCATCCTAGAAGGAACTACGAAAGACTTGATTCTCCCTATGCCCCGAAGAGTTCTTGGAGATACGTAGGCAGCCACAAAGGCGCGGTCACAAACATAAGTTTGCATCATAAATAGCATTTTCTCTTTGCCAATAAAAAACAATAATAAAAAATAATAAAAAAAAGAGAAGAAAAGAAAAATAAAAGCTGGAGTTGAAAACCCGAAAGGGCGGTCTAGGCAAAAGTTAGGGCCAAGAGCCTGCTAGAGTCAAAAACCCCAAAGGGCGGCTACTAGGCAAAAGTTAAGGCAAAAAGAAAAAAAAGTACTTTCAAAGGTCTCCTTGGGAGTATATAAATCATTTTTTCCAGGAATCACTGAGTTCCTTCGAGTCAAAATTCACTACAAGAAAAATTTGAGTCTCTAAATCGAGTCTCCAAAATCAAGTCTCCATCACCAGTGGTCATTCCACAACAGGTCACAAAGATCGAGTCATTCTCAAAAGTTCGTTTTGAAAGTGTCAATCTTTGAGTCATTCCTCGAAAAAAAACGAGAGAGAGGAAAATGTCAATTCAATCCCCGGGGTTTCCAAAACAACCCTAAAAAAAATGTCAAGCATAATCATTGAGAGGTAATTCTTTAATACCTCGTCTCCACTCGGACCATCGTTTCTTCGATCCTTTCAGACGAGCGATGTCATCTACATTGTTCGTTTCCTCGAGTCATATAAGTGGCTTTGTTCTCTTTGATTCCTCAATCGATTGGACAAGTACGACACCAATGTCTTGAAGTATTCCATGGTCAGCACCATTCTGGGGGCAAGAAGTGATAAGAACCTTCACCATTCTCCCATCACAGAAGTAATCACGGAATTTTTAGTCTTTCATTAAGAAGAAATTCTACTTCAGCTAATAAGGGCATCAATTCTCTCAAGCAGGGGGCAAAATCCTCCAAGTCGGATTCAGGGGCAAGTGTTATAAAAAAAAAACATACACAACCCAGGGTGGAACCCAACCATCATCAATCTCTTTTACACAAACCCAGGGTAGAACCCGATTAATGGTTAACCTTTTCTTTCACAATAAAACCTAGGGTGAAACCCTAACCAATAACCAACCATTTTTCATCCAAAACCAAGCCATTGGATCATCTCGACTTTAGGAAGACCCTTGGTTCTCAAAGAAAAAAAAAACAAAAACAAAACAAATCTCTTTTCAAGCCCTCATTAAGAGGCAAAACATCTTTTGAAGCCCTCATTAAGAGGCAAAACCTCTTTTCAAGTCCTCTAAGAGGCAAAATCTCTTTTTCAAGCCCTCATTAAGAGGTAAAATCTCTTTTCAAGCCCTCATTAAGAGGCAAAACATCTTTTCAAGTCCTCTAAGAGGCAAAATCTCTTTTCAAGCCCTCATTAAGAGGCAAAACATCTTTTCAAGTCCTCTAAGAGGCAAAATCTCTTTTCAAGCTCTCATTAAGAGGCAAAACATCTTTTCAAGTCCTCTAAGAGGCAAAAATATCTTTAAGTTAAAAACATAAATCCATGCATTTGATCATTTAAAAAAAAAAAAAAAAAAAAACTACGGCGGGGTTTCCTCCTGTTTTCCCCCCGGAGAAAAATCGTTGTTTGTTTTTTTTTTTTTATGGTGTTTGTTTTTTTGAAAAATGGTGATAAAACCTTTGGATATACGATGCCGATAAATCGGTCTTATAAATCATTTTTAGTCGCCACCCATTATTTCGGCAATGGGACCGTTTTGATTTTTATTTTTGTAAAAGTGACTCCATTTTAACCCATTTTTATTCAAGGCCTTTTATTTTGGAAAAACTGGTCAGGCGTACCAAGTACGATTCTAGGTAACGGAATTGGGTACGTCGGCCCGTTGGAAGCCGACGCCCGGATAAACCGGCCTCTTTTAACCTACGATTTCTAATTGGACTCTATTTTAGAAAAAACCGATTATTTAAACCCAACCTGAATAAATCGAACCGAGTTCCTATGTGGAAAATTAATTAAACGTCCCAATTAATTTCATCCATTCATTGCATTCATTATAAATAAATCACCACATCCATCATTCATCCATAGCACATATCAAGTATAATAAAGACCCGCTCTTGCCTTATGGTTAAAGGTGGGCCACAAACCGAGTTTGATGATATAATAAATAATAAATAAAGAGAAATAAATCCTAAAACCTCATAATCATTAATAATTAGTCGATTTGATTTGATTAAATCTTAATTTGCCCATGTTTGATCATTTTCTGAATTGAAATTAAAGTCTGCTTAATAATATGAAATTAAGATGAAATAAGGAATGTATACTGAAATTTTAGGACAGTTGCGTCACGTGGGTGTTCCATAAAGAACAGTTGCGTGACGCAGCTCCCCTTATTCATATTACTGGAAATAGGTGCAGTTGCGTCACGCAGCTGTTCTACGAAGAACAGTCGCGTGATGAAACTCTCAGCCGCGTGACGGAACTATTCGCGACTTATTGAAATTCTTACTTTTATTGATTATTCATCCAAAATATCACACTAAATATAAAAATATCCTGGGTATGCGAATAGCTGCGTCACGCAGGTGGTCCAGTCCGAATTAAAGGCTTTTGGACATGAACAGTCGCATCACGCAGGTAGGAGCTGCGTGACGCGGCTGCTCTGGTCCGCAACTACCATTCAAACTACTCTTTTTACATGTTCTTTTTATCAACAGAGGTTTAATACAATTCAGAAACGCTCAGAGATGGGCAAAATGTAGTTTAATCAAAACCAAACTAACTAAAATACTAAGAAAATGAGACTTTCACAAATAAGTAACTAAAAATGCAAAAGAATGGTTTAAATGATTACCTAACCCTCAGATTTGAGGATTGCATACGATATGGTTGATCTAGGGATGAAGCTTCACGATTCCAGAAATGTTCAATGCCCAATCTTAGCAATAAAACCTTTCTTTTTTTATCTTTTCTATCTTTTTTTTTTCTTTTTTATGTCCTTTTTATATTTTTAAGCTTTCAATCTATGTGCCTAATGGCTTAATCTTCCTCAAAGTTACTCATTGGAGTCTTTGAGGAAAACCCTAGCCGCAATCGTTTTCTTTTAGTCTAAAATACCTTAGTCCTTTTTTTGAGAGAAAATGAGAAAAGTTCTAAAAGTCCCGTTTTTGCTGTGTACTGCAATATTTATATGGCTAGGGCAACAGGGCAGTCGCGTCACGCGGGTATGTGCTGCGTGACGCACCCGCAAACCTGCGTGACGCGACTTACTTTTCGTACAGTTGCCGCATATCCATACAAAGAGTGCAGGCCGTTGCACGGGCGCGCGCTAGGGGTGTCAGCCCTGTTGGAGCTGCGTGACGCAACTGAGAGTGCCATCATGCAGGTATTAGCTGCATGACGCAGCCCTAATACAGGTCAGACTCCTTTGGGCGGTTTGATTCAATTTTTGATCCAGGCACTTCTGGTTTATTGTGAAACCTCATGCTTTGTCCTCATATCATCATTGGGTTAGGTGGAGGCATAAAACCACGCATCAATAGTTTGCCCCCCCACTTTATCATTAATTGTATAAACGATTAATGTTAAAGTGGTCTATTGACGCGCCTTCCTTCAGGCAGTCCTCTCAAAGCTCGATTTGATTGGCTTGAAAAGATGCTGAGTCAATCATCTAGTCACCTCCTAAGCTCGGTTTGATTGGCTTTGTCGGCTTCCATGTAATCTGAAGAGACGTCTTCGAAGCTCAGTTTGATCGGCTCGAAAAATGTTGGTTTGATGACAAAGTTTCGAAGCTCGGTTTGATCGGCTTGAAGAACTTTGATCTGGCCACCTACTCAGCTCGGTTTGATCGGATTTGTCGGCTCCAGTCGATTTTGAAAAAGGCATCTTCAAGGCTCGGTTTGATCGGCCCGAAAGACATTGGTTTGATAACAAAGTCTTCAAAGCTCTGTTTGATCGGCTTGAAGGACTTTGATCTGGCCACCTACTCAGCTCGGTTTGATCGGCTTTGTCGGCTCCAGTCGGTCTTGAAAAAGTATCTTCGAGGCTCGGTTTGATTGGCTCGAGAGACATTGGTTTTACCCTGGTCAACTTCGCAACTCAACATCATTGACTGGGGAAAGAAGATTTCAAACAGCTTCGCAACACACCATCACTGTTTGGAAATTGTTCTGACTAGCTTCGCAATGCACCATCACTAATCAGTAGGACCTATCGGCTTCGAAAAACCATCACCGGTTGGCCTGAAAGAAATTGTTCACAAGAAAAAGAAGAGCAATGTCCGTGTACAAACAGACCTCGCTTTCTATTAGAAAGGTATTGGAACATCACATGTTCCCATGCAAAAATTCTTATTAAGGCAAAAGGTCATGCTTTTGCCCCTAGTCCGGAATCCCATCCTAGCAACAAAAGCATTCACTTTTTATAAACGCATTATTATTTTTGTGAAAATTTTACCAAAAATTTTGGCAGGAAAGACTTAACAAAAGCTGTTGTCTGTACTTTTCAAGTATATCCTTTATGATATAGTGTTTAAAAGGGAACTTACCTGAGGGTAATCTGGACAGTTTGATGCTCCTGATCCCGGTGCGGTGAGTTAATGAAAGTTGCAGCCGTATACGAGCCGTACATGGGTCGTCGTGGGCTTTTGAAGTGGGCCGTGTGGGCCTATTGGGCTCGAAGAGGGATGACGGGCCCAATGCTCTTATTGGGCTCAGTTGAATGGGCTTTTGGCCCAGCTGGTTTTACTATAAGTAACTTCTTTCTCAATCGATTCAATTTCACTTATTCACAAACCCTAAGCGATTGGAAATTCTCTGAACCGTTCAACTGAAAAGATGTCTCAAATCTCAGAAATCCCTGCTTCTGCCTATACTCCGGAGATGGAGGTTCTTGGGGCCCTGCCTGATATTCCTATGTTCGACGGTGAGCCGGTGTCGGTGAGCCAGAATCCGCTGACCCCCGGGACGCGACCATTGCAGCTCCTTCCGTTGCCGGGTTTGAAGTTTCCAGTCCGGTACGAAACGAGTCAGATGCGCGGCTTTCGATCCGAGGTAAGTATAAAATTTCTTCAATTTTCTGTTTTTACTGCTTTTGATCCGTAACTGTAGCAATAGGACTATTTTTTGCTGTTTACGCTTGCGTTGGCAGTCGCGTCACGCAGGTAGGAGTTGCGTGGCTCGGCTGTTCTTCTATGAACAGTTGCGTGACGCAGCTGTTCTTGTGGGAACAGTTGCGTGACGCGGCTGTTCGAGACGCCAGAAACCCTAGCTTGTCTTGAACCTTAGGATCAGCTTCTTTTGACTGCGTTTAGACCTTGATTTGTTAACTTTTGATTGTTGATAACTCTGGACGGCTTGATTTTGCCCTGTAATTGCACAAAAACAATGCAAACGTAGTCAAACAAAGTTAAAATTGAACTATTGCGTACCTTCGACAGTTGCGTCATGAGCTGTTCTTAGGAAGAACAGTTGCGTGACGCGACTGTTCGTCGATGAATGAGGCCTCAAACAGTTGCGTAACGTAACTAACGAGATGCGTGGCGCGGCTTCGTGGTCGCGTGACGCATCCGTTCTTGGGGCCACACATGTTGAACAGTTGTGTGATGCAGCTGTAGAGGGGCGTGGCGCGAGTATTGAGATGCGATACGCGGCTATGCTTCTGATTGCGTAATTTGGGTAAAGCTGCGTGGCGCGACTCTGTAGACGCGGGACGCGACTGGGAGCTGCGTGACGCAGCTATGGTTCCAACCAAAACTCGAGTTTTTGTTTCTCCTGTCATAGAAGAAAATGAATAATTATCAGTCTTATATTTATTGAAATTGAAATTTTCTTACAGGTTAATCTGGGCAAGGCCCGCTCAGGCGGATCGGCTACTGATGCTTCTGCTTTCTGGGATCTGCTAGACCCTCCTATGCGAGCTCGGGTTGTCGCTGCGGGTTTCGGAGATTATGCCGCCGGATTGCGCCACACACAGCCTTGTTTCCCACCCGCTATGCGATATGCATTGATGGAGCGGTGGAACGACTGCAAGCATACTTTCGTGTTCGGGTTCGGAGAGATGACCCTTACTCCCGTGGATTATGCTGCTATCACCAGCTTACGCTTCACTGGTCCGGTTCCTCCACTAGACGCTCGATATCAGACGGCTGCCATCGGAGCTCAGCTTATGCTCTCCTTGCTTGGTGTTACCTTACAGACTCGGTACACCGTGCAGGGATGTATGTCCTATGAGATGGTCTTCCGGTTCTGGGCCGAGAGGATCAGGACCCGGTTGGAGGCTTGGCGAGAGTTGCCAGAGGATGTCCGACCTGCTGCTCCTGCGTATACTCGCAAGGAGAGGGACCAGGCTGCTCGGTCCTTCTTGTTCTACATCATTTCATCCCAGCTGCTGTGCACCTTCCAGAATAAGGGAGATCCTGCGGTGCTAGCGTGTCTTCGGGATCTGAGCCAGGTCGGATCCTTCGACTGGGCCACACTTGGTTTGGCTCACCTCTATCACGGTCTGGATGTCTGGACCCGTGGTAGCGGTGAGTCGAACTGGCTATTCATCCGGCCTTTGGAGGTAACACACTTTTACTCTTGACTTTTTCTTTTCTTGTTTGATCCGCTGTTCTCAACTGTTCAACTAACTGACGTTATCTTTTTGTCTCTGTTACAGGTGTGGTCTTACGAGTATTGCATTTATCCGGGGGGTCCTAGCGGTGACTCTCCCGTCGAGTCTAGGAGGATTCCTCGCTATCTGGCCCACTGCCATCACACTTATGCCAGTGGCGAGGATCCGGAGTACTGGCGGAGCTTCCTTAACGATCGGGAGTTATCTGATGTGAGTACAGAAAGAATCTCTGAATCTGTAGCTTGTCTCTTTCTTTATTCTGGCACACTGCTAATGCTGACTTCTTATCATTTTTGCAGTTATCTTTAGAGCCATGGGATTGTGAGGCCTGGAGGACCTATCCGGGCCGGGAGGTGGCTGAGTTACACACCCGGTCGAGGCTGCTGCTGCGAGGCTACTGGGCCGACCGGTACTTCCTTGGAGAGCGAGTTTTTGACACTCCGATAGCCCCAACACGACGGAGAGTGCCTCATGCCCCTCCCCGGCATATGTGTTTGTTGGAGGGTTTGACCCGAGAGGACCTGGAGGTAGAGTATAGAGGCTTCTCGGCGAACGATTTCCTGTCCGCCGGTGATTTTCCTACTTATTTTGCCTCTCGGATGTAGGCTCGACTTCCCGAGGTTCTCGAGTACACCCATGTAATTCATCTGGTCTTCTGCCTTGTTTACCATTCTCTCTGTTTTCAAACCACTGATGCCATTACTCTCTGTAACTTAATGTAGGAGCGGAAGACGCACAAGACTGCGGCTCACTATCGTGCTGAGGCGGCGGCCGAGGCTGGTGGCGCGGCGGCTCCTGCCGGACCAGCTGGTGTAGTACTAGGCGATGTCCCGTTTCCGCCGGGTATGGAGGTGGTGTTGGATCCTGGCCTTGGCTTGGGATCTGGCATCATTATTCCTACTGATCTTCGGCAGGCTCCTCCTCCGGTGTAGCTGGACCCTGAGCACAATACACATGTAAGTTATAAACGGAATTTACAAAGTTAAGAGCACTTTACCTGAATATCCTTTTAATGGATTTTTATTGTTTGCAGGTGCCTGCCCAGAGGTATCAAGAGATATGCCAGCGGTTCGGGTTTGCCCGATCCTACACCGGTCGGCTCTACTCTGATGTGCATGAGCGGGTGAGTACAGTCTTCCTGTGTCTCATCCCTCTTCCTTATTACTTGTTTACCTTTCCTTACACATTTTGGTTGTTTTACAGGAGCTGGAGAACGGGAGGCTGCGGAGGCATCAGTCCCGTCAGTCCAGTGCCCTGAGCCGGCTTCAAGCAGAGCTGGAGCGGCTTCGGACGAGATTAGAGGTTGAGGGCATCCCGCTCGACTCTTCTGATGAGGATGAGGATGGTTCTTCTTCCGACGACGTGCCACCATCGCCAGCCCCTCCGACTGTTGCTGGTCCTAGCCGTAGGCGGCGGTAGTCTTGCTGCACGTCTCTTCCGTTTTTGGACATTTTAAACATTTTGAACATTTTTGAGTTTTCTATTCATTTATTTTTTTTGTGATTGTACAGTTATATCAACATTTTGTGATATTATTTACATCTCTTTTACAACACTTAGCTTTTATTACTTTATCATGTGTGTTTATGTTTTGTATCTGTGAAGTCTTGTTCCTGTAAAAACAAAACACGAACACAACACCAAACACAAAATAGCGAATGTACCATTTATTCATAAGAATGGTTCATCTCATTAGTAGTCAGTAAATCGATTTCTTGTAAATGAATAAGTAAAATGAAATGAATAAAGAATAAAATAATAGACTTAACATGGAACATGATCAAAACAAAATCACTTTCTAAACAGAAAGCATACTGTTGTACTTACCTGATAGGGCGGTCCACTCAGTGAATGCGGACGTAATGGCTCAACCACCCTTTCTCGGTTAATGCGATCATAAAGACTCAACTTCCTTATTGTAAAGGCCGTCCTTCTTATTGATCAATGCATGTTTGAATGCTTACCGACCCAAATGGACTATTCAGGATTGTCCTTTCAACTACCTCTGGCGATGACTATTAAATTGAGTGATGATGATGTTTCGCCCATCGGTTTCTTCACTTTCCTAAAATATAAATTTCGCTTCTCACCTCCTCCCATCCAATGTCCAAAGCACATCGATTTTTTAAGTGACTTTTCTTCCATGGCCTTCAGAAGCCAAGTCTCATCTTTTGTCCAATCCATTTCTGACGACCTATGGCAAATTCCTCCCATGGATCAACTTGCCTGGTTAAGATATTTCAAAGACCTAAAACCTAACCACGGCTTCTTGTCTTGGCTCGTTACTCATTTCAATCCAAACACCATGGTTTTTCGGTTTGAAGACTCTGAAGTAACTCCGACTTATGAGGAAATGTGCACTGTAATGGATCATTATCCTGAGCAAAACGAAACCCCGGCCTTGCCCCCAGGTCCTAGGTATGATCTAGCTAAGATCGTAGCCTTGTGCCCGGTTTACCTTCCTGACGGTATAAACGTGGATCAAGGTCTTCCTTTGGAACCTTTCTTGAACAGGGTTTTGTCCAATGATCTAGATCTATCCTGGATCCGAGCTTGCTGTTTCTTGTTACTGAATGTGTATGCCATGAAGAACCGTCAACCCGGAGTTGGAGATTTCCGACTTCTGACCATTGTTCGTGACATGCAATTGTACCATCGTACCGTCTTCATGATGATCATGGGAGAAACCATGTGTTGGGTCAGGGATATTGCCCTTCGCATTACTGACTTCAATATTCATCATCGCGGCTGTCCACTACTATTGCAAGCCTGGGCTCTGGATAAATTAAGCCTGATTCCTCCGGTTCCAGCTCGTTTGATTTCAACTTATGGACCTGCCGTTTTTCAATCTCGGTCTCGGAGACGCTTCGATTTTGGTGGTAACCCTATTATTCGGTGGACCTGTCCTTGGTGGAGAGTTAGACTAGCCACGATTGGAAGCATGAATCTCAATTATGTGTTGTATGCCAGTCTAGACCGTTCCATGGCCTATTTCCCAGATAGGATCAGTCGTCAGTATGGGATGATACAACGTGTTCCCCGAGCCCACAACTTTGAGAGCGGTCTGATAACATCACATCTGTTGACTAATTTGGCCGATCGTTGGCGAAGTCGAAACACCGTGCATTTAAATGAAGGAATGATGCAGGATACTGTGACATCTGCATTTGCTGACTGGTTCTTTACCCCGCAATGATGTCACGCTTCATGAAGGTTGACCTTTGCTGATAGGTCCCCTCAAAATAAATTGCTGTTTGTTGTTTTTCTTTTGCGTTCAAGCCATGAGCTTTTATCTAAATGTATCTGCTTTTCTTTTAATCAATGGCCTTGATGATTCTGTCTTTATTAATTCCTGCACATATGGATAATGAAAGACAACAAAACTTTTCTTTCGAAATTATTTGCTGTGTTAGTCATTTGGGCCTCCTGCCCTTGGGTTAATAAATGAAAGCTCACACAGAAAAGATTAATCTACAAGGATAAAAAGCTTATGCCTGGAAACAACAGGGAATGGAGTGACTGTTCTATCACCTATATAAATCAAATGAAGATAACAAATGTAACTCCTTTATGTATGCATGGACTTATGCAAGTGTCACGGTTTTTTTTTATGGTTTTATTGATCCTTCCAAGGAAATCACTGAGAAAATGACCTTCGTCCCTTTGACCAACGTCTTAAAAGAGTTCATTATTTAAGCGGGGCCAACAACCAAGACATTTCAAACCAAATGAGTCGGTCTTTGTTTAAACAAACAGAGAGGAAGGCCTTACATTCTTCGATCGTAATTCCAGGACAAAAACAAAAATTTTAAAGCACAAATCCTTTATTAATCTTACTTCTTTTCAACATTATACAGAAGTAAAGAAAATTTATTCTAATACAATGGTCATTTGCTCTAACTACTTGGTTGTCTATTCCCCTTCGAGTCAAATTGATGGCATTGAGCAACTGGTCGCTAATCTGTCATGAACACATAGCATGAATTCCACATTTAAGCTAAGCACCACGCGTTAATCCCAAGATTTTACTATCATTATTTTGCATTTTTTACATGCTCTAACTTTTGCCTAGGCCGCCCTTGCGGGTTTTCAACCTAGCGAGCTCATTTCTTGCCTAAGCCGCCCTTTTCGGGTTTTCAACTTAGCTCCTTTTTTTTTTTTTTTTTTTTTGACATCATCATCTCAGACATAAAATCTTTTCATTTGATCCTGATTGATGATTCGATTGACAGGTTCTCCCTCCATGGTGACTAATTCAGCGGCGCCTTTCGGTAACAGCTTCTGAATTCTGAACGGCCCATGCCAGTTGGGTTTGAATTTCCCAGCAGGATGATGTTGGGCTTCATGATCCAATAACCTGATTAACACCAGATCTCCATTCTTTAAAGCCCTTGGATGTAACCGCTTGTTGTAGAAACGAGCAATCCTCCTTTTTCTCATCTGATCCTGGAATCGAGCATTCAGTCTTTTTCCGTCTAAAAATGCCAGATCTTCATACTTTTTCTTGACCCATTCTTCTTCGGTCAGACCAGCTTCTACCAAAACCCTGAGAGACTTCTTTTCGAGCTCTACCGGTAACACTGCCTCCATCCCGTATACCAATTCAAAGGGGGAAGCTCCATTTACTGCCTTGAAGGTAGTGCGATGCCCCCAGAGCGCGAAAGGAAGTTTCTCAGCCCAGCTTCTATACCTTTCGCACATTTTTGACAGGATTCTTTTGATCTCCTTATTTGCAGCTTCTACTGCACCATTAGCCTGAGGGCGATAAGGAGAAGAATGGTGATGCTCAACCTTGTATCTATAAAGCAATTGGCCAACTTCTGCTTGAAAATGAGAACCATTATCTGTAACTATGTGATGGGGAACGCCATAGCGACAGAAAATGTTCTATTCAATAAACTTTGCCACATGCTTGGCAGTTAAGATTCTGTAAGATTGAGCCTCGATCCATCTAGAGAAGTAGTCAACTGCAACCAATATATACTGATGACCGTTGGATGTTGCAGGTGAAATTTTACCTATGACGTCTATGCCCCATGCAGAAAAAGGCCACGAAGGAGTTGTCGGATGGAGTTCAACGGCCGGTAAGTGGCTCCTATTGTCGTGATATTGGCAAGCTTTGCAATGGTGCACATACTGGATACAATCTCCTTCCATCTTCATCCAAAAATAACCTTGCCTCATGATCTTTCTTGCTAAACTCATACCGCTTAGATGAGTACCACAGACTCCTTCATGAACTTTTCTCATTATATCCTTTCCTTCTGTCTCACTCACGCATCGCAGCAACATCCCATCCCAGGTTTTCTTATAGAGTTCGCCATCGGCTAGGACATAGTGTAAAGCCATTTTCCTTAAGACTGCACAGTCTTCTTTCATCGCATCGTCAGAAAAGGTACCGTCTTTCATATACCTCAGGATATCCGTAAACCAGGGTTCTTCCTCTGACTCCACCTGATTCACGTAATGTTCTTGATAGCATGGGATATTGGTTGTAGTGATGATAAATGGCTTCTTCGGAACTTTGCTTAAATCCTGCCAAGCCGACGCTAAGTTTGCCAAGGCGTCTGGAATTCTGTTATAGGTTCTTCCTATGTGAGTGAAAGTGATCTTATCAAACAATGCTGCTTTCTTCAACAAATACTCAACATAGGGCTTCAATCTTTCCTCTTCTACCTTCCATCTCTCGTTGGCATGCTCGATAACCAGTAAAGAATCTCCTATTAATTCGACCTCCTTAGCGCCTGATGCAAGAAGAGCTTCCATTCCCATGATGCACGCTTCATATTCTGCCATGTTATTAGTGACTGGGAACAATAGTCTTTTGCACATGGTTGTGACTTCGCCATTGGGTGCTTCTATAACAATACCAGCCCCAGCTCCGTTTCTGTTGGCTGATCCATCAAAGTATAATCTCCAAATTCCTGTGTCGATATTCAGCAAATGTTCATCCGGAAACTCCAATTCTCAAGGTTCGTCATCTGTCACAGGGTTTTCTGCTAGGAATTCCGCCACTGCTCGACCTTTGACCGTTTTTTTCGTTACGAATTCCGCATCCACACTAGACATTTGAATCAACCACTTAGACAACCGTCCCTCTAGAGTAGGCATTTTCTGCAAATACTTCAGTGGATCAATCTTGGAGACAAAAGTGACCTTGAAAGAATCAAAATACGACCTCAGTTTCTTTATCGACCATACTACTGCCATGCATGTTTTCTCAATCAGATTGTATTTCTCTTCGATAGGCAACAGTTTCTTACTGATGTAGTAAACGGCTTTCTCTACTCCAGCGGCATCTGGCTGTACCAACATTGCTCCCACTCCTGCATCTTCTATAGATAGGTACAAGATCAAAGGTTCTCCTGGTCTTGGTGAACTAAGCACCGGTGGATTCATCAAGTATTTCTTTATATGGTCAAAGGCTTGCTGGCAATCTTCATTCCACTTGACTGGCTGATTCTTTTTCAATAACTTGAAAATTGGAGCACAGGTGATGGATAACCTCGAAATAAATCTGCTGATGTACTGAATCTTACCCAGGAAGCTTCTCACCTGCCGTTTTGTCCTTGGCGGCTCCATATCCTGAATGGCTTTTATTTTATCCGGGTCAACCTCAATCCCGTTAGGTCCTACCACAAAACCTAACAATTTTCCCTTCGTTACTCCGAATACACACTTCTTGGGATTAAGTCTCAAACTGTACTGTTTGACCCGTGTGAAGAACTTCTCCAACATCTCTGTATGTTCTTCCTGTGTTTTTGTCATGATCACCATATCATCTACATACACTTCCAATCCTTTATGGATCATATCATGAAATAATGTAGTAGCCATCCTCTGATATGTTGCTCCGGCATTCTTCAGTCCGAATGGCATCACTCTATAGCAAAATGTCCCGAAGTCTGTGGTGAAAGCGGTCTTATGTTTATCCACTAAGGCCATCAATATCTGGTTATACCCTGAAAATCCGTCCATGATAGAATAACATCCCATCCCAGCAGCACTGTCTATCAAAACATCTATGTGTGGAAGTGGGAAATCATCCTTGGGCGAGGCTTTGTTCAGATCCCTGTAGTCGACATAGACCCTTATCCTACCATCTTTCTTCAGCACCGGGACTATATTCGCCAACCACTCCGGATAGTGTACTACTTCTAAGAATCCTGCATCCAACTGTTTCTGGACTTCAGCTTTGATCTTGTCCTGCCATTCTGGTCTGACCCTTCTCCTTTTCTGCTTTACTGGCTTAATACTCGGATCAGTAGGAATGAAGTGCTCTGCTATTGATCTGTCAATCCCTGGCATATCCGCGTAGCTCCAGGCAAATACCTCTGAGTTTCTTTTAATACATTCTTGAAGGTCCTGTCTGAGCTCAGATTTGAAGTCTGATCCGATTTCAATTATTTTAGGATCTTCGGTGGTGCTTAAATTAAATGCAAAATTATGCAATGCGTTTATGTCAAATATGCGAGTGGTATAATCAATGCCATGAACGTGACAATCAGGAAAATAAGGAAACAAATAGTCAAAGTTCACTTCCATTGATTGAAATAAAAGAGGAAAACCATCCATAGTGTTCTCAAAACAAGCATCAGAAAAACAAAATACAGGATTAACTACCTGTTCAATATATTCATTACAATTATCTTTTATGGCCTGGACCACTTCGTCGGCGTCTGCGCCTTCTTCTTCTACCGGGGTAGCTTCTTTCTTGGTCTTTCCATGCTCTGTCATCTTCTTTGCCTTCCTCTCTGCCTCTTCGACATCTTCAGCAACTAGAACAGATCGGAGGATCCGTGCCTTGGCCTTCTGCTCTTGCACTGACTTGGAAGCTTCATCCCCAATCCCCAAAAAGTCTTCAAACTCAGATATCTTCTTCGACCAATCGGATTCAGTATTTGCTTCTGTCATGCATACCATAAACTCGGTTCCATTCACCAGCTGTTCTAAAGAAGGCTCGGGCGACTTGACCAGCTTCTCTTCATAATCGGTCATAAATATCTCTAAGCCAGGATATGTTTTTCCTCTGCTCTGAAATTCCCCTTCAGCTTGTGGAACAAAGAAAATCTGATTCAAGTTTGACCCTCTGACCGGAGACCGAATCTCATATCTTTCTTTCTTTCTACTTTCAAAATACCCCAGTCCGCGCTTGTCTTGCTGTCCGGATGCTGATGAAAGAGGCTCGAACCTTCCTTGCAACTCTCGGCCCAAACCTTTGCCGTATTGCCAATTCATCTTCTTCATCATCTTTCTCGAAAAAGGACTCATGCTGTTTACTGCACTCTTGCTCTTGGTTGTGGGCGCATCAACTACTGCCACCTGAAATCCCGATAATGACACTGCCAGTTCTAGACCTTCCACTGCAGCCACATTCAGATCCTCCTGTGCGTTAACGGTTACCACGTCTGTACCCCACGGGATTTTTACTTTTCTGTGCAGAGTGGATGGAACCGCACCTAGGGGATGGAGCCACGGCCTTCCTAACAAAAGAGCGTAGTTGGCTAGGATGTGAAGCACAACCACGTCTACCCAACTTTCCACTGCCCCTGTGGATATCTTTGCTTTGAAAGTCTCTTTTGCATTCCGCATAGTGTTATCATAAGCCTTGACCACCATGTTTGACGGCTCAAGCTCTGACTCTTCAATTTTAAATTTGGATAGCATTTTCAACGGACATACGCACAGTGCGGACCCGTTATCCACCATCACATTCCTAGTATCTCGCCCATTGATGGCAATTTGAATATACAATGGCTTACAGTGGTTTCTTCCTTCGGGTTGGAGATCTGAGTCAAAGAAAGTGACTTCGCCTATCCTCCGCTGTAGCACATTGATCATATCAACACTTTGAATTTGAGCCGGCACTCTGACGAAAGTCATAGCTTCAAGTAAAGCTTCTCTGTGTTCCTTAGATGCTATCAGCAAATCCCATATCGAAATGTCTGCTCTGGTTCTTTGTAATTGACTCAGCACCGAACTGGCAGTTACCCCATTAAGCGTCTTGTTCTGACTACTTTCTCCCATCTCAGCAGTCTTCTTCTGCCCTTTAACTATCTCTTCCTCTTTCTTCTTTTCACTCGACTCTTCTCCGCCCTTCTCTGTCATTCTCTTCTTTGTTCCATCAACAGTAATCTCTTTTCCCTTAGCCTGCATACTGCTCTCGGGATTATACACTCGCCCACTGCGGGTCAAGCTCTGAACACCTACTTCATTCACTTCTTCCTCACTGCTGTAGTACCATTGTTCTTCTTGATCGACCAAACTCTTTTGAATGGCCAGCTGGAATTGCTCATCTTCATCTTCCGGCACGTCGCCTACCTTCACAGTGATACTTTTCTCGATTTCAATCTTCAGTGGCACCTTCTCTTCCTCATCACTGCTACAGTCGTCCCATATGTTCAACATGGCACACATCCGCTCTTCCCATTCTGCTTCAGCTAATACCACCTCTTCTGGTAACCCGCTCCCAATTGCATTGACCGATCCACCCGACTGAGACTTACGAGGCGGGTAATTGTACTGATATTGAGGAAGCGGATTATTCTTAGTACTTGGCTTGCCTTTTTCCGAGGGCTTGGTAATTTTTCCACTGTCAATCAAATCTTGAATATCATGCCTTAATTTGAAACATTCATCAGTTGAATGCCCTTTGCACTGATGGTAATCATAGTTTCGGTCCATATACCTCCCTCGCACGGGTTTAGTCGGATCGACTGGCAGTTTTGACAACACCCCGTTCTTGATACAAGATCTCAGTACTGTACTCAAAGGTCTTCCTAAGTCTGTGAACTCTCTCCTAGTTCTCTCATTAACTGCACCTATTACGGCATTATTGGCTCCTGACTGATTCTGATTACTGCTTCCGGCAACTCTATCACCATATGAAGTCCGGTAGTTACCGAACCCTCTATTCCTCTTCTTTTCTTCCTTGTATAATTCTTCGATGTTTAAACCGGCACTTTGAACCAAGGAGAAATTGGTGAGAGGCTGAGTCAACATTCTTTCCTTGAAGAAGGGCAATAAGCTCCTGCTAAAGATCCTGATTAGCTCTTTGTCCTTTGGCCTTGTCTGAACTCTATACAGCTTAGTTCTCCACCTTCTGTAGTAATCAGAAAAGCTTTCATCCTTCCCTTGTCTCAAACTCTCCAAATCACGTAGACTGAACTCATCACTCTCTTCAGTCTTGAAGTGTTTGAGAAAAGCTGTCTGCAGTTTGATCCAATTCTTCTGAACTTCCTCGTCTAAACCGTCATACCACCTCTGATAGTCCTTGTGTAGTGTCTGCGGGAATGCTCGCAAAACATCTTCCTCGTTATACCGGTTCATTTGGGATACTCGGAGAAATTCAGACAAATGAGAACGAGGATCATTATCTCCTTCAAATATAGAATGCTTGAAGGTCTTGAAAGAAGCCGAGCTGGTCGGGTGCAAGACATATTCAGTTATGTGAAAATTGATGACAGGGTCTTTCTCTTTCATTGCAGCCATCTTGTCAAATCTTTCTTTCAAGTTTGCAAGTTGTTTGAGCATGTCATTCTCAACAGATGTGGCGTTTCCCACAGAAGTTTGATTATCTGATATAGGTTCCGGATCTTGCCTCTCTTCCACCACAGGCTGTCTGCTTGATCCAGGAGGAGTATTCTGGTTTTGGGCCCCATCTTGAGCGAGAGCAGCGGCCACAATCTGCGCAATGGTTCTTATCTGAGTCTCAGAAAATCCGGTCTCATTTTCTGTGTTATCCGCCATTTCTACTGAATCTGAGTCAGGCTCTGAATCTTATGAACTTGAATGATTCACTGAACTAATTGGAGTAAACTCGGGGATTGGGGAGGTTCTGACGAGACGTTGACCAGGATGCCGATTCCAAACTCTCAAAGTAGTTTCCCGGGAAGGATCAATTCTGACAAAAAAATTTCTGAGTTACAAAGGGTCCTGCATGTATGCATGTGAAAATGAGAGCACATAGGATGAAGAATGCATTTCTAATGCGCTAAAACCGATATGGAAATAAGATCTCGATTTCAACGACCGGATCAAAAATTCGGTATGAATAATACATCAATAACTTATTTTGTATTTGAATATTTCGAGCATTATTTGTCGTCGACCGTTCCTTTTGGATTTACGATCGGCTATTTTCTCTCAAATCCCTAACTTTTGCCTCGAAATGAAAGAATTTCCGAGCGGGATTTTATTATTCTTGTTATTGTGTATTTTTTTATATCCTTACTTTTTGCCTTGGAACATATGGTCCCAAGTAGGATTTCATTTTTATTTTATTACAACTGTCATAATCTCTCACTTACTTTCAGATAAAGCGGGAAATGTTGAAATACAAAGGAATTGCAACCCCCTTATAACTCCTTTTTCTTTCGGGCAGTAATTCACAATAAGCGATTGTATAATATTATTCGAAACGAATTTGAGGTCCGGTCTCAAAATCAAGGTCAAATGTCCATACCGGACATTAGCTCTTATTAATGCATGGCTGAAAAAGGAAAATGTTACATGGTGCATGAATGTCACAACATATGTACAGTTTATAACATACAGGGGAACGGGAGTTGGGAAATGCATGCCTTCCAACCTTATTCCTCTCACACACGAATTCCATTGGTATAAATTCCGACATCTGTTTCCTAGGAATTGGTCTAATCTCGACAACCAACAGGGGGTTTTTGAGATTGACGATATAATCTCTCGGAAATGAATGCGGCATTACAACAGCAAACAAAATTGGGTGCACCTTAGGGGAAGTAACTAAGGCTTTTATCTATGTGCATTGGCTTTAGTCTTATTGGGCTTGACAAAGTCTGGGTTCCGCAAACAGGATTCGGGCTTTGTTGGGCCTACTCCTTTTGACGCACCTTTTAAGGTACTAGGCTTGCGGTTGGTAGTAATGTTAATTCTCGGATGGATGCACCTAAATCGCATGGTTTAGGCTAGATCCACCGTCAAACTTAACACCAGTACCGAAGGGTAGTACGGGTAGAATGAGGTGAGAAGTAAGGAATGCAAATGAATGCAAAGATCCTAGAAGGAAAAAGGAAGCAATTAAACACATATGGACGATTAAAAATTTTCCATCGGCTTTTTCTAACCAATTTTTATTTAGAAATAGTAGGCTTTTAGAGTCAATTCCTAATTGCAACTACTAAATTATTTATTAAAAACAACCGGGGATTAGCGGGTGCAAGATCCCCAGTGAAGTCGCCAAACTGTTTTCCCCCCGGAGAAAAATCGTTGTTTGTTTTTTTTTTTTTTTATGGTGTTTGTTTTTTTGAAAAATGGTGATAAAACCTTTGGATATACGATGCCGATAAATCGGTCTT
Source organism: Jatropha curcas (assembly GCF_041381405.1). Classification (NCBI taxonomy): domain Eukaryota; kingdom Viridiplantae; phylum Streptophyta; class Magnoliopsida; order Malpighiales; family Euphorbiaceae; genus Jatropha; species Jatropha curcas. Next base: position 10,587,447 of record NC_143157.1, on the reverse strand, counting down.
ATAAATCATTTTTAGTCGCCACCCATTATTTCGGCAATGGGACCGTTTTGATTTTTATTTTTGTAAAAGTGACTCCATTTTAACCCATTTTTACTCAAGGCCTTTTATTTTGGAAAAACTGGTCAGGCGTACCAAGTACGATTCTAGGTAAGGGAATTGGGTACGTCGGCCCGTTGGAAGCCGACGCCTAGATAAACCGGCCTCTTTTAACCTACGATTTCTAATTGGACTCTATTTTAGAAAAAACCGATTATTTAAACCCAACCCGAATAAATCGAACCGAGTTCTTATATGGAAAATTAATTAACCGTCCCAATTAATTTCATCCATTCATTGCATTCATTATAAATAAATCACCACATCCATCATTCATCCATAGCACATATCAAGTATAATAAAGACCCGCTCTTGCCTTATGGTTAAAGGCGGGCCACAAACCGAGTTTGATGATATAATAAATAATAAATAAAGAGAAATAAATCCTAAAACTTCATAATCATTAATAATTAGTCGATTTGATTTGATTAAATCTTAATTTGCCCATGTTTGATCATTTTCTGAATTGAAATTAAAGTCTGCTTAATAATATGAAATTAAGATGAAATAAGGAATGTATACTGAAATTTTAGGACAGTTGCGTCACGCGGGTGTTCCATAAGGAACAGTTGCGTGACGTAGCTCCCCTTATTCATATTACTGGAAATAGGTGCAGTTGCGTCACGCAGCTGTTCTACGAAGAACAGTCGCGTGACGGAACTCTCAGCCGCGTGACGGAACTATTCGCGACTTATTGAAATTCTTACTTTTATTGATTATTCATCCAAAATATCACACTAAATATAAAAATATCCTGGGTATGCGAATAGCTGCGTCACGCAGGTGGTCCAGTCCGAATTAAAGGCTTTTGGACATGAACAGTCGCGTCACGCAGGTAGGAGCTGCGTGACGCGGCTGCTCTGGTCCGCAACTACCATTCAAACTACTCTTTTTATGTGTTCTTTTTATCAACAGAGGTTTAATACAATTCAGAAACGCTCAGAGATGGGCAAAATGTAGTTTAATCAAAACCAAACTAACTAAAATACTAAGAAAATGAGACTTTCACAAATAAGTAACTAAAAATGCAAAAGAATGGTTTAGATGATTACCTAACCCTCAGATTTGAGGATTGCATACGATATGGTTGATCTAGGGATGAAGCTTCACGATTCCAGAAATGTTCAATGCCCAATCTTAGCAATAAAACCTTTCTTTTTTTATCTTTTCTATCTTTTTTTTTTTCTTTTTTATGTCCTTTTTATATTTTTAAGCTTTCAATCTATGTGCCTAATGGCTTAATCTTCCTCAAAGTTACTCATTGGAGTCTTTGAGGAAAACCCTAGCCGCAATCGTTTTCTTTTAGTCTAAAATACCTGAGTCCTTTTTTTGAGAGAAAATGAGAAAAGTTCCAAAAGTCTCGTTTTTGCTGTGTACTGCAGTATTTATATGGCTAGGGCAACAGGGCAGTCGCGTCACGCGGGTATGAGCTGCGTGACGCACCCGCAAACCTGCGTGACGCGACTTACTTTTCGTACAGTTGCCGCGTATCCATACAAATAGTGCAGGCCGTTGCACGGGCGCGCGCCAGGGGTGTCAGCCCTGCTGGAGCTGCGTGACGCAACTGAGAGTGCCGTCACGCAGGTATTAGCCGCGTGACGCAGCCCTAATACGGGTCAGACTCCTTTGGGCGGTTTGATTCAATTTTTGATCTAAGCACTTCTGGTTTATTGTGAAACCTCATCCTTTGTCCTCATATCATCATTGGGTTAGGTGGAGGCATAAAACCACGCGTCAACACCTCCTCTACCCATCCTCAAAATTTGCTCCTTCAGATACCCACTGGCTCTCATAAATCATTTTTATGATAGCCAGTGGGGGGCAACTGTGAATACTCAAATTTTAAGGCTCTAAAAGCCAGTTTTCCTGGCCGCGGCGATGGCGGCCGCCCTTAAAGGCGGCGGTAGCCGCCGGCGACAGCGGCTGCAATCGCCTGTGCCCAAATTTTGAGGCTCGAAGAGCCAATTTTCCCGGACTGCAAACAGTCCGACCGGACTAAAGGCCATTTTGGAAGTTCACCGAAAGTATGCCAATATGGTACTTGAAATGTCCGGAACGTCGTGAGGGTCGCGGAACTGGTCCCAGAATTTCTTTCGGAGGTCCGGAGCTCCCGAAAAAGCCTCCGGAGCGAGAATTAGCAAAACCACTAGGCACGGCGGCTCCGGCCGCCGTGGCCGCTGGCTTCCGGCGGCCCAGCCGCCGGCCATGGCAGCCCAACCGCCGAGCCCCGGCGGCCCGGCCTCCAAATTCAGCAGGCCGAGCACCGGTGGCCCAACCGCCGAGCTCGGCCGCCGAAACAGTCCGATTTCGCCTATAAAAAGAGGCCCCGGCACTCCGTTTTCCTCACTCAGTCTGTGTTGACGGACGCTCCTTCTCCCCTACGCTCCTTGCGATTCTTTACTGCTTTTCTATATTTTAGTTTAGCTTTAATTGCTTTCTTACTTTGTTAAGTGGTCATTAAAATCAAATTAATTAATTTTCCCTTAACGAGGAGCTTAACCTGGAGTTAAAAAGCGGCCATCGATTAAATCAGGTACATGAACTAAACTCTGCCTATTTAATTTTAGCACTTCATGCATGCTTCTCTTCTACTCCTAATAACTCTACAACTGCATAAACACATTCATGTCATCAATTAGGCAAATAAACTGCCTCAATCAAATATGATTAAGCTTAAATACCCGGTTAATAAATAATCGTGGTATTAAAGCCTAAATCTGACAATATTTGGCTTAAAATACCTAGTTAATTAATAGCTATGGTATAATCGCCTTTATTTCGAACAAATCCGGCTTAAGTCCAATTAATTAATAATTGTGGCTAAAAAGCCTTAATCAATCCCGTTTTGGCAACAAATTGCCTACAATTAAGTCAACCACATTTTGGTAACAAATTGCCCACGGTTCAATCAATTTTTGGCAAACAAATTGCCTATAAATTAGATTAACCTCTTTTAAGCGACAAATCGCTTAAATCAGAAGCTTTGGCAAAATGCCTTAGAATTAATCAATCTTTTGGCTAAAAGCCTTCAAATAATCAATTTTGGCGACAAACGCCCAAATCAATCAAACTTTTGGCAACAAATTGCCTAAATCAAGCTTTTGGCTAGAAGCCTTCAAATACCAACTTTTGGCACATTGCCTTAATCACTTTGGCGACAAATCGCCTAACCTTTTTTAGGCAAAAATTGCCTAAATCAACACATTTTGGCTAAAAGCCTTCAAAATACCGACTTTTGGCACAAATGCCTTGATCATTTTGGCGACAATCGCCCAACAAAACATCTTTTGGCAATAATAAGCCCAAACATCAATTTTTGGCAAACTAATTGCCTAAATCAATCCTTTTGGCTAGAAGCCATTAAAATCTACATTTTTGGCATCAAATGCCTAAAAATCAATCAATTTTCAGGCAAAATGCCTAAACAAAATGCACAAAGCATACACACACTCATGCACAAAGCATACACACTCTCATGCACAAAGCATACCCATTCAAAGCCCTCTAAAAGAGGCCTATCGAACTACGTCAACTTTGATCTTCCATTCAAAAGGAAGTACGTAGGCACGTTTGGGATTTAACCCGAGCGGCAAGTCGAAATCACATAAACATTTCCATTGGTCCAATTATTTCATCTTACACCCTGCAAAGCATTCATTCATGGTTAGTTCATCAGCATGACATAGTCTCGGGATCCACCTCGGGTGCGTAGATCATGCGTTAAACATTGGGTTAGTTAATCTAGCAATTAGGTTAATTAAAATTGGAGTCACTTAGGGTTTTTTCCTAGTTTACCCTAAAATAATTAAACAAGGTGGCGACTCATACATTCACGTGCATTTCTGCCCTTAGTCACATGCATTCATATGCTATGATATTTGGGGTAGGGGTTCACAGAAGTGGAACTTGTTGGATGCAAGACATATTCAGCCACGTGGAAATTAGTGACTGGGTCCTTCTCTTTTGCAACAGACATTTTCTCCACTTTATCCTTCAGCTCTGCAAACTGCTTAGCCAGATCATTCTCAACTGGAATAACATTACCAGCAGAGGCCTGATTATCCGAAGTGGGTTCTGGAATCTCCCTTTCCTCAACCATAGGCTGATTGCTTGAAGCAGGAGGAACTTGGTTATGTGCCCTCTCTTGGGCAAAGGCAGCAGCTAATATCTCAGTGATGGTCCTTAGCTGGGCTGGAGAGAAACCAGTCTCATTCACAGTGTTGTCAGCCATTTCTACCTGTTGACGCGTGTTTTTTATGCCCCGCCTGATCCAATGATGATACGAGGATGTGAAATGAATGGGTTAATGCCATCTAGAAGTCTTTTAATCGAAGGATAAATCAAACCAATTTTAAGTTCTTGGTTGGGTCAGTCGTGTCACCCAACTGTCAGTCGTGTCACCCAACTGTCAGTCGTGTCACCCAACTGTCAGTCGTGTCACCCCACTGCCAGTCGTGTCACCCAACTGCCAGTCGTGTCACCCCACTGCCAGTCGTGTCACCCAACCGTCAGTCGTGTCACCCAACTGCCAGTCGTGTCACCCCACTGCCAGTCGTGTCACCCCACTGCCAGTCGTGTCACCCAACTGCCAGTCGTGTCACCCCACTGCCAATCGTGTCACCCAACTGCCAGTCGTGTCACCCCACTGCCAGTCGTGTCACACAACTGTCAGTCGCATCACCCCATTGCCAGTCGGGTCACCCAACTGCCAGTCGTGTCACCCAACTGCCAGTCGTGTCACCCCACTGCCACTCGTGTCACCCAACTGTCAGTCGCGTCACCCCACTGCCAGTCGCGTCACGCGACTGCCAGTAGCGTCACCCCACTGCCAGTCGCGTCACCCCACTGCCAGTCGTGTCACGCGACTGTGAAAATGAGCTGCGTGACGCAGCTACAGTAGCGTGACGCAGCTGTGTCCTGACCTACCCTATAAATACATCTCTTTCTCACAATTTTGACAGAGAAGAAGAAGAACAAAAAAAAAGAGAGGAACACAATTTTGAAATCCTAAAAAACACACTATAAAGAAACCACAATTAAATCCTTGAAAAAAAGGCTTCTGGAAATCTTAGCTATCATTTGTTAAGAGATTTGATCCATTTGCAAGCATCAATCTAAGGATTAGGTAATTTCCTTAACATTCTTTGTATTTTTTTTATATATATTTTTGTGATTTTAGTAATATTTTTGTGGTTTTAGTAATCTAAGTTTCTTTAAATTATGTACTGTTCATATTTGGCCATTTTATATGTCTTTAAATCGTATTTAAGTAAGAAATAATGTAAATAAGACATTTAAAAATGAATTCTGGGCTAGGACAGTGCATCACGCAACTGTTCTTAGATGAATAGCTGCGTCACGCAACTGTTCCTAGAAGAACAGTTGTGTCACGCAACTGTTCATCCAAGAACAGTTGCGTCACGCGACTGTGCACTATTCACTATTCACTATTCATGGCTCATGAAGAACAGTCGTGTCACGCGATTGTTCATCCAAGAACAGTTGCGTCACGCGACTGTGCAGTTGCGTCACGCGACTGTGCACTATTCACTGTTACTATTCACTGCTCATGAAGAACAGTCGTGTCACGCGACTGTTCATCCAAGAACAGTTGTGTCACGCGACTGTTCATCGATTTTTCCAGAAAAATAAAAAAAATAAAAAAAAATAATAAATTTATACGAAAATAAAATCTAATTTCGTCAACAAATTTGAAAATGCCCAATTATGAACAGATCACAGTTTAAATAAACTTAGAATACTAAAATGTAATTTTATGTGTTTATTTATGAATTTTGCAATTTATGTTTAAATGAAAAATAAAATTAAGTTTGTTGATTTATTTATATTTAAGATTAATTTGCATGTTTATTAACAGTTTGCATTTCTAGTGTTAAATAATAAATACGCATGATTTTGGGTTTATGGGTTGGATTTAAATCAGGTAGAATGTATTTTAGGATCGGTTTGTTGCCCGCCTTGAACCATAAGGCAAGAGCGGATCTTTTTATTTATTTGGTTTGATCGCTTTGATTTAATTGCTTTAATTTGAATAATTGCTTTGTGATAAGTAGATTTGATTGGGACGATTAATTAATTTTCCACATAGGAACTCGGTTCGATTTAATCGGGTTGGGATTTAATTAAATAAATTGGCTTTTCTAAAATAAAATAATATTAGAAATTGTAGGTTAAAAGAGGCCGGTTTTTCCAGGCGTCGGCTTGCAACGGGCCGACGTACCCAATTCCCTTACCTAGAACCTCATTGGTTCGCCTGACCAGTTTTTTCTAAATAATAGGCCTTGAATAAAATTGGGTTAAATGAAGTCACTTTTATAAAATAAAATTGAAACGGTCCCATTGCCGAAATAATGGGTGGCGACTCAAAATAATTTATAAGACCGATTTATCGGCATCGCATATCCAAAAAGGTTTTTATCACCTTTTTCCAAAACAAATAATAAATGAATAATAAACAAATAAAAAGATGTTTTTCGGAATCCTTTCGGGGTTGGGATTTCGGCGAAAACACTACCAAATTTGAATCAGAAGCAGAATCCGATGAACTTGAATGAACCACAGGACTAACCGGAGCAGGCTTGGGGATTGGGGACACTCTGACCAAACGTTGACAGGGCGTCGGTGCCAAGCTCTCGAAGCGATTTCCCGGGATGGATTGATAGCCTCGCAAAGCGGGCAAATCTTGTTATGTTATTTTGATATAAATTGCATGAATGCATGATTGTTTTTGTACATTTTACGTTTGTTCGTGTTGTTTTTATTTCAAAGTAAATTTCAGGAAAACAATTGGAGCAAAGATTTGTTCTATACAAAAATAGGGCCAAAACATGTAAAAAAATGGAAAGAATCCTTAATCCAGCCCTCGCGCCGCGAAGCAAGTCGCAACAAAGGAAAACGCCCAAGTCGCGAGCACTACCAGAGGACGCGCGCGCAACCCACACCCAGAAAAAGAAAGTCGCGAGCGCGACATCAACCTACGCGGGCACGACAAGCAGATTTGAGAGTCAGAAACAATTGGAGCAAAAGTCGCGAGCGCGCCTTCCATCTGCACGGCCGCGAGAATCACTTTTGAGAGGCAGAAGGTTTGCCAGCAAAAGTCGCGAGCGCGACTTCAAGATGCGCGAGCGCGAGAATCACTTTTGAAAGGCAGAAGCATCTGGAGAAGAAGTCGCGAGCGCGACCTTTACAAGTGCGAGCGCGAGTCGAGATTTCCAGGAGACGTAATTGCTGCCTTTTCATCAGAAAATCATATCTCTTCATGCAGGGGTCAGGACTCTTCCCAAGAGAGGTCATCTCAAGCACCTTTTGGCCAACCAATCACCACCAAAACCACCATCACTCTCCTCCTCTATAAAAAGTAATCAAAGTGAAGCAAGCAAGGAGATAAGAAAATATAGAATTGATTCTTATTCAGAGTTAGATTCACAAAACACTTAGATTGTATTAGGAGAAGTGTGTTAGTAGTACTTAGAGCAAGATTGATGAAAGTCACTTGTTATTGATTGTGCCTAGAACACCAAGAAGTTCCTCAAGGTGTGACGCCCTCCGGAGGCTTGAGTTAGATTATTTCTTTCTCTTGTTTTACAGACTTGTTGTATGTTGTTCTTCATAACTCTTCTATGCAAAGAAACAATTTTTAATTGGTAGTATTCAATAAGTTTCTTTAAGTTATCTTTTGATCTGTGTTTAATCAAGCTTACTTAATTATATTCTCAGAAAGAAATAATTCAGTAAGGATCAAAGAGATAGAATTCAATTAGTTGGATTTGCATGTGAATCTTTAACTTGGTTTGTTAATGTTAAGTCTAACTTATTGAAATAATCAAAGAATAAGAACTAGGCTTAATATTTGACAAAGTAAGGCATTTGTTGTATGTAGAGATACATACAATAAAAAGAGTAATTCTGTACTGAGAAGTTGAATTACAACTTACCATATGTGGTTAAAGAATTCTTTATTGCATGTTACAAGCTTTGAATAGAAAAGAGAAAATCCTGTGCATGATTAATTATTCTAAGTATTTTACTACACACTTGCCTTTGTGATTACTTATTCTAAGTAGTTGATTATACACTTGTCTTTTAATTTAATTAAACATTAGCCTTAGCATAAATAGAAATCAATCACTTCTGTATTTGTATCTCTGTAAACACATCATTAAGAATAGAGTAGCAAGTGGACTCAACCCATTCCTCGTGGGATCGATCTTTTATTACTACGTTGCGATCCGTATACTTGTGGGAACTCAAAAGAGACGCAACAAGTTTTTGGCGCCGTTGCCGGGGAATGGTGTTCTGTCATTTAATGAAATATTCTTATATGTGATTTGCAGTTTATTTTCATTAAGGTACATACTTATAGTTGATTCAAAATTTTGCAGGAACACTTAGTTTACATAACTCATATGCCAAGTACCAGATCTTCAAACAGTGAATTGGAGGATTGTCAACCTGAGATTGAACAATTTCTTTCACAACGAAAAAAGAAGAAGAAAAGAAGAAATTCAAAAATCATGGGTGATGGAAATCCGCCACAGAGGTTGATGGACTTTGTGACTCCAAGTTTAAATGGTTCACAAAAGGGAGTAGTACGTCCACCGGTAAATGCTAACCAGTTTGAGATTAAACCTGCTTTATTACAAATGCTCCAAAATAGTGTTCAGTTCTACAGATTACCAAATGAGGATCCTAACTTGCATATAGCCAGTTTTCTTGAGATCTGTGATACCTTCAAGATGAATTCGATGCCAGCAGATGCTATCAAGTTACGTCTATTTCCTTTCAAATTGAAAGACAAGGCAAAAGCTTGGTTGAATTCATTACCACCAAACTCTATCACCACTTGGGAAGAACTAGCCCAAGCCTTCCTGTCTAAGTATTTTCCACTAGCAAAAACCGCTAGGCTTATCAAAGAAATAACCTCATTTACCTAGCATGAAAATGAGTCCCTATATGAGGCATGGGATCGCTATAAAGAGCTCCAACGAGTTTGCCCACACCATGGCCTTCCCCAAAATATATTGATTCAAACCTTCTACAATGGGGTGACACCTTCTACAAGAGGAACTATAGATGCCATGGTAGGAGGATCATTAATGAAGAAGACTGCTAATGATGCAATTGAGTTACTAGAAGAGATGGCCAACAATAATAGCATATGGCCAACTGAAAGGGCTCAGGTAAGTCATTCTACTACTAATAATGAGTCTTCATCTTCTTCAAAGAATTCAGTAAAGAAAGTGCATGAATTAGATCCTTTAACCATGATGCAAGCACAAATTTCTACTTTGTCTTATAAAATTGATAACTTAAACATAAGTAAATCAACACCTCTTATTTGTGACAAGTGCGGTCAAAATGGGCATGTGTCAAATGAATGTAATTATAAGCATCCGGTTATGGAGGAACAAGTGAATTATGTTCAAGAACAAGTGAATTATCACAAGTGAATTATGTAATTATACTCAAATACTTATAATACTGAAAATCATAATTATCATAATTCCTTTTGGAGAAATCATGATAATCAGGAGAGGGGCAATCAGGTTAGTCAATCTCAAGATAGGCTGGGACAATTGACTAATAAGCTTGATAAATTTCTGGAGGGATTTAACCAAAAGATGAGTAGTCAAGATGATAGTTTTAAATGGTTAGAATCAAAGTTTGACAAGTTATTCAAAAATCATTCATCATCCATACATAATTTGGAGGTACAAGTAGGACAGCTTGCAAATGCTATTTCCTCACGTGAAGTGGGAAATCTCCCTAGTAACACAGAAAAGAACCCTAGGGAGAATGTAAGTGCCATTGCCTTATGAAGTGGAAAAATAGTAGATAAAATAGTTCCTTCGGGTATTGATGTTAATGTTTTGAATAATGCAACTGTGGAGCCGGTTTGTGAACCGAGCATTGAAGTAAATAATGCAGGATCAAGAGAACAAGAAAAAGGAAAGGACAAGGAGAAGGACAACGTTAAAATTTATCAATCTAGGCCACCTTTTCCGCAAAGGCTCAAGAAGCAGGAGCAAGATAAGTAGTTCTTAAATTTTATTGATAAACTGAAAAATTTGCATATCAACATGTCGCTCATGGAAGCTATCACACAAATTCCAAACTACGGTAAGTTCCTTAAAGAATTGATCTCGAAGAAACGTAGTTGGGAAGATGTGTCGACAGTCACTCTAACTGAGGATTGTAGTTCCATAATCTCAAGTAAGTTACCTACTAAACTCAAAGATCCAGGGAGTTTTACTATACCATGCAAATTAGGTAAAGTAGATTTTCCTAGATGCCTGTGTGATTTAGGAGCAAGTATTAATTTGATGCCATTATCTCTCTTTAAGAAATTGGGATTAGAGGATGAAGTTAAAAGAACTAACATGGTTTTACAACTCGCTGACCAAACTATTAAAAGACCCTATGGTATCATTGAGGACGTACTTGTTAAGGTTGACAAATTTATTTTTCCAACTGATTTCGTCATACTTGACTTTGTGTATGATAAAAATTGTCCTCTTATTTTAGGAAGACCATTTATGAACACAGGGAGAGCATTAATTGATGTTTCAGAAGGAAAATTAGTCCTTAGGATAGGTGATGATGTCATTGAATTTCATATAGATAAAGCCATGAAATATCCTATGGATGAGGGAAATTGCATGAGAATTGATGTAGTTGATGCATGCATACAAGAAATGTTTGCCTTGGAAAATAATGAAAAATTTGAGGAAGAAAATGTCAATAATGAAGAAGAGGAATTTGTAAATTTAAGACCTGAAATGTTACTTAGGGAGCATGAGCCTTTACCACCATCAATTGAAGTTCCACCAATAGTAGACCTTAAAGAGTTACCAAGTCATTTGCGATATGCTTTCTTAGGTAAAGATCACACACTTCCTATAACTATTTCTAACAAATTAACGATAGATCAAGAGAATGATTTATTAAAAATTGTTAGAAATAGGATTAAGAGTATAGGATGGCAAATTTCTGATCTTAAGGGGATAAGTCCAAATCGAGTCATGCATTACATCAATCTTGAGGATGGACATATACCTAAGGCAGAAAGACAAAGGAGACTTAATCCTAATATGAAAGAAGTAGTGAAGAAAGAAATTATCAAGTTACTAGATGCAGGAATAATATACCCAATTTCGGATAGCCAATGGGTTAGTCCAATTCAATGTGTGCCTAAAAAGGGAGGAATGACTGTAGTAAAAAATGAAGATGGTGAACTAATTCCTACTAGGACCACTACAGGTTGGAGGGTGTGTATTGATTATAGAAAACTTAATTCAGCCACAAGAAAATATCATTTTCCATTACCATTCATAGATCAAATGTTAGAAAGAATTGCTGGTCATGCTTTCTATTGTTTTCTCGATGGATATTCGGGATATTTTTCAGATTTATATCTTTCCGAATGACCAAGAGAAAACCTCATTTACTTGTCCATTTGGTACATTTGCATATAGGCGCATGCCTTTTGGATTAGGCAATGCACCTGCAACATTGCAACGTTGCATGACCGCTATTTTTAATGACTACATAGAAGAAATTATGGATGTATTTATGGATGACTTTTCTGTGTATGGTGATTCATTTGAAAGTTGTTTGAAAAATTTAGATCTTGTATTGTCAAGATATGAAAGTGCTAACTTGGTTTTGAATTGGGAGAAATGCCACTTTATGGTTGATGAGGGCATTGTTTTAGGGCACAAAATAAGTAAGGAAGGAATCCAGACAGATGGGGCAAAAATAGAAGCTATAGAAAAGTTACCACCTCCTACTACGGTTAAAGCTTCTAACATCATACCTCCAGATATGACTTATGTACGAAAGAAGAAATTCTATGTAGATGCTAAAAATTTCTTATGGGACGAACCATTCTTGTTTAAGATATGTATGGACGGTATGATTAGAAGGTGTGTAGAGGAAACAGAAATACAAGATATACTTATGCATTGTCACTCTAGTCCATATGGAGGGCATCATGGAGCAAATAGAACTGCTTCAAAGGTTTTGGAAAGTGGTTTTTATTGGCCTACTCTATTCCACGATGCACGTATATTTGTCTCTCATTGTGACAGGTGTCAACGGGTTGGCAACATAAGTCGAAAAGATGAAATGCCTTTATCCAACATACTCGAGGTAGAGATATTCAATGTATGGGGAATCGACTTCATGGGACCATTCCCTATTTCACAAGGTAAAAGTTATATCTTACTAGCTGTTGACTATGTTTCCAAGTGGGTGGAAGCACAAGCTTGTGTCACCAACAACGCCAACACAGTGGTCAAATTCTTAAAAGCATTATTTACGAGATTTGGGGTTCCAAGAGCAATCATAAGCGACGGAGGTACGCACTTTTTAAATAGATCATTTGAAAGCCTTTTGAGAAAATATGGAGTACACCACAAGGTATCTACCCCATATCATCCACAAACTAGTGGTCAAGTGGAAATTTCAAACCGCGAGCTTAAGTGGATTTTGGAAAAGACTGTCAATTCATCACGAAAGGATTGGTCACTCAAACTCGATGATGCACTCTGGGCATATAGAACGGCATTTAAGACACCAATTGGGATGTCTCCATATCGTTTAATTTATGGTAAAGCATGTCACCTACCCCTAGAATTGGAATATAAAGCATATTGGGCAATAAAGTCTTTGAATTTTGATTTAAGCAAGGCTGGCTACAAAAGGAAACTTCAGTTAAATGAACTTGATGAGATCAGACTATTAGCATATGAAAATGCCAAGTTATATAAGGAAAGAACTAAGAAATGGCATGATAATCAAATTCGACTCAAATCATTTAAGGAAGGAGACCAAGTGTTATTATTTAATTCAAGACTACGCCTATTTCCTGGAAAATTGAAGTCCAGATGGAGTGGACCATTTGAAGTAATCAAAGTTGCAGAACATGGAGCATTAGATTGAAGAATCTATCTAATGGTTCTACATTTGTGGTAAATGGACAACGGTGTAAGCTTTATTTGGGTAATAAGATTGATGATCCATCACAGAAAAAATAAAATAAAATAAAATAAAAAAAGGGGAACCCATCAAAAATCAAGTGTACAGGGAATTCTATTTTTGCAGGAAACCAGATTTGCGACCGCGAATCAAAAGGTGCAAGCGCGAATGTTGCAAAAAAGAGACAGAAACTTTTTTTTACAAAACTCGCGATCGCTACATCTATCTGCGCGAGCGCGAATTCTCCACAAGGGAAGTCAGAAGCTTCAAGATCCCCATCCGCGATCGCGACATATATCTGCGCGAGCGCGAGTTTTCTGCAAAACAAGTCAGAAACAAGGAGATTCACTCTCGCGATCGCGATAATACCAGGCACGAGCGCGATTAGGGCACAACAGAGGACAGAGGCAAGAGAAGAACCATTCGCGAGCGCGAAGTTGCAGACGCGATCGCGACTCCAGAAAAATTCTTGGCGCGATTCCACAAATTTTTGGTGCAACTTCCTAACGGTCAGAAATTCTCAACTGCCCTTTCACATTCACATCAATTCTTCTCCTTCCCAAGGCATTCAAACCTGCAAAAACTGTAAGTAACCTTTCAAATCCAATCAAAACTCTTCCTTTTCAACTTCCCCATTAACTACTCAACCCTATCCTTCCCTCAATTCATCTATATAAGAAAATCAATTCCCTTCTTTACAAACCCCCAAACTCTGTCACTACAAAACTAATTCCCAGCAACCCTCTTTTCTCATATCTTGAACAACAATATCTCCATCCACACTCACATCATGGCATTCAAGCAAAAAGCCAGGAAGAATAAGGAAGGATCTTCCTCCTCTGCACCAGCACGAAAGGATTTGGCCGCCAGATATAAGGCTCCTTTCCCTATGGAGGAAGGGGAACGCTACACACGCCTTGCCAAGTGCACTTTCACAGGTATGTATCTTCTTGACCCAACCTTTTTACAAACTACTGGCATTTTAGAGAAAGTGCAGGAATATTTGAAAACTCTAAATTTTGAAATATTTAGTCGATTACAAATACCTGAAAATGCTAAAGTAAGTTTAGAGTTATTGACTACTATTGATTGGGTGGATGATAATGAAATGGCTATCAAATTTAGAGTGGATGGAGAGGAATTAACTGTGGGGTATGATAAAATGCACGAATGGTTAGGATTCCCCAAAGTGGATGTGCTTCTAAACCAAAAGGATGGAATGCATCTTCCGTTTGGGAAATACTAACGGGGCAATCAACTTTTACTCCACGAAATGCTGGAAATAAATGGATAAAAGATGAGAGTATTTTGTACCTGCAGAAGTATTTGTGTTATGCCTTGTTTGGATGGGTGGAAGCATCCAAAGTCCAAACAAGAGACCTGTTTGTGGTGGACTGTATTTTGCAGGGAAAACGAGTGGATGTTGCAGGAATAGTACTCGATACAATATACAACGCCTCTCGTCATCAAGGCAAAGTTACTTTAGGAGTGGGTAGTTTGGCACCTATCTTGGCATATGTTGCTCGAATGCCTATTCCACCTTATCAGCCCCAACCTACAGACACTTTTCGGTATATGGATGGCACATTCTTGAAAAAGACAGGTTTGGTCGAAGAAGTAAAAACTGGCAGCACAGTTCTTTATCGTTGGAAGCCATGGGAAACAAGAGTCGGGCAAAGCGATCGTAATGAAGGAACCTCTGATGCACAAACACAAAGACAGCGGAAAGGCAAAGCGCCAGTCACATCATCTTCTCATGCGGAAGAAGAAGAAGATGAAGTTGCCGGATGGAAGCAAGTGTTGGGTAAAGTGGAAGCTTTACAGCAATCGCAGGAAACCTTGCAAGTTACTGTTCTTGACATGGGACAAAAACTGCATACAATCCAGAAAAACCACGAACGGATGGAACGGAAGTGGATGAAATATTTCCACCATCAAAACATCGAATTTACTCCATCGCCTTCGGGTTCTCCAGAGGCCTAAGGTTTTTCTATCCCTTTTTAGTTGTCTTTTTATTTTTATTTTTTTAGTATTTGTATGTGTTATTGCATGTGTTATGTTTTCTATGCATTTCTCATCCCACAATGAGGACATTGTGTCTTTTAAGTGTGGGGGAGACTTACATTTCATTATCTTTTATTATCTCAATTCATAAAAAAAAAAAAAAAACAAAAAAAATTTTTGACAATTAAAAAAGTCAACTTCTTTGCCTTAGTTCAATGTTTTAGTCTCTACATGTTGATTTGTTTGTATTTTGCTTGTTGAAATAGAAGTCTTGAATAATATACCATGATTAGAGAGATTGAATGCTTATATGAACTTAAGTGTTAATATATTACATATGACATTTTAAACTTTTCAAATAGCACATTTTAATCTTTAGTTAATTATCTAGACATTATCTTTTGTTTTAGAAAAGCTTGAATCCTACCTTGAATGAAGAATAGGAAGAAATTAAAAACTTGTATGTTTCAAATCAATAAAGGATGAAGGTATGTTCAAAAGAGAAAAATATACGATAGAGGGAATAACGGAAAATCCGTTTTTAAAAAAAGCAAAGTGGTATGGAGCATAAAATGCAACCACTTATCAATTACATTCCCACATACTTAGAATAAAAATGATAAGCAAAAGAAAAAAAGAATAGTGGTATGGAGCATAAAATGCAACCACATAACATAAAAAAAAAAAAAAAGAGTGGTATGGAGGAGCATAAAATGCAACCACTTAGTGAGATAGAAATAAGACTACCTAAAAATGCCTTGAGATAAGAAACAATACATGTATACTATCTAAAGTACTTCCTATTCTTTGCATTCTAAGGATGGAGGATTGCCTATCTCATATCTTAAAATGGCTAGATTTCTTATACTTTAGATTTTTGTTTGCTATTTTGAAATTTTTTTTTACATGTCATATTCATTTACACTACTTGGTTCATAAAATACATAAATCTCTTATCTTTGGTAGATTACTTAAGAAGTCTAAATCAACAAATAAAAACAAACATGATCAACATGAAGTTCAAAAAGAAGGATAAATATTTTGCTTAGGGACAAGCAAAGAGCTAAGTGTGGGGGAATTGATAGCCTCGCAAAGCGGGCAAATCTTGTTATGTTATTTTGATATAAATTGCATGATTGTTTTTGTACATTTTACGTTTGTTCGTGTTGTTTTTGTTTCAAAGTAAATTTCAGGAAAACAGTTGGAGCAAAGATTTGTTCTATACAAAAATAGGGCCAAAACATGTAAAAAAATGGAAAGAATCCTTAATCCAGCCCTCGCGCCGCGAAGCAAGTCGCAACAAAGGAAAACGCCCAAGTCGCGAGCGCTAACAGAGGACGCGCGCGCAACCCACACCCAGAAAAAGAAAGTCGCGAGCGCGACATCAACCTACGCGGGCACGACAAGCAGATTTGAGAGTCAGAAACAATTAGAGCAAAAGTCGTGAGCGTGCCTTCCATCTGCATGGCCGCAAGAATCACTTTTGAGAGGCAGAAGGTTTGCCAGCAAAAGTCGCGAGCGCGACTTCAAGATGCGCGAGCGCGAGAATCACTTTTGAAAGGCAGAAGCATCTGGAGAAGAAGTCGCGAGCGCGACCTTTACAAGCGCGAGCGCGAGTCAAGATTTCCAGGAGACGTAATTGCTGCCTTTTCATCAGAAAATCATATCTCTTCATGCAGGGGTCAGGACTCTTCCCAAGAGAGGTCATCTCAAGCAGCTTTTGGCCAACCAATCACCACCAAAACCACCATCACTCTCCTCCTCTATAAAAAGTAATCAAAGTGAAGCAAGCAAGGAGATAAGAAAATATAGAATTGATTCTTATTCAGAGTTAGATTCACAAAACACTTAGATTGTATTAGGAGAAGTGTGTTAGTAGTACTTAGAGCAAGATTGACGAAAGTCACTTGTTATTGATTGTGCCTAGAACACCAAGAAGTTCCTCGAGGTGTGACGTCCTCCGGAGGCTTGAGTTAGATTATTTCTTTCTCTTGTTTTACAGACTTGTTGTATGTTGTTCCTCATAACTCTTCTATGTAAAGAAACAATTTTTAATTGGTAGTATTCAATAAGTTTCTTTAAGTTATCTTTTGATCTGTGTTTAATCAAGCTTACTTAATTATATTCTTAGAAAGAAATAATTCAGTAAGGATCAAAGAGATAGAATTCAATTAGTTGGATTTGCATGTGAATCTTTAACTTGGTTTGTTAATGTTAAGTCTAACTTATTGAAATAATCAAAGAATAAGAACTAGGCTTAATATTTGACAAAGTAAGGCATTTGTTGTATGTAGAGATACATACAATAAAAAGAGTAATTCTGTACTGAGAAGTTGAATTACAACTTACCATATGTGGTTAAAGAATTCTTTATTGCATGTTACAAGCTTTGAATAGAAAAGAGAAAATCCTGTGCATGATTAATTATTCTAAGTATTTTACTACACACTTGCCTTTGTGATTACTTATTCTAAGTAGTTGATTATACACTTGTCTTTAATTTAATTAAACATTAGCCTTAGCATAAATAGAAATCAATCACTTCTGTATTTGTATCTCTGTAAACACATCATTAAGAATAGAGTAGCAAGTGGACTCAACCTGTTCCTCGTGGGATCGATCTTTTATTACTACGTTGCGATCCGTATACTTGCGGGAACTCAAAAGAGACGCAACATGGATCAATTCTAACTGATAGATAGAAATACCTGAGTGAAAGTAGGTCCTACATGTATGCATGAGGAATAGCAGCACATAGAATGAGCAATGCAGATCTAATGTGCTAATGATCGGTATGGAAATAAGATCTCGGTTTCAATGACTGGATCCAAAATTCGGTATGAATATCATAGCAATAACTTATTTCGTATTCAAACATTTTTGGCATTATCTGTCGTCGACCGTTCCTTTTGGATTTTACGGTCGGCTGTTTTCTCTCAAGTTCCTAATTTTTGCCTTGGAACGAAAGAATTTCCAAGCGGAACACTTTTTGTTATTATTTTTTGTTTTTTTGTATCCTTACTTTTTGCCTTGGAACATATGGTCCCAAGCAGGATCTCGTTTTGATTTCTTACAAATTTTATAATCTCACGCTTACTTTCAGATAATGCGAGAATGTGAAAATACAAAGGAATTGCAACCCCCTTGTAACTCCCTTTTCTTTTGGGTATAAATTCACTATAAATGATTGCATTATGTTAGTCAAAACGAATTTGAGGTCCAGTCTCAAAATCAAGGTCAAACGTCCATACTGAAATTAGCTCTTAAGTGCATGGCTGAAATGAAAAATATTATATGGTGCATGAATGTCACCACATATGAACAGTTTATAACATACAGGGGAACGGGAGCCGGGAAATGCATGCCTTCCAACCTTATCTCTCCCACACACGGGTTCCATTGGTACAAATTCCGACATCTGTTTCCTAGGATTTGGTCTAATCTCGACAACCAGCAGGGGGTTTTGAGATTGACGATATTGGCTCTCGGAATGAATGCGGCAAAACAATAGCAAACAGACTCAGGTTTTCCTTATGGGAAGTAACTAAGGTTTTTTTACTACATGCATGGGCTTTAGTCCATTAGGTTTACAAAGTCTGGGTTCCGCAAACAGGATTCGGGCTTTTTATGGGCCTACTCCTTTTGACGCACCTTTAAAGGTACTAGGCTTGCGGTTGGTACATTTGCTAATTCTTGGGTAGATGTACCTAAAACGCGAGGTTTAGGCTGGATCCACCTTTGAAATTAACAAAAATACTGAAGGGTAATATGGGTAGAAAGTGATGAGAAAAGAGAAATGCGGTATGAATGCAAGATCCTAGAAAAATAAAAGAAAGCACATAAACACATACGGACTATTAAAGAATTTTGCAACGGCTTTCTAATCAATTTTATTTACAATCTTTAGAAAACGTAGGTTTAGAGTTAATTCCTAATTGCAACCATCTAGTTAAAAAAAGAACCGGGGATTAGTGGATGCGTCCCCAGTGAAGTCGCCAATCTGTTTTCGCACCGCCCCCGAGCGACTCAAAAGACGCTCGATTTTTAGTTTTGATTTGGAAAATGATCTTTTTTTTAACAATTAGTGACAAAACATTTTAGGATACGATGCCGATAGATCGGTCTTATAAAACATTTTAAGTTGCCACCCATTTTTACGGCAATGGGACCGTTTCCAATTTTAAAAGTGACTTCATTTAAAACCCAATTTTGTTTAAGGCCAATTTAGAGAACTGGTCAGGCGCACCAAGTGCGATTCTGGGTAAGGGAATTAGGTATGTTGGCCCGTTGGAAGTCGACGCCCGGAAAACCGGCCTCTTTTAACCTACAATTTCTAATTTATTTTAATTTAGAAAAGCCAAATTATTTATACAAACCCAACCCGAATAAATCGAACCGAGTTCCTATGTGGAAAATTATTTAATCGTCCCAAATAAATTCATTCATTGCATTCATAATCATTCAAACCACACCAACCATTTAACCCACAGCAGTTAAGTCAAAATAAACAAAAGACCCGCTCTTGCCTTATGGTTAAAGGCGGGCCACAAATCGAACCTAAAATACATTCTACCCAATTTAAATCCAAGAAACCCGAAAAACCCGAAATCATGCATAACAATATATTAACATACTAGACTTGATTAAACTGCAATCTGCCCACAATTGGTTGTCTCTTGAATTATTAAAAGAATTGAATATTTATTTAATTGCACAAAATTATATTTATTACTTTTTTAAAAAGAACAAAAATCTTTTCTGGAACGTTAGAACAATCACGTCACGCAGTTGTTCTATGGAAGAACAGTAGTGTGATGGATCTAACGGTTGCGTGACGCAGCTGTTCATGATTTGGGAAAACTTTCAGATCCATCAATCGTTTATTTCAAATATAGCACTAAACAGAAAATAAAAGTGAAATAAAATCATAAATACGAACAGTTCCGTCACGCAACTAATCTGGGCAATTTAACTACGTTTTGGACATGAACAGTTCCGTCACGCACCTTATAGCTGCGTGACGCAACTGCTCTGGTCTGTACCTACCTTTCAAACAACCCTTTTTACGTTTTCCTTTTATTAAAACATGTCTTACTATAACCCAGAAACATCCAAGAATGGGCAGAATACCATTTAATTAAGGTCACACTACTAAAACACCAATAAAATAAATAATAATGAATAAACAACTAAAAATACCAAGAAAAGTCTTATATAATTACCTAACCTTTAGATTGAGGACTGTAAATAATCTGAACGCCTTAAAGAATGAGATTTCAGGGTCCCAGAAGCCTTTGTTCACCAAGTTTCAACACCCACCTCCTTCTCTCTTGTTTTTCTCTCGTTTTTCTCTTTTTTATGATTTTCGTTGACTTAATCAATCTCTAAAGGCTGTTTTTCTTCAGGGGAACTCAGTAGAGTTTCTGCAGAAAAACCTAGCCGCAATTGTCTTTTTTTTATGCCCTAAAAATTCCTCCCCCAATAAGATAAAAAATGCAGTATTTATATGGGTAGGGCAACAGGGGATAGCTGCGTCACGCAACTGATGGCTACGTGACGGACTCGATAGCTGCGTGATGCAGCTCACTTTTTGGACCGTTGCCACGTATCCAAACAGAATGTAAAACCATTGTGTTGGCTTTCAAGGTGACGTCATCTTAATTGGAGTTGCGTGACGCAACTGTCAGTGCCGTCACGCACCTTATAGCTGCGTGACGCAACTCTAACGCAAATCAGTCACTCTCAAACTGGTTTAAATCAATCCCTGGGTTTAAAGACTTCCGGATAACCATGATCCCTCATTCCACGTCCTTGTATCCTCATCGGGTTAGGCGGGGGCATAAAGACACGCGTCAACACTTTCCCATTTTTGGCGTGTTCTATGGAGTAAGCTTGGTACAAAGTTGCTGTACTCTACTACTTATCATCCCTAGACAGATGGCCAAACTGAGGTAGTCAACAGAACTCTTGGTACTTTGCTTAGAGCGGTGGTTGGTCAGAATTTGAAAACCTAAGAGGATTGTTTGCCTTTTATTGAATTTACTTATAATAGGTCTATACATTCTTCTAGTGGTTATAGTCCATTTGAGCTTGTGTATGGTTTTAATCCTTTAATTGTGCTTGATTTATCACCCTTACCTTTAAGTGAAATTGCTAACTTGGATGGTGAGAAGAAGGCTAAATTAGTCAGGCAGATGCATGCTAAGGCTAAGGCTCACATCGACATGAAGAACAAAGGCTATGCTGATCGTGCCAATAAGGGAAGGAGGCATGTGGTGTTTAAACCTGGAGATTGGATTTGGATGCACCTGAGAAAAGAGAGATTCCCAAACCACAAGAAGGAGAAACTTGTTGCCCGAGGTGATGGGCCTTTTCAAGTGTTGGAGAGGATAAATGACAATGCCTACAAGATTGATCTACCAGGTGAGTATGGCGTGGCTGCTACCTTTAATGTTTCTGACCTTTCTCCATTTGATTACGATTCAGATTTGAGGACAAATCTTTTTTAGGAGGGAGGGAATGATACGGATCAAGGAAGCAAGGTGAAGGATCCTCTAGCGCTACCTGCTGGGCCAATCACAAGAGCTCGTGCAACCAAGTTACAGGCAGCCTTGAATGCATTTGTTTAAGAACAAGTCACATTGGAGCTTTAAGATCATAGCTATGCAAGATGTGAGATTGAACTTGAAGAAGCACCAAAGTTTATTATGGTGCTTGAGGCGTGTAAAGAGGCTGCCCATTAATGAATTATACATGCTTTATACTTAAGCAAATTTAGAAGGATGCTCTTTCATTGTAAGCTTAAGTATGGGGCATGTAGGGCCTGTGGCCCATTTATCCTATTTTGTTTAAGTTGTTTAGAGTGGACTTAATAAAGCTGGTTGGGCTTATTCCAAAGTTGGGCCAGCCCTAGATTAGCTAATATTTAAGTTGGGGCTTGATTTAATTAGATAGCTTGGGCCATATTGGTTAGCATAATCTTAGCCTTGATTTAAGGCATGATTCTAGGCTTGATTCTAGCCTTGATTTTAGCCTTGATTGTAGGCTTGATTTTAGGCTTGACTCTAGTTCTTAGTCTTCCATTTTCTATTATAAATAGGTGCTTCCATTGTAAACACAACACACAACAACAACAAGAGATAAGAGTTTTCTTCTTTGAATGAAAGCAACCATTGTCCACTCATTAGTAATTGAGCTTCTGAGTTCTATAAGATTAATTGCATCAAGAATTCCAGATTTGTTTTCAAGAGTACTTGAAGGTAAGTTTCTATTTTTCTTGTTCTAAATTCCTTTCTTTCTCTCTTCAAGAGTACTTGGGGGTTTAGGGATTGACGAGTACTTCTGTGATTGCATGTTCTTTGCTAGATTCTCCTTGTTGATTACAAGAGTACTTGTATAATTGGCTAGGGTTTCTTTAAACGACTTGTGCCACGGTGGTTGTTGGTGGCTTCTGCAGTTATCTGCGCCAATCAGCAGCTTCGATAAAATGCAAAGGTTGTCCTTTGGATGTGAGATGCGCCATATGGAACAGCTTCTGGGGTGCGCCTCTTAGGGCGACTTCAATGAATGAATGAGTAGATCACTTTGGACGACCCGATTTCTGAAATGCTCCTTTTAGAGGTTATCCTTTGGACGGTGAACTTAGGACAGCTTTAGGGGTGCACCACTTGGGAAGGCTTCAGGGGTGCACCACTTTGGACAGGTTTAACGGATGAATGCACCACTTTTGGACAACACGGTGCGCCATTTTGGACAGCTTTGGTGTGCCACTTTGGATGGCTTTGGTGCGCCACTTTAGATGTCTTTGGTGCACCACTTTGGATGGCTTTGGGTGCACCACTTTGGATGACTTTGGTGCGCTACTTTGGACGACTTTGGGTGCGCCACTTTGGATGGCTTGATTCTGAAATGCTCCGCTTTAGGATGTTGTCCTTTGGCCGGTGCCTTCTTTAAAGGGCTTTGGTTTTCCTGCCTTATGGGATTTACGATTTCACATGCTTCGCTTCGAGAGATACTTGTAAAACTATCTTGACAACATAGGGAAAGAGGCTCTTTGGTCGGTTATGGTTAGACTTCCGTTATTAGGCGCGAAAAAGCGTGCATGTGTGACATGTGATTTTGCATAAAAATGTGTGATTTTGTGATTTTACGTGGAATTATGTGTTTGTTTTTGTGAATTTTTATGAATTTATTGAAAATTGTGTTGTGGCATGCAACACGAGGTAACTTACCTATGGCCAGCGGTGTGTTGGCCCTGCTTAGGCGACTAGCCGTTGACGAGTTGCCGGCTAAGTATGACAGCTGGTCACTATTAGGAGACCTTTGGTCGAACCGAGCCCGAAGGCTTCAATTAGGCCCCTAGGCCTACTAACCCTTATAAAAGAAGAAAGTGACATTCATTTGTCACTTTCAACTTTTCTTATTCTTTTCTCTTTTCAAGCTCTCTCTTCTCTCTTCTCGCTCTTTACACAACCAAAACTCATGGCCGCTGAGAATGTCATCGGTTGACTTCCTGGTGATGTGGTGATCAACCCTGTGACTCGTCCTATGAGCCATGGAATGAAGCTACAGGAGTTCATTCCGGATGTAGGGACTACAATCAGTTTGCGACGCGATTTGCCCGGTCATCTATGCTGGGGCACAATCAAGGTATTTCAGCACTTTTTCTTTGTTTTCTTTGCATTATTAAGACTAGAAACATGTAAATATTAGGTTAGAAACCAAAAATCAAGTAGAATTTACATGTTTTGGATATTTTGGGCTTTTTTGGGCCTGTGACAGACCGTTGTAGCGTGCACAACTGCATGTGGAGTGCGCCACAACTGCTGTGGTGTGTGTCCCTTTCATGCTATTTTGTTGGCTTGTAGCCCTATGGCGTGCTCCATAGGACTTGGGGCATGCGCCACTTCTCTGTGGCTTATGCCACAGTGATTATGCTTACCTACATTGAAAATGTAAAAGACATGCCTTTGCACTTTAGCATACTCTAGTGGTTTATTATTGCAGAAGGGCGCCAGGTGCGAAAAATTCAATGGCAACACCTATACGGCTGGTGAATGGTTCGATCGATTGCCCAAGCAGGTCTAGGAACGTGTCCGAGAAGCAAGCTTTGGCCACTTTGTGGATACTCTTCCTCGGGTGCAGGGGTGAACTCTGCCTTCCAGTATTTTGGCTTTGATGGAGCGGTGGATGGATACCACACATACCTTTCATATATCATTTGGCAAGATGACGATCATACGGTAGGTTTCGCTGCTATCATGGGACTTTTGTTTGGAGGACACTCTGTGGTCTTTGATGACTAGATGAGGACACTAGACCATCAAGGCCTGCGGGCGAGCCTTTAAGCTACCATCAGGATGGAGCCCACCATTTTCGATTAGAGGTTCCGATATAAGAGCATCTATGCTTATTATCAGGAGATGTCCAGTGAGCAGGTGGCAAAGATGGATTTGGACATGGTAGCACGGGCCTACTTGCTTTATCTACTCTCGACTACCTTATTCACAAATCATGGTAATGACGTTGATTTGCCGCTGTTACCTCCCTTCAGGACTTAGATGCGATGAGGCAGTTCAATTAGGGGGCTGCTGCCTTGTCGTGCCTTTATTATGGCATGGACCTGTGGGTCCGTGAAGCACACCTGAAGCTTTGTTATAAGTGGGTTATTAAGGTACAAAACCATATCCCTTGATTATTTTCTGCTTTCTATTTTTATTCTTGCCTTTCCTCTTATTCACTGATTTTTGCTTTTTATTTTGGTACAAATCTAGGCCTATGAGCATAAATTCCTTTCGATGCCTGGTGTGAACCCCTCCCCAAATATCATAAGCATAGTGAATGCATGTGACTAAGGGCAGAAATGCACGTGAATGTATGAGTTGCCACCTTGTTTAATTATTTTAGGGTAAACTAGGAAAAAACCCTAAGTGACTCCAATTTTTAATTAACCTAATTATCAGATTAATTAGCCCAATGTTAAGGTATTCATTCATGCTGACAAAACTAACCATGAATGAATACCTTGCAAAGAGATTAATGTAATTTGAACCAATTTTAAGTGATTGCGACTTGCCTCTCGGGGTTAAATCCCAAACGTGCCTACGTACTCCCGTTTGAATGGAAGATCAAAGTCAACGTAGTTCGATAGGCCTCTTTTAGAGGGCTTTGGATGGGTATGCTTTATGCATGGGTGTGTGTATGCTTCGTGCATTTTTTTAGGCATTTTGCCAAAGGTTGATTGATTAGGCATTTGTTGCCAAGAATGTTGATTTAAGGCTTTTAGCCAAAAAGAATGATTTAGGCAAATTGTTGCCAAAAGATGTATGTGATTTAGACGATTGTCGCCAAAATGCTTGATTTTAAGGCTTTCAGCCAAAAGTTTGATTAATTTAAAGGCTTGTAGCCAAAGAAGGTTGATTTAGGCAATCTGTTTGCCAAAAGATGATTATTTAGACGATTGTCGTCAAAATGATTGATTTAAGGCTTTTAGCCAAAATAAGTTGATTAATTTAAGGCATTTTGCCAAAAGATTGATTTAAGCGATTTGTCGCTGAAAGTAGTTAATCTATTTTATAGGCAATGTGTTTGCCAAAAATTGACTAACTGGATTGTAATGTAGGCAATTTTATTGCCAATAAAAACGTGTTTGAATTAAAGCTTTTTAGCCACAATTATTGATTAATTGAACTTAAGCCAAATTTGTTCGAAATAAAGGTGATTATACCATAGCTATTAATTAACTAGGTATTTTAAGCCAATATTGTTGGATTTAGGCTTTAATACCACGATTATTTATTAACCGGGCATTTAGCCTAAACTTATTTATTTGAGGCAGTTTATTTGCCTAAGATGTCATGAATGCATTTATGCAGTTATAGAATTATTAGGAGTAGAAGAGAAGAATGTATGAAATGCTAAAATTAAATAGGCAGAGTTTAGTTCATGTACCTGAATTAATCGACGGCCACTTCTTAACTCCAGGTTAAGCTCCTCGTTAAGGGAATATTAATTAATTTGATTTTAAATGACCAAATAACAAAGCAAGAAAATAATAAAGCTAAATAAACATGCAGAAAAGCAGTAAAGAATCGCAAG
Organism: Jatropha curcas; assembly: GCF_041381405.1. Classification (NCBI taxonomy): domain Eukaryota; kingdom Viridiplantae; phylum Streptophyta; class Magnoliopsida; order Malpighiales; family Euphorbiaceae; genus Jatropha; species Jatropha curcas. The sequence continues at coordinate 10,561,251 of NC_143157.1, read as the reverse complement.
GAGCGTAAGGGAGAAGGAGCGTCCGTCAACACAGACTAAGTGTGGAAAACAGAAGGCCCGGGGCTGCTTTTATAGGCAAAAATGGACTGTTTCGGCGGCCTGGCCGCCGGAGGTCGGCGGCCGGACCGCCGGGTTTGGTGGCTATGCTAATTTTTTGTTCCGGAGGCTTTTCCGGGAGTTTCGAACATCCAAAAATATTCCGGGACCAGTTCTGTGATCCTGGTGATTTTTCGGACGTTTCAAGTACCATATTGGCATACTTCTGGTGAACTTTCCGAATGGCCTCCAGCCCGGCCGGACTGTTTGCAGTCCTGAAAAACTGGCTCTTGGAGCCTCAAAATTTGAGTGTTCACACCTGGTTTGTTCTGCTTCGAGGGTGATGGTAATGCAAGATCCTTACCTCGAGGCCAAGCATGCAGTATAGCAGGAGGTATTTCCATACTACATCAGACTTTGTGATGTTTCAGCAGCTGCTGAACAGCTGGAGCTAGGATCGGGTAGGGCACTACCTCTCTTTTTTATTATTTTCGCTTTTTCTTGTTTTTCTAATTTTATTCTCTCTCCTTTTCTTTTTGATTTTTTGTAACGCCCCAAAATTTTCGAATCTTAAAATAATATTATTTTATCTGGTCATGAATGGTGCTACAGAAAGGGGGATAATATTTTATTTAGATCCGAGGAAGATATTGAGTATGATTAACTATGAATGGGTAGTGATTTACCAGTCTATGAATAGTACCACCGGTCTGTGAATAGTACTCCCGGTCCGGGAGTCGGTATTATTTTGGTCCGAAAAAATTACTATATATGTTTTATATTTTCTTTAATATTTTTGGAGTATGTATGCATGATTTTTATGGGTAGAAAGTAAGTAATGAATATTTTTAGAGAATTTAGATAATTAGTGAATAGTGAATTATGATGCTTTATTAATTAAGGAAATTTGAGGAATAATTTTTATGGAGTAATTTGAGAAATTTGTGGAGATAAATAATATTGTGAAGGAATTGAATTGGAGAATATTTTTAGCCATTAGATGAGCTTAATCTTAGCCATCCAATTATGGGGAAAAGACCAAAATACCCTTTGATCACTTTATAAGGTCAACTTCAATTATTGAGCAACCACTTTTTCTCTTCTTCTTCTTCTCTTCAACGCCACTTCCTCTTCTTCTTCTCTTCTTTGTTGTTCTTCACTTTTTACTTCTTAAATCCACCAAATTAAACCCACCCAACTTGATTTAAGTAATTAATCTTAGAGAATTAAGCTTGAGAAATGATTTGTGGTGATTAGTTTCAAGAAATTTGGAGATTTTCTACTTAAGCCAAAGGTTGGGGAAACCTCTACCATGGAGTAAAGGCAAAGTTAGAGCTTAGAAAGCTTTAATTTAAGCTTGCTAAAGCTTATTTTTAAGGTTAGTGTTCATAAACACACTTACCTTACTTGAATTTTTGATTTTGTGCATTTATGCTATCATACATGTATTTTGGGATTTTGTATGAAATGATTGATTTGTTGAACTTTGGTTGCAATAACATGCTCTTGGGTGATTTTTGATGAGTATTTAGTATGTGGTAGAAATCTCTACCTTGTATCTTTGTTGTTCATGTTCTTTTCATGGTTGAAGAAAGCTGAATTTGGGAAATAGTGTTATTAGGTGAGATTAAGGACTAGTTTTCGACCATTTATATTTTCCATTTGTGTCTAAGTCCTTCATGAAAGTTGTAGGTCTACTTCTTAGCTTTCCAACCCATCCTCTTGTGTCCAATTTGGAGATACATAGCTCAACTTATGGCTGAAATACCTAAACTGACTCTGTTATATCGGGCCACATGCATCACTGAATTGAGTGCCCATTTTGACCACTATAATGACAAGATTTGGTTCTGAGGTCTTCATGAAAGTTTTTTCCCTGTGTCTTGAGACTTCCATGGTTCTAGATTGGTCTAATTTGAGTGTTTGGTTAAGTAGGAATTCAATAAACATTGGACTTAGTTCTGATGAATCGGGTCTGGACTGTTGGTCTGTGTTCCTAGCTTCTATTTACCACCTTACGCATTGATCTGGGCTATGGTCCCTTCATAACATTTGTAGCATTTTATCTTAGATTTCTAATGAATCTAATTTCATTCAATTTGGAGACCTATAACTCAAGTTATGTCTTAAAAACACAGCAAAGGTCAAGGATATTTTAATGCTAGAAATTTCCTATGCCTTGACTCATAGGTTTATTTGGATAAATGTATGTATGAATCATGTGTGATGAGGTTCTCTTGATTATTTGTATGTTTGAGGATTGATTTGACAAAAATAAGATATAAGGTTGAAAAGTGGTATTGTGGATATGTTTAAATGTATATAAATGGGAAAAATTGTTGGAAATTTTGGGATAAAATGTGGAATTAGTTTAGATAATGCATGATGAGGATAGAAATGGATACCTTGGTGCATAAGAGTTATGTTAGTATGCTTGGTTGGAGAAGGAAATTCCTCCCCTTGGTTTTCATTAAGAGGCCAAACCACTCTAGGGTGGTAAGGCTTACTTAATTATTTTTTTTTGTATAGTATAAGTATGACATAAGTATGATTTTATATGATACGAAGTTTCTTATGATAAATTTCATTATGATGTTAAGAAAGTTTTAAAAGAAAAGGAATTGATGAGAAATTTTCCTATATATATATATATATATATATATATGTATATATTTGAAATATTTCCTTTGAAGAATTTGGAAATTTTTGTAAGTTGTAAGTTGAGAAATTTGAAAGGTTTTTGATTAAGAATTATTGCCTTTGTGAAAGAATGATTTTGATTTGGGCTCTACTATGCATGATTGAAACGTGGTATGATGAGATTGATTTTGTTATGTGAAGCTATGATCATATGCTAGGGTTATCAGCCCTTATAAATAGGCGGACGCGCTTATTTGTGTGATGGGGGTCGTGCTTTCATAGGCCACGATTGTGTGATGGGAGTGGTGCTTTTATAGGCCACGGTGGTGCTTTCATAGGCCACGATTGTGTGATGGGGGTGGTGCTTTCATAGGCCACGATTGTGTGATGGGGGTGGTGCTTTCATAGGCCACGGTGGTGCTTTCATAGGCCACGATCAAATCTGCTTATGTTCATTCTGTATTAGTACGAGCCTTAACTAAAGAATTAACATATTTGTATTTATAATCGTCTTATTACTTTTAAAATATTTAAATTAAACGAATGAGATCATATTATTTTAGTAAACCTTACTTTGGAAATTAATGATTATGTTATCAAATGAATTTTCAAAGCATGATATTCCGGTACATGGTTTTAAACATAAATAGTATATGTATTGGTATAATAAATGTGCAAGTAATGAATTTATGAGTTGAAAGAATTAAATTCTTTATGTTATTAATTAATTGTTTATTTGATATTTCTTTTGCTATAAATGTACATGTATGTTGAAATTTAATGATTTTATGTCATTTGTGTTTGAAGTAAGTTGTCATCACAATTTTAGTAAGTATGTGAATTATGAGCACCACTGAGTTTTATACTCAGCGCGTTGATTTTTATCATGCGCAGGTTAAAGACTGTGGTTGCTGCTTGAAGACTAGAAGAATAGCATCAGGGCAGAAGTGACTATTGTGGTAGTAGTAGATTGAGATTTATGTAATTAAGAATTATGGCATGTAAAAGTATTCTATTTTCGGAGGTTGTATTATTTGAATTATAACTTAAGCATGTCACTAGCAATTATGTTGGTGTATATATTCAGAGATCAGCATAAGATTCATTAAATGATTGAATATAAAATATTTCAAGAGAGTTGGTATGATTAGTTTATTAAGACTTGATATATATACTGAATGCAATTAATTGATAAATATTAAAATGCTATTGAGGATTTATATAGTTATGAAAATATAGAAGTGTTGTTGTGTTATGATGATTATGTGGAGATGTTGGGAGTTTGGAGTTTAATTGGGAGTGTTTTGTATTTACATGTTTGGCGAGCTCAGTTTTTAAAAGGGAAATTCTTACAGTATTTATGTAGGATTTTTCCCAATCTATTTTTCAAAAAAAAAAAAAAAAAAAGAGATGAAAACGAAATGAAATGATTATCTATATAAAAAAAAAAATTACTCGCTACACTTGTGAATACTCAATTACTTCTAATTCATAATCTTATTTAATGATTTGTATGTTAAGTTAAGACGGTGTCTCCGGCACCGAATGTGGCATCCGTCGTCGGGTCTCACGGGACTCGGCGGAGGGTGTTACATTTTTCTTTTCTTTTGATTTTCTTTTTCTTATTCTTTTTTTTTTATTTTCTTTTCTTTTTTTTTTTTTTGTTTTTTTTTGTTTTCAGATAGAGAGATACCTATGGGTAGATGCAGTTGACTATCCCGGTTTCATTCAGGAAGCTCTCAGCTACTAGCACAGATAGTGTCTCCTCCCGGGTTTATTCTATGACATGTACTACCTCGGAGAGAGGGTATATGAGTGTTGACGCGTGTTTTTATGCCCCCACCTAACCCAATGAGGATACGAGGACGCGGAATGAGGAACCAGGGTTATCCGGAAGTCTTTAAACCAAGGATCGATTTAAACCAATTCAAGGAAGTCTAATTTGCACTAGGGTTGTGTCACGCAGCTATGAGGTGCGTGACGGCACTGATAGTTGCGTCACACAACTCCAATCAAGATGACGTCACCTTGAAAAGCCAACATAACGGTTTTACATTCTGTTTGGATACGTGGCAACGGTCCAGAAAGTGAGCTGCGTCACACAGCTATCGGGTCCGTCATGCAGCCGACAGTTGCGTGACGCAGCTATCCTCTGTTTCCCTACCCATATAAATACTGCGTTTTTTTATCTTATTAAGGGAGGATTTTGGAAGAATTTTGGGGAGCGTAAAAAGACAACTGCGGCTAGGTTTTCTGCAAAAACTCTTTTGAGTTATCTTGAAGAAAAACAGCCTTTAGAAATCAATTAAGTTGAAACGAAAATCATACAAAAAAAGAGAAAAGAGAGAAAACAAAAAGAGAAAGAACTATTTGTTAAAACTTGGTGAACAGAGACTTTTGGCGGCCTTGAAATCTCATTCCTTAAGACGTTCAGATTGTTTACAATCCTCAATCTGAGGGTTAGGTAAATATCTAAAGCTTTTCTTGGTATTTTTTTAGTTATTACTTCATTATTATTTATTTTGTTGGTGTTTTAGTAATGTGATATTGATTAAACGATACCCTGCCCATTATTAGATGTTCCTGAGTTATATTAAAACAAATTTTGATAAAAAGAAAACATAAAAAGGGTCGTTTGAAAGGTAGTTACAGACCAGAGCAGTTGCGTCACGCAGCTACTAGTTGCGTGACGGAACTGTTCATGTCCAAGATATAGCTATATTGTCCCGACTAGTTGCGTGACAGAACTGTTCGTGTTTATGATTTTATTTCACTTTAATTTTCTCGTTTAATCCTGTATTTGAAATAAATGATTGATGAACCTGAAGATTTTTCCCAAGTTACAAACAGCTGCGTCACGCAACTGTTGGATCCGTCACGCAACTGTTCTTTCATAGAACAGCTGCGTGACGCGACTGTTCTAGGGTTCCAGAAATAGCTTTTATTCTTTTTCTTTTAAAAAAAATAAATAAAATAAATAATTTTGTACAATCAAATAAATACTCAATTCTTTTTTATATAATTCAAGAAACAATCAATTGTGGGCAGATTGTGGTTTAATCAAATCAAGTACATTAATTTATTGTTATGCATGATTTTCGGGTTTTTAGGGTTTCTGGAATTTAAATCGGGTAGAGTGTATTTTAGGTTCGGTTTGTGGCCCGCCTTTAACCATAAGGCAAGAGCGGGTCTTTTGATTATTTTAACTTAACTGCTGTGGGTTGAATGGTTGATGTGGTTTGAATGATTATGAATGCAATAAATGAATTTATTTGGGGCGATTAAATAATTTTTCGCATAGGAACTCGGTTCGATTTATTCGGGTTGGGTTTGTATAAATAAATTGGCTTTTCTAAATTAAAATAAATTAGAAATTGTAGGTCAAAAGAGGCCGATTTTCCGGGCGTCGGCTTCCAATGGGCCGACGTACCCAATTCCCTTATCCAGAATCGCACTTGGTGCGCATGACCAGTCTTTTAAAATAATTGGCCTTAAATAAAATAGGGAGTTAAAATGAAGTCATTTTTAATTAAAAATGGTCCCATTGCCGAAAAAATGGGTGGCGACTCAAAGTGTTTTATAAGACCGATTTATCGGCATCGCGCATCCAAAAGGTTTTGTCACCATTTGTTAAATAAAGATCACATTTCCAAATCGAAAAATTATTTTGAGCGTTTTTCGGGTCGCTCGGGGGCGGTGCGAAAACATTGAGTGGGAGCTAGGACTAGACCGGAGGAGAGTTCCTCATGACGTCTCGTATTACATGCTATCTACTAGATCCATCCAGCTGGGGTAGGACATCGAAGTTACTGGAAGAGGATCGGTTGACACAGATCACCTAACGGCTTTTGTGCCTGGTGCTTATGCCATATTTATGTAGACACAACTCCTAGTCCACATTCCTCCTCGACCGAGTTTGACCCTTTTGCTGAGGCAAAGGAGTTGGATGGGGGTCAGGGTGTTGCCCTAGCACAGGTGAGTTTCATCCCCTTTTATTCTATTCTTGGCTTTGCCCGGTGTGTTTTATTCGTAAACTGTGCTTTTACTCTTATAGCGGTAGCAGCACGGTAAGCGCATGAGGAGGGGCTCAGATTCCAAGGCTCTAAATATGGTTGTCATTGTCAGCAAGCCGAAACACAGACCCGACACTTCCTTTTCTTTCATTATAGAGCACATAGGGAGCCTGCACAGGGCATGTTAGAGACCCATCTCGTGAGTCCATACCGGATGTCTCTATCAGGCTGCACCCATGTGAGTATTATCAACTCTTTATTCTGGTAATTGATCTTTTATTATTCTGCTTTCTTATGGTATGCCTTGCCTGTTTTGCAAGTGTCCATCGATGATTACAATGAGGTGTGCCAGCTATATGAAGCGGTGCACCTCAAGTTAGTAGTGGCGAGGCTTTCGGACGAGCATGTATTTGTAAGTATAAACAACACAAATAAACCATGCAATGTATATGCCATGTATTCATGAAATGCATTTACTAATATTTATGAATGTATGCAGAGAGTTAACATGGCACCTCCAGCTAGTCGAGGTCTGGGAATTCAGCATGGCGGGTGTGTTGGTCGAGGAACTGGACGCCGGTCGGTTATTATTGAAGAGACCGAGAAGTCTGGCAGTGAGGACTAGGAGGAGATGGCTTCCAACATGTCTTGAGTCAGCTGCCCTAACTTATTTTTGCTTTATTTTCTTTCTTTCTTCTTTCTTTTTTTTCTTTGCCATTCTAGACCTAGTTTGGGGAATTGAACCCTTGTAAAGAATGAGTATTTTATTTATAGAACGTCAAATAACCATTTCTTTAGATGTTTTTGAGTGGTGTTGGTGTCCTCTTGTTTTATAGTCGATATTTGTACTATTTGTTGAATCTGGAAGTTGAAAAACAACAAAACAACTCATTTCTCTCTGTCTGCTAACAAGTGGAGTGTGCCACTATGCTGTGGCTTGCGCCACACATAGTGGCGTGCGCCACTAGTGCTGTAGTGGCAGCCATCTGTCAATTTTTTCCTTTTATTTCTTGCTATAAAAGTACACAACACATATTCACGTTTACAAAAACTTTTGCTTTCCTTCTAGACGAAGCTTTCACTCAAAAAATCCCACGAACTCTTCATTTCTTCTCTAATTTCCATGGATCGGTCCTTGGCACCTACTTTTGAAGCATTATTCTAGACTTTTAGCCGTGAGGATTGGGATTCACTTACACCATTCGAACTCAACAGGCTAAGCTGCTATCGAAACATTCGGGTTCAACTCAGATTGCTGCAGTGGTTGACTTACCATTTTGATCCTTCGGACAACTTATTTCGCCATAATGACTTTGAAATTTATCCGTTATTCGAGGAACTCAACATCATTTCTAGGAGAATACCCATGGTAGAGGAAGTTCCTGCAGGCCCCGATTGGATATAGACCCTGCTTCACTGATTCTACCTATCTTCGTTTTCTCGGCTTACGAGATTCCATCTTATGATTTCAGAGCTGATGTTATGCCCTTATGACCTTTTGTAGATCGAGCATTGAGTATGGACCGTACTAGCCCGTATTAGCCTTCACTTGTCTGTTTCTACATTCTCAGTCAGTACTTGCTACTCAGTGGCATTGACCCAGCTACGACAGCCTTAGGTTGGTGCCCATAGTTAAGCACATGGCTAGGTGATGTACGCCATTTCCAATTGTTCTGGTTGAAACATTTATTTGGCTAAGAGAGCATGCTTGGGACCCTAGCTCGGTACTTGGTCTAATGGGAAATCCGCTTCTTCTGCAGGTAAATGCATTCTTCTTTTCCTTTTTATTATTGTTATTTTTTATTGCGCTCTAATTTTTGCTTAAGCTGCCCTTTGTGGGTTTTTGACTCAACGAGCTTCTTCTTTTTTTCTTCTTTTCCTTTTTGTTTTTTGCTATGATGTTATCCTCTTTTCAACGCCCTAACTTTTGCTTAAGCTGGCCTTGCAAGTTTTCGACTAACGAGCTCTTTTTTCTCTTTTTTTTTGAATGCATTTGCAGTTGTGGGCTTTTGAGAAGCTGCAAGTAATAGATCCACCATCGGACCATCTGATGTTTGATTATAGACCGCGAGTCTATGTTCGACATCGCCGGCATTTGACTGGAGAGACCGTTGAAGATTGGACTACTATTTTTCAAGATTTCACCTCCGAGAGAGGTGGTACATAGAGTGAGTTACAGTTTCTTCTTACATGCTCTGTGTGCCCCTGTGTGGCTTGACCATTGCAGTGGTTTATTATCGCAGCCAAGTAGCTAGGCAGTACGATCATCATCAAGTTGTTCTTGATTAAACATAGTTCAAGGGTAGCCTTATTACACAGCGTTTCTTGTCTAGCTTTATTTCCACCTGGCCTAGTCGCACAACTGTACCTATTTCCGATGTGGTCGATACTTCTTTTTCATACTTGTACCGCTCTTCGCTGCAGGCTTATTCCGGTGTCGATGTTGATTCAGAGTCAGCTGATTTGTTGACTGCTAGATTTCTATTAGGACCTGGCATGTAGATGCTTCTATCTTGCTTTCTAATGACATGTACTAGACAGTTATTGATAGTGCAATTATATTAGTGTGTGCACTTATTATGAATGAAATGTCTTTTTGCTTAAAAATGCTTAATATGTCTCTTGCTATTCTACTACCTCAAATTAAACTCACAACATTTGTATATTAACACAAACTTACCATAACACGCTTTAAAGTTAATAAGAACACAAAAGGTGAATTTATTAATCAGGCTTTGCCGTAGACATTTTAAGTCATATATAAAATTTCTTCAGTCTATCTAAATTGATCGGTTCAGTAAATTCATTACCTTCCATGTCTGATAGCTTCACTACACCTCTGTAAAACATTTTCTTGATTAGAAATGGGCCTTCCTAGTTAGGCTTGAGCTTCCCCCTTGGGTCATGAGTGTTTGGCTGCATCTGTTTCAAAATCAAATCCCCTATTCTTAGTAGCTTCGGATGAACTCTCTTGTTAAAGTGCTTAGCCATCCTCCTTTTATACAGTTGATCCATAAATCAGGCATTAAGCTTCTTTCCATTTAGGAGTGCTAATTCTTGATAGTGATTCTCTACCCATTGACATTCTAGAACCGTAGATTCCATCATTACGCCCAAGGACTGCACTTCAATCTCTATTGGTAGCACAATTTCCATTCCATAGACTAGAGAATAAGGAGTTGCCCCATTCGTAGATTTGGTTGTGGTCCTATAGCCCCACAAAGCATATTGTAATTTGTTGCCCTGTCATGATGATTTTGTGCCATTTTCCTCAGTATCTTCTTAATGTTCTTGTTTGCGGCTGCCACTGTCCCATTAGCTTATGGTCGGTAAGGTGAAGACTTATGATGCTCAATTCCATACTTCTCTAACAACATTTTTACTTCTGATTGGAATTGAACTCCATTATTCATCACCATATGATGGGGGATTCCATATCTACATATTAGGTTCTTTTCAATGAATTTGTCCATTTCCTTGGCGTCGATGTTCTTAAATGATTCTTCTTTGACCCATCTTGAGAAATAGTCCACTGCTACTACTATGAATTCGTGTCCATTAGAAGCAGGTGGTGAGATTTTGCTAATGATATCTATTCCCCAAGCTGCAAATGGCCATGGCGAAATAGAAGGATGTAGTATTGAAGATGGAATATGACTCAAGTCTCCATGAATTTGACATTCGAAGAATTTTTTCACATAAGAAATACAATCCATTTCTATAGTGGACCAGATGAAACTTTGTGTGAGAATTTTCTTTGCTAACGCTTTTCCGTTCATGTGGGTGCTGCAAACCCTTACACGGATCTGTTCCATAATCTCTTCAGCTTCTTTCCTCGATACACATCTCAACAATACTCCGTCTGACATTCTCTTGTACAACTGACTGTCTAAGACTACAAATTGTAATGCCAAATGTTGTATAGCTCTTCTATCATCTCTAGTACCTGAATCGAGACAAGCCCTTTTAGTCATCTAGTGTAGGACATCATGAAACAATGGATGATTCTTCCTCGATATTGATAATCCTTTCGCCTTCATAACATGGGATGCTACTCGAAGACATCATAAACGGCTTCTTAAACATAAATGAAATCTCTTCCCAAGTTGATGATAAATTAGCCAAGCATCTGTTACTCGATTGTTGTGAATACTCAAATTTTGAGGCTCAAAAAGCCAGTTTTCCCGGCCGCGGCGGTGACGGCCGCCCTTAAAGGCGGTGGTAGCCACTATCGCCGGCGGCGGCAGCCGCTAGCGACAGCGGCTGCAGTCGCCTGTGAATACCTTTTTTTTTTGAGGCTCAAAGAGCCAGGTTTACCGGACCGCAAACAGTCCGGCCGGACCAAAGGCCATTTTGGAAGTTCACCGGAAATATGCCAATATGGTACTTGAAATGTGCGGCACGTCACGAGGATCACGGAACTGGTCCCGAAATTTTTTTCAGAGGTCCGGAGCTCCCGAAAAAGCCTCCGGAACGAGAATTAGCAAAACCACCAGGCACGGCGGCCCAGCCGCCGAGCCCCGGCTGCCGACCGCCGAACCCAGCCGCCGAAACAGTCCGATTTTTGCCTATAAATAGAGGCCCCGGGCCTTCTGTTTTGCTCACTCAGTCTGTGTTGACGGACGCTCCTTCTCCCCTACGCTCTTTGCGATTCTTTTATTGCTTTTCTGCTTTTTTAATTTAGGTTTTATTATTTTTTTTTGTTGTGATTTCTTGGTCACTTAAGTTAAATTTAATTAATATTCCCTTAACGAGGAGCTTAACCTGGAGTTAAGAAGCGGTCGACGATTAAATCAGGTACATGAACTAAACTCTGCCTATTTAATTTTAGCACTTCATGCATGCTTCTCTTCTACTCCTAATAATTCTACAACTGCATAGATGCATTCACATCAATCATTAGGCAAATAAATTGCCTCAATTAAATAAATTTAAGTTAAACGCCCGGTTAATCAATAATCGTGGTGTTAAGCTTAAATCCGACAATATTGGCTAAAAAAGCCTAGTTAATCAATAACTATGGTGAAATCGCCTTTATATCGAACAATCCGGCTTATGTCCAATTAATCAATAATTGTGGCTAAAAAGCCTCAATCAATCACATTTTGGCAACAAATTGCCCACGGTTCAATCAATTTTTGGCAAACAAATTGCCTATAAATTAGATTAACCACTTTTTAGCGACAAATCGCTTAAATCAGAAGCTTTGGCAAAATGCCTTAGAATTAATCAATCTTTTGGCTAAAAGCCTTCAAACAATCATTTTGGCGACAATCGCCTAAATCACATCAACTTTTGGCAAAAATTGCCTAAATCCATTCATTTTGGCTAAAAGCCTTAAATCAGTCATTTTGGCGACAAACGCCCGAATAATCACTTTTGGCAAACAAATTGCCTAAATCTTTTGGCTAAACGCCTTCCAATATCAACTTTTGGCACAAATGCCTTAATCACTTTGGCGAAAAATCGCCTAACCAATTTTTGGCAATAAATTGCCTAAATTACATCAATCTTGGCAACAATTGCCTAAATCAAACTTTTTGGCTAAAAGCCATTAAAGTCAACACTTTTGGCATCAAATGCCTAAAAATCAATTCTTTGGCAAAATGCCTAGACAAAATGCACAAAGCATACACACACTCATGCATAAATGCATAAAGCATCCCCATTCAAAGCCCTCTAAAAGAGGCCTATCGAACTACGTTGACTTTGATCTTCCATTCAAACGGAAGTACGTAGGCACGTTTGGGATTTGACCCCGAGCGGCAAGTCGAAATCACTTAAACATTTTCCATCGGTCCAATTACATCATTCACCTTGCAAAGAATTCATTTTTTTGGTTAGTTCATCAACATGACATAGTCTCGGGATCCACCTCGGGTTCAAAGACCATGCCTTAGACATTGGGTTAATTAATCTAGTAATTAGGTTAATTAAGATTAGAGTCACTTAGGGTTTTTTCCTAGTTTACCCTAAAATAATTAAACAAGGTGGCGACTCATACATTCACGTGCATTTCTTCCTTAGTCACATGCATCCATATGCCATGACATTTTGGGGAGGGGTTCATAGTTGTTTACTCTGCTTGTGTGTGAGAATATTACCCTTTGGAAGTTCTGAAAAACAATGTGCAGGTAATCAATGTAGGGTTTGAACCTATCTTCCTTGACTTCTCAATTATCATTAACTTCTAACCTAAATAGACAAGCTTCATATTCTATCATGTTATTCGTAACTGCAAACTGTCATCTCTTCAACATCAGGATAACCTCTCCTTACGGGGATTCTAACAAAACTCCCACTTCGGCTCCTTTACTATAAGCTGACCCATCAAAATAGAGCTTCCATCCTTTCTTTTCTATCAAGTTCAAATGTTCATCGGGAATGTCAATCTCCCATTGCTCATGGTCTTCCACTAGATGTGCTGCTAAAAAGTCTGCAACTGCTCGTCCTTTGACGATTTTCTTCCTAGCATATTCAATATCAAATTCTGATAACAGAATTAGCGATCTTGCTAGCTTCCCCACTAGTGCTGGTGTTCCGTACAAATACCTAACCAGATCATCCTTGATACCTCTATTGCCTTATAAGACTAAAAGTAGTGTCAAAGCTTTCTGGTAGCCCATACCATTGCTAAGCAAGTTCTTTCAATCAAGTTATATTTCTATTCATTTGGAAGAAGCTTTTTGCTCAAGTAAGTACACTACCTTCTCAACACCGGCTTCGTCAGCTTGTGCTAACATGGCTCTAAGTCCAATATCTTCCACTGTCAAGTACAGAATTAAGGGTTTCCTTGGCTTTGGTGGGCACAAAATCGGGGGACTTGACAAATATTCCTTTATCTTGTCGAAAGCTATTTGGCAATGATCATACCATTTTACTGGCTGATCTTTCCATAAAAGCTTGAAGATTGGATCACATACTATAGACAACTTTGATATGAACCTGCTGATATACTAAATCTTTCCCAAAATGCTTCTCACTTGCTTTTCCTTCTTGGGCGACTCCATTTCTTTGATCGCCTTAATCTTATCTTAATCGATCTCTATTACTTTCGATCCTACTATGAACCCTAGCACTTTCCTGGAAGTTACCCTGAATACACAGCTGTAGCTTGTATTTAATAAATCTGTCCATGAACTTCTCCAACTGGATGCTCTTTTGGTGTCTTTGTCATGACAATCATATCATCAGTGTAAACCTCTAGCTCCTTATGGATCATATTATGAAATAATGTAGTTGCCATCCTTTAGTAAGTAGCCCCGGCATTCTTCAAGCCAAATGGCATCACCCGATAGCAAAAATTATCAAACTCCATCACAAATGTTGTCTTGACCTCATCTAGTAATGCCATGAGAATCTAGTTATACGCTGCAAACCCATCCATAATAAAGTAGCATCCCATCATTTCTGCACTGTTAATTAGGATATCAATGCGAGGAAGAGGAAAATCATCTTTTGGTGATGCTTTGTTTAAATCCTTATAGTCTACACACAATTCTGACCCTTCCATCTTTCTTGAAAATTAGGACCATGTTCGCCAACCATTCTAGATAGTGAACCACTTCTAGAAATCCTGATGTCTATCTGCTTGGTCACTTACTCTTTAATCTTCTTAGCCCATTTTGGTCTTAACCTTGTTCTCTTCTGTTTCACTGGCTTGGCTCTAGGATACAGAGGAATTGTGTGCTCAGCTATAGACCTATCTATCCCTGGCATGTCCTTATAGCTCTATGCAAAGGCTTCCTTTTTTTCCATGAGTATGTGAATACCTAAATTTTGAGGCTCAAAGAGCCAATTCTTTCGGACTGCAAACAGTCCGGTCGGACCGGAGGTCATTCAAAAAAGTTCACCGGAAGTGTGCCAATATGGTACTTGAAATGTCCGAAAAATTACGAAGATCACGAAACTGGTCTCGGAATATTTTTTGGAAGTCCGGGACTCCCGAAAAAGCCTCCGGAAAGAAAAAAGGCACGCATGTCCGCCCGCGGGGGTGGGCATGCCCACCCTCAAGGACGGGCGCACCCGCCCTGCAGAGGCGGGCACGCCCGCCCAATCTGGGCGGACATGCCCGCCCAGCATGGGCGGGCACGCCCGCCCAGCCTGGGCGGACACGCCCGCCCAGAATGGGCGGACACGCCCGCCCAGACTAGGCGGGCACGCCCGCCCAGCCCAGGCGCGCATGCCCGCCCTCGAGGGCGGGCAGGCGCGCCCGGGGTGCATTTTTTCTCTATAAAAAGAGGCCCCGGGGCTCCATTTTAGACACACAGTCTGTGTTGACGGACCTCTCTTCTCCCTTTACGCTCTTTGCGATTTCTTTTATCGCTTTCTGCATTCTTTATTTTATTTTATGATATTCTGCTTTCGTTTTTTTCTTGCTTTATTAAGTGGCCATTAAAAACTCCATTTTAATTAATATTTCCCTTAACGAGGAGCTTAACCTGGAGTTAAGAAGCGGTCGGAGATTAAATCAGGTACATAAATTAGACTACGCTTATTTAATTTTAGCACTTCATGCATGCTTCTTTTCTACTCCTCTTAACTCTATAACTGCATGAATGCATCCATATCATCCACTAGGCAAATAAATTGCCTCAATCAAATAAAGATTAAGCTTAAATGCCCGATTAATTAATAATCGTGGTATTAAAGCGTAAATCTGACATTATTGGCTAAAGAAGCCTAGTTAATCAATAACTATGGTGAAATTGCCTTTATTTCGAACAGTTCTTGGCCTAAGTCCAGTTAATCAATGATTGTGACTAAAAGGTCCTACTTAAACACGTTTTTTTTTTATGGCAATAAATTGCCTATATTTCAATTTAATTAATCACTTTAGGCAAACAAATTGCTTATAAGTGAAAAGTTAATCTTTTATAGCGACAAATCGCTTAAATCAATAATTTGGATAAAAAGCCTTTAAATAATCACTTTAAGCAAATAAATTGCTTATAAGTGAAAATTAATCTCTTTTATAGCGACAAATCGCTTAAATCAATTTCTTTTGGCTAAAAGCCTTGAATCAACCTTTGGCAACAATTGCCTAAATCAATTCATTTTGGCTAAAAAGCCTTAAATCATTCAATTTTGGCGTCAATCGCCTAAACAATCAATCTTTTGGCAATAATAAGCCCAATTAATCTTTGGCAAGCAAATAAGCACAACTTATCTTTTGGCAAGAGTAAGCCCAAATCCTTTCTTTTGGCAAAAGCCTCAAATCAACATTTTGGCACCAAGTGCCTGAAACAATCAATTCTTTGGCAAAATGCCTAAACAAAAATGCACAAAGCATACACACACTCATGCATCAAGCATCCCATCTAAAGCCCTCTAGAAGAGGCCTATCGAACTACGTGGACTTTGATCTTCCATTCAAACGGAAGTACGTAGGCACGTTCGGGATTTAACCCCGAGCGGCAAGTCGCAATCATTCAAACTCACTTAAACAGTCCATTGGTCCAATCATCTTGCAAAACATTCATTTTTGGTTAGTTTCATCAGCATGACATAGTCTCGGGATCCACCTCAGGTTCGCAGATTATGCCTTAGACATTGGGATAATTAATCCAGTAACTAGGTTAATTAAAATTGGAGTCATTTAGGGTTTTTCCTAGTTTACCCTAAAGCAATTAAACAAGGTGGCGACTCATACATTCACGTGCATTTCTTCCCTTAGTCACATGCATTCATATGCCTATGATATTTTGGGGTAGGGGTTCACAGTTTGGCGACTCTGCTGGGGAATTTATGTAATCTTTTTGCATAATAGTGGACTACAATTGTTGAATAAACTAACCTGCTCTTCTTTAGGGCATTACTTTACTATGCTTTGTTTTGCAGGGTACCTTGACATAAATCGAGTGTTCTTTCTTTAAGAATACTCGATGAGAGGAAATTTGAACTTAAGTGACAAATTTGATTAAGACATTTAAATTTGTTGATCTATTTGCACGATTGAGAATCTTTTTCTCCATTGCATAAAAAACGAATTTCAAATGAATTTCTTCTCTCTCTGTTCAAACTTCTAAGTCTGGATAGCAAGTAGCGCTGATCGGCAGGTCTCTTTGATTATGTCGACGGACAGCCAAAGCGTCCTCTCTGTTGCCGCAAACCACCCCCAATCCTTTTGGGGATGGCCCATGAGTATGCATACCGTTGGACCCACGCGAAACTCTTTGTTTCACATGTGGTTAGGTATATCCATGCTCAAGGCTCAAGGGTCCCTTTATAAGCCGATTCTCTATTTTGAGTCATAGCCCATAGAACCTATCCTTTAGGACTGTATGCACCCAATGATGTGAATCATATCATTAAACAGATTATGACGTGTTGTTATGCGCATTCACGACATATCATAAACATGGGGTAAACACAAAGAGAGCATGAAATACCCTTTTACTTTCAGTCATGCATAGTTGGACAAGAGAGTCAATTCACCTCACATCAGCTATCTGATACACCAACCACTGTACCTAATCTAGCTACCCTTACCCTTACAGGTGCCCACAATCCGAGCGCCCACCCAAGTGCCAGACACACCTACAGTGCTATCACCAGCTTCACCAGCTTCACCAGCTACACCAGCTTCGCCTACAACTCCGACAACCCCATCTGCACCAATGGCATCACTTGCTGATATCCAAACCCTCATTGAACAACTAGAGGCTAGAATGGAGGCCAGAATGGAGGCCAGAATGAATGAGGCACTAGCTGCCCAAAGGACCGCCCTGATAGCTGAACTGGGTAATGGGAATGGTAATGGAAATGGGGCTTCCGCTGGGGGAAGTGGACCTGCTGCCTCCAACCAGGGTCCTGCTGCTGGACCTACAAACCCTGCCCTAAACCTGGATGAGATGCCTTCTAAAACTGCCTCTGAGCTGGAAGCTCAGAGAATGAGAGAGAAACTAGAGCTCCTAGAGAGGTCCGTCACTGCTCTCAAAACCCACAAGGAAGTGGTGGACATGGACTCCTTGTCCTTGTTCCCTGAAGCCAGGTTGCCAACTAAGTTCAAGATGCCCAACATGGACAAGTTTGATGGAACCACTTGTCCTAAAACACATTTGAAAATGTATGTGGGTGCCTTAAACCCATTCGGATTGAGCAGTGAGCTCCTTGCTCAGTTGTTCCAACAATCTCTTACTGGTGCTGGATTAAGATGGTTTGTTAGCCTTGATCGGTCTAAGATGAAGACCTGGGAGGATATCTGTAATGCATTCAATTCACAGTACCACTACAATATGGAGGTGGATGTTACTCGAAGAGAGTTAGAGACCACCAAGCAGAAAAATAATGAACCCTTTTCCTCGTTCCTTACGAGGTGGAGGGCCAAAGCCGCCCAAATGATTAACCGGCCTTCTGAACAAGAGCAGGTGGACATAATAATAAAGAACTTGCAGCCTGTCTACCAACAACGATTACAAACCCAGTACCTGCCAACTTTCCAGTCGCTCATTGCCACTGCCACAAAGGTAGAGGATCTGATCCAAATGGGGCAACTGAAAGACGACTCAAGGACCTCTAAGTACAAGAAACCAAGCCAGCCAGGCAAGGTCCACGAAGTGGCAAGCATCACTCCCACCAACCCTTTACGAGTGGGGAATATGAGGAATGGTAATCAATCGAGAAGACCATACACTGACCTTGGAATGCCGATCCTTTTGGTTTTCCGAGAGGCTGTCAAGGCCAACTATATCAAGCCTTTAGAAGCAAGACCACCTCCCAATCCACTACCGAGAAACTATAAGGCGGATGAATACTGCGAGTATCATCAGGGATACGGGCACAAGACTGAAGCATGTTGGACGCTCAAGAACCGCATACAAGACCTGGTAGACAATGGGTCAATCATCCCAAGAAGTAAACCAAACATTAGCACTAATCCCTTACCAAATCACGGGGTAAATGCTATTGATTCTGACCAGAAATTAATCGATCCTTTCGAGTTATTTTTGGAAATGAATAACATCTGTGTCTTGGATTTGAATGACCTAAGTGAAGAGGTCGATGCCATTACTAGGAGCGGGAGACAATATGAACCTTTAGTTTTGGACAAAATCCAAAATAAACCCTACCAGAGGGCAAAGGAGCCAAAGGAGGACCCGGTGCTGTCATAATTAAAAAAGACACAAGCTAGGGTGTCAATCTGGGAACTTTTGGCATCATCCTTTCCTCATCGCCAAGCTCTTTGTAAGGCTTTGAGTCAACTCCAGACGCCTGTGGAAGTTAGCCCTGAAGTCCTAGTATCCACTCTCACCCAATCATCTAAAACACGAAGCATCGGTTTCTCTGATGATGATTTGCCCAAGGAGGGAGGCAGTCATAACAATGCTCTTTATGTCACTGTTCAGACTCGAGACAAAACCGTGCCCATGGTTCTCATTGATAATGGGTCGGCGCTGAACGTCTGCCCACTGAGAGTAGCCAGCTGTCTAGGGTTGGAGGAAACTGACTTCACTCCCTCGGACCAGATAGTGAAGGCCTATGACAGCACCCGGAGGGAAGTATTGGGGGTTGCCACGCTGAAGCTAACAGTTGGGCCGGCTGTGATGGAAGTCCCCTTCCAGGTAATTGATGTGCCGACCAGCTTCAACCTACTTCTGGGCCGGCCATGGATACACCACACTAAGGCAATACCCTCGTCCTTGCACCAAAAGGTCAAGTTTCCATATGAGGACAAGGTTATCACCATTCAGGGGGATGACTACAGCCAGCTCAAAAAGCCGAAGGGCCAGCCTCTCTTTGAGGTCAACCCTGAGACCGCCAACCTACCCCTCTCGGGATTTCAATATGATACTGTGCAGTTCATAGAAGGAAAGACTGCAAACTCTCGAATTCTCTTTGATTTCGGGACGGTGCAAATAAACTGCATAGTGCCCTTAATGCTTAAGATGTCCTATCTGCCAGGAATGGTTATGGCCAGATCCGGGAAAACATACCCCAAACTGCAAGCCTGGGAGTGTCCAGTGAATGAGGGAACCTTCGGACTGGGTTATGAGCCCACTGACGAAGAGCGTGCTGAGAAAACACGAAGAGGAAGAAAGAAAAGTATACATATGCGGCCTTATCTATTGACTCTGAACAGCTACTTCTGCAAACCTGGGGAAGCAGTTTCTTACTGTGGCTTCCGGGAGCCCTTTTGCTGCCCAACTGTTAAGAAGATGCTGCCTGGAATAGAAATATTCTCGGATGTTTGGGGCAACAAGCCCGAGGTAGTAACCAACCTGGAGACAGAAGACTTCATGCAGCCTAATCTCTTTGATGAGGTTGCAGTTATCACCAGAAGTGATGGGAATCAAGACTTGTGCAGCCTAATCAAGCCGAGCAAAGGACCTCTTGACAACTGGTACACCGAGGAGGAGCGCACTGCTGACAAACCCCCTCCCGAGTCAAGCCTAGTACCAGAGTCTGTAATAAAGTCCTGTACTGAGTCCGAGTCTGACCCCGAGTCTGAAACCGAGTCGGAGTCTAGTTCCAGTTCCGAGTCATCTGTGTCGGATCTAGAAGATCCAAATTTCAAATTTGATGTATTCTTTGAAGATGATTCTGTCATAATTAATAAAGGCTTGCAAATTCTTGATTACCCTGCGTGTTTATCTTTCCAAGCATTTCCAAGCAAAAACAATCAAATAAATGAAATAAAAAATGAAAAGGAAAAGATAGTAATTGGCAAGGAAGAAAATGAATATACATACATTGCATCTGATTGCCTGAACAGGGAACAGGTCAGTGAATGTTTGAAGAAATTTGCTGATTGCTTCATGTGGAAAGCAAGTGACATCACTGGAATTGACCCAGCAATAGTGGTGCACAAGATTCCAGTGTATCCAGAGGCTAAGCCAGTGAAACAGAAGCTAAGAAGGCTAAAAACAGAATGGTCCTTGAAAATCAAGGAGGAAGTTGCCAAGCAGCTGGAGAACAAGTTCATAGAACCTATTGCCTACCCGACATGGTTAGCGAACATAGTGCCGGTTCCTAAGAAGGATGGAAAGGTGCGAATGTGTGTGGATTACAGGGATTTGAATAAAGCTTGCCCGAAGGATGATTTTCCCCTGCCACATATTGACTTACTGGTGGATCGAATGGCTGGACACGAGATGGTCTCTTTGACCGATCTTGCTGTCGGGTACAATCAAATAATGATGCATTTGCCAGACAAAGAGAAGACGGCATTCATCACGGAATGGGGAACCTACTGCTATAGGGTCATGCCCTTCGGGCTCAAAAATGCCGGGGCAACCTATCAAATAATGGCAACGACCATCTTTCACGACATGATTCACAAGGAGGTGGAAGTGTATGTGGATGATATGGTGGTTAAGTCAAAAACAACCGAAGAACATACAACAGCACTTGAGAAGTTCTTCCTTAGACTTCGAAAGTATAATTTGAAGATCAACCCGGCAAAATGTCTGTTTGGAGCCACGTCCGGAGTATTTCTGGGGCATATGGTTAGTCGGAAGGGCATAGAGATTGACCCTTCAAAGGCCAAAGCTATTCTGGAAATGCCAGCACCAAAGACCGAAAAAGAAGTCCGAGGTTTCTTGGGAAGGCTACAGTACATCAGCCGTTTCCTCAATCAGTTGGCCGATACCTGTGGCCCAATTTTCAAACTACTTAGGAAAGGAGTGGCAGTCAAATGGGATGAGGATTGTCAGGCAGCTTTCGACCAAGTCAAGCAATACCTGTTATCCCCGCCAGTCTTACAACCACCAAGGCTAGGAAAGCCTTTGCTATTGTACCTGTCAGTAACAGAAGAAGCGATGGGGGCCATATTAGCTCAACAAGCAGAGGATACAAGGATAGAAAATGCCGTGTATTACCTTAGCAAGAGGATGCTGGAATATGAGTTGAAATACAACAAGATAGAGAAGTTGTGTCTGGCTCTAGTCTGGGCCTGTACCAAGCTGCAACACTACCTCTCGTCTTACACTACACACGTAATCTCTGAATCTAACCCCTTGAAATTCCTTATGGAAAGGCCGGTTCTTGACTGTAAGGTGGCAAAGTGGGTGTCAGTGCTTGCGGCTTATGATTTAAAGTTTGTACAACGTAAGGCAGTAAAAGGCGGGGCCTTGGCTGACCAATTAGCAGAATTACCGGTCGAAGACCAAATGTCGGAGGTAGAGTTCCCC
The DNA here is from genome assembly GCF_041381405.1 of Jatropha curcas. NCBI lineage: Eukaryota > Viridiplantae > Streptophyta > Magnoliopsida > Malpighiales > Euphorbiaceae > Jatropha > Jatropha curcas. Next base: position 10,539,431 of record NC_143157.1, on the reverse strand, counting down.
GACGAAGACCTGTTAAACTTGGAAAGTCAGGTCTGGGAGATGTACTTCGATGGAGCTTTGAACTACCATGGAAATGGGATTGGAGTTGTATTCAAAACTCCTTGTAGAGAATACATCCCAATTGCAGTTAAACTAGACTTCGACTGTACCAATAATGAGGCCGAATACGAAGCCTGCATCAAGGGGTTAGAAGTAGCCTTGGAAAAAGAGATAAAAGTCCTCAGGGTTTTCGGAGATTCCAACCTGATAGTCTCCCAGGCTCTAAGGAAGTGGAAAATCAAGGAAGAGCGTTTGGTTCCTTACCTACAACGCTTAGACGAATTGGCTCAACAGTTTGAGGAATTATCTTTCTACTACCTGCCGCGAGCCAAAAATCAATTCGCTGATGCCCTAGCCACCTTGGCCTCCATGGTTAATGTGGGGAAAGGCCAAGTCATTCGGCCCCTGACAGTTAGGCTTCAGAAGCAGCCAGCACACGTCATGCATTTGGTGGATGACAAGCCTTGGTTTTGGGATATACAGAATTACCTTCGAAACGAAGCCTACCCGGAGGGATCCACCAAAACTGATCAACGGACATTGAGACAGTTAGCGTCGGGATACTTCCTTACCGGGGGAGTTCTGTATAAAAGAAGTTGGAATGGCATGCACCTAAGGTGCGTTGATGAAGAAGAAGCCCAAACCATTATGGATTCCGTGCATAATGGGGAATCTGGGTCACACATGCACGGGATAGCCTTGGCTCGGAAAATCATGAACCTAGGTTATTACTGGTCAACTATGAATGCGGATTGTGTGAGGCACGCGCGGAAGTGCCATGAGTGCCAAATTTTCGCTAAGCTGCAAAAACGGCCTCCAGTCAATTTAAATCCAATTGCTTCACCGTGGCCTTTTGCAACTTGGGGTATAGATGTAATTGGAAAGATCCACCCGAAAGCCTCTAATGGCCATCAGTTTATCCTGGTCGCTGTAGATTATTTCACTAAATGGATTGAGGCAGCTTCCTTTTCGATGTTAAACGCCAAGAAGGCAGCACAGTTTGTACGTACCAGCATCCTTTGTCGGTATGGAACACCATTCGAGATCATTACTGATAACGGGTCTCATTTTCAAGGAGAATTCGCTGACCTCTTAAAGCATAAGAAGATTCAGCACCATAAGTCCTCACCCTATCGCCCACAAACAAATGGGGCCGTCGAAGCCGCGAACAAGGCTATAAAAGTCATTTTGCAAAAGACGATTCAGAGGCATAAAGCTTGGCACGAACAGTTACCGAACGCCCTATGGGGATACAGGACTTCAATCAGAACGCCTACTGGGGCAACCTCGTACTCCCTAGTGTATGGAATGGAAGCAGTGTTGCCTATTGAGCTGGAAGTTCAGTCAGCAAGGGTTATCCGGGAAAGCCAGATCAACGAAGCAGATTGGGCTGAGAATTATCATTTGCAACTTTTGGGTATGGATGAAAAACGATTGCGAGCAATCCACCAAACTCAAGTCTATCAAAGAAGAATGGCAAGACATTTTAACAAGAAGGTCAAAGACCGGAAACTGGAAGAAGGTTGTTTGGTTCTAAAGGAAATTAGACAACCGGTCATAGATCCACGGGGGAAGTTCCGTCCTCATTGGGCTGGACCCTATGTGTTGAAGAAGATCTTGTCAGGCGGAGCCGTTATTTTGACTGATTTGGATGGCTTGGAATTCACTAATCCATGTAATTTAGATCAGTTAAAAAAATATTTTGTGTAAATTGTAATCATTTGCATAATGTAAAACGAACTACATTAGACCTGATTCTCTTTGGAAAAAAGAAATTATATATCGGAGATATGTAGGCAGCCCTCATTGGGCGCGGTCTAAACATTAATAAAAAAGTCATTTCATAATTCATTTCTTCTTTGCAAAAAAAAAAAAAAAAAAAAAAAAAAAAAAAAAAAAAAAAAAAACCCGCTAAGTTGAAAACCCGAAAGGGCGGCTTAGGCAAAAAGGGGGTAGCTCACTAAGCTGAAAACCCGAAAGGGCGGCTTAGACAAAAATTAGAGCTTAAATAAATAAAAGTTGGCAAATGCTTGGAAAGTTCAAACGCCTAATGACAAAGTCAAATAATCCAGAATCGAGCAAGAGAGTCCAAAAATAACTAAAGAAAGTGTAAAGCATACATCAAAAGATAAATCCAAAGTCCCAAACGAAAGGCAAAACAAGGAAAAAATCACAAAAGTTCATAAGAGTCTAGGTATCCCGTCGCCTCCGCGGAGCGGCATCCTCTGAGTCTTCTACTGAACTCTGCCCAGCCTTGTCTGTCCGAGGGGCCAGCACAATCTCCTCACCTGTCCCAACCTCCTCTTCAGCATCAGCCTGAACCCAACCTTCGAGAACACTCAGCAGTGCAGTCCTCCTTGGTCTTTCAATCGGCCAGACAGCGGTAATGAACCAGGCCCGATACTCGGGAGAAGTCTGAACGCTGGAAGGATCAGGTAAAGGTCTAACCATACGGTGATCTCTAACCCAAGCTTTAAGAACAGCTCGGGTAACACCAGCAGTAATCGCAGAATCAGCTGAAATGTCATCCATAATAGGGACAGTTTGATCTATCCCCATCTGCCTCAGAACGCGCGAAGCGCAGTACCAAGTACAGTGTGTGAGGCCTAGGAGATAAACCCGAGAATGGCGAAAGCTGACCTGAATAAAGCGGTTGATATTGTACCAAGGGACGAACCACAGTATCTCATTTGGACCCAATTCAACCAGCCATGAAGTCCATGTTTCAGTAGAAGGGTGGGAGAGCAAGATTTTCCGCATGCGATATTGAGAAGAATTGTAGGGAAGAGAGGTTGGAGCAGCCACTACTTGGAGGTGATCCCTCAACCAAACCTCAATAATGGATCTTTTCCATTATAAGAAAAAAAAGGAGGGAAGAGAGAGAACTGACCGAAATAGTTGTTTAAGCACAGTGTTCGAGAGTCAGAATGAAAAAAAAAGGGGCTGAAAGCAGCCTTTTTATTGAGAAAGTCGCGCCTAAGGGCGGCTGCCCGCGCCCTCTAAGGCGGGTATGCCCCACCTGAAAGGCGGGCACGCTCGCCCGGTTAGGGTGGGCATGCCCGCCCAGCATGGGCGGACATGCCCGCCCAGCTAGGGCGGGCACGCCCGCCCAGCGTGGGCGCACATGCCCGCCCAGCGTGGGCGCACATGCCCGCCTAGGCAGGGCGGGCACGCCCGCCCCAGCGTGGGCGCACATGCCCGCCCAGGCAGGGCGGGCACGCCCGCCCAGCGTGGGCGCACATGCCCGCCCAGCGTGGGCGCACATGCCCGCCCAGCCCAGGCAGGCATAAAAAAAAAAAAAAAAAAAAAGAAGAAAAATAGAAATAAAAATAGAAAATAACTTTTTTTTCTTTTTTCTTTCCTTTTCTCTTTCGAAAAAAAAAAAAAAAAAAAAAAAAAAAACAACAAAAAAAAAAAAGAAAGAGAAACAAAGTGTGTACTTTTTAATCCTTTTCTGCTCAAATCTAATGCATGCATACTGTCAGTATTAATCAAATACAGGTACAAATAAGTTGAGTACAGAAGTACGGCCAAGTTTCAATACAGTAAAGAAAGAGAGGGAAAGAAAGTAAAGGAAAGCGAAGAAGTCTAGCAGCTATCAGCGGCGAGACCTCCTCCTCCTCTGGTCGTCAAAAGCCTGCAGTGTCCAAGCTGAAGTTAGTTCCTCCTGCATTCCAAGGATTAGCTCCATCATCTGACGGACCAAGCCGTCAGGAACCTGGAAATCACACAAAAATGCAAAGTCAATATACAAATCTCATATGAATCCTTTTTTATGAGGGACTTACCAGTCATTACCTCATTAATGTCATCAGGAGGAAGAGCCAGGTGATTCACACGACCCAGGGATACCTCCCTAAGAGACGAAGTACCCTCAGGAGTGTAATAGGAAATGCTGTATGGAAGGTGCAAATTGGCCAAGCCCGGATGGACAGGCCTGGTAGCCTCTGAAATAGCCTGGGGAATCCTGAAGGCACCAACCGAATGACTAGGGCCAGCTCGAGACGGACCCTCCACCGGAGTAGAAGAAGAAGGCTGGGTCACAGGCCTCCTCCTTGGAGTCCTGGCCGAAGAACCGGAAGCCTGAGAGGAACGGGTGCCAAGCGGCTGGGAAGGAGTCGACCTCGGGAGACTGTCAAACCTGGAGCCGATGGGCCGCATCAGAAACACCTGGCAGAATTCGTCATAATCTCCACCCCGGATCAATTCCATGTACGGGATACCCTCAGTATGGACATCTGTAAGAACCATCTGTTTGCCCGCTCGCATGTCCTCAGGGGGAGGAAGAGGAACGGAGCGGCAGCCCCTAACCTGGAAGTTCACTCGCTCACCCAGGTAATAACGTCTCAGAACAGGATGTGATAAGACAAACCGCCGCCGAGACAGAGCCTCTGATCGCCTGAAATGGGGATCCGCCTCAATCCAATGTTGGAGTCGGATGCCCATCGCCCCTACTTCAACCTATGTAAGAGAAGCAAATGTGTTAATAAATCTTTTTTTTTTTTTTTTCACATAACCAAGAGAAATTAGGAATGCACTCGCCTGCCCTAGGGTACAAGTATCGAAGAAGCTCCGCAGATCTCCCAAAGACTTCCGGTGTAGAATAGACTGTTGGTTAGCTTGGTACCATCTCCAAGCTAAAGGTACCAACCCTAGCCCAAGATCAGTGCGGGCCAACTCAGGGCGGATATAGGGAAAATACTCAAAGGCCCAAGTCTGCACAAGGAAGGAAAGGATTAATAATAAAAATAAAGGGGGGGGGGGCATAGAATGAGGATATGTTCTTTACATTACCTCCCAGAAATAGTAGGTCCCACTGAGCCTACAGTGGCTTCGACTCAGATCGCACATATCCTCGTACATGCGGCTCAGAATAGCACCGGCCCAGTCATACTCAGTGAGGTGGGCCAAGTCCTCCAAACTCCTCAGTATAGAGGGATTAAACTTCTCTTTTCTGTTAGACCAGAAAGACGAAGCAAACAGCAGCAGCAGAGTGAATCTAGCTACCTGAGTCGCCGTTAGCTCTCCCTGTCTATGTCGGGCATAAATGCTAGGAGCTTGGGAGGATAACCAGTGCCTCGAAACACTCAGATCGGGGGAGGAATGGCTGGGTCTAACAATCCGGGGAAGGTCAATCCCTATCAACTCCGTCATTCGGTCGGGGGTAACCGCAGTCCTCCAATCGTCATACAGCTCGATCGGCTGAGTACCAAAAGGAATCCCAGAAATCAATGAAAAGTCAGTTGGGGTCATCGTCATCTCGCCCCAAGAGAAGTGGAAAGTGTTGGTGGTGTCCCACCATCTCTCAGCCAACGCGCCCAGTAAACTCTTGTAATTCTGCCTACCCAGCTCGAGATTTCTTAAGAAGCCCAGGTGAGAGGGGTCAATGATGGCTCCGACCGGGTTATTAGGATCAAGTATGTCAAATGGGATCTCAGCAATAGAGGACTCGCCCACGTCCAGCCTAATGTATGCGTCCTAGAAGGTAAAACAGTTTAAGGCTATCCTTTGGTTCCTAACTTAAAGATATCCTAATCCTCCCCCAGTATCATACTAATAAAAGTGGTAAGATTCAATCACGATTTGGCCTAAGGCCCAAGAAATCACGATTTGGCCTAAGGCCCAAAAAAAATCACGATTTGGCCTAAGGCCCAAAAAAAAATCACGATTTGGCCTAAGGCCCGAAAAATCATAATTTGGCCTAAGGCCCAAAAAATTCACACTTGGCCTAAGGCCCAAAAGTACAGAAGCGAAGGGAGCTTACTTGGGCAAAGACGCCGGTCATGGAAGCATGATTGTCAGCGTCCGCCGCAAGATTGGCATCGTCCACAGAAATTCCCAGAGACTCCAGGAGATCCTCACCGCTGCTATAGCTTGGGGAAGCCATGATGAGAAAGTTGAGAGAATTTGAGAGAGCTCTTTTGATTTGGAGAGTGGAGAATGAATGAAATAATGAGTTTTTGAGCTATTTATAAGCAAATAGCCAAGAGGCGGGTCCTTTTGACGCGTCTAACATTCGCCTACAAAATTTAGTTTTCAGACAACCACCAGCGCCCATAAAAACATCTTTTATGGTTGCCGGTGGGGGGGCAACTGTGAATACCTAAATTTTGAGGCTCAAAGAGCCAATTCTTTCGGACTGCAAACAGTCCGGTCGGACCGGAGGTCATTCAAAAAAGTTCACCGGAAGTGTGCCAATATGGTACTTGAAATGTCCGAAAAATTACGAAGATCACGAAACTGGTCTCGGAATATTTTTTGGAAGTCCGGGACTCCCGAAAAAGCCTCCGGAAAGAAAAAAGGCACGCATGTCCGCCCGCGGGGGTGGGCATGCCCACCCTCAAGGACGGGCGCACCCGCCCTGCAGAGGCGGGCACGCCCGCCCAATCTGGGCGGACATGCCCGCCCAGCATGGGCGGGCACGCCCGCCCAGCCTGGGCGGACACGCCCGCCCAGACCAGGCGGGCACGCCCGCCCAGAATGGGCGGACACGCCCGCCCAGACCAGGCGGGCACGCCCGCCCAGCCTAGGCGCGCATGCCCGCCCTCGAGGGCGGGCAGGCGCGCCCGGGGTGCGTTTTTTCTCTATAAAAAGAGGCCCCGGGGCTCCATTTTAGACACACAGTCTGTGTTGACGGACCTCTCTTCTCCCTTTACGCTCTTTGCGATTTCTTTTATCGCTTTCTGCATTCTTTATTTTCTGCTTTCGTTTTTTTCTTGCTTTATTAAGTGGCCATTAAAAACTCCATTTTAATTAATATTTCCCTTAACGAGGAGCTTAACCTGGAGTTAAGAAGCGGTCGGAGATTAAATCAGGTACATAAATTAGACTACGCTTATTTAATTTTAGCACTTCATGCATGCTTCTTTTCTACTCCTCTTAACTCTATAACTGCATGAATGCATCCATATCATCCACTAGGCAAATAAATTGCCTCAATCAAATAAAGATTAAGCTTAAATGCCCGATTAATTAATAATCGTGGTATTAAAGCATAAATCTGACATTATTGGCTAAAGAAGCCTAGTTAATCAATAACTATGGTGAAATTGCCTTTATTTCGAACAGTTCTTGGCCTAAGTCCAGTTAATCAATGATTGTGACTAAAAGGTCCTACTTAAACACGTTTTTTTTTTATGGCAATAAATTGCCTATATTTCAATTTAATTAATCACTTTAGGCAAACAAATTGCTTATAAGTGAAAAGTTAATCTTTTATAGCGACAAATCGCTTAAATCAATGATTTGGATAAAAAGCCTTTAAATAATCACTTTAAGCAAATAAATTGCTTATAAGTGAAAATTAATCTCTTTTATAGCGACAAATCGCTTAAATCAAGTTCTTTTGGCTAAAAGCCTTGAATCAACCTTTGGCAACAATTGCCTAAATCAATTCATTTTGGCTAAAAAGCCTTAAATCATTCAATTTTGGCGTCAATCGCCTAAACAATCAATCTTTTGGCAATAATAAGCCCAATTAATCTTTGGCAAGCAAATAAGCACAACTTATCTTTTGGCAAGAGTAAGCCCAAATCCTTTCTTTTGGCAAAAGCCTCAAATCAACATTTTGGCACCAAGTGCCTGAAATAATCAATTCTTTGGCAAAATGCCTAAACAAAAATGCACAAAGCATACACACACTCATGCATCAAGCATCCCATCTAAAGCCCTCTAGAAGAGGCCTATCGAACTACGTGGACTTTGATCTTCCATTCAAACGGAAGTACGTAGGCACGTTCGGGATTTAACCCCGAGCGGCAAGTCGCAATCATTCAAACTCACTTAAACAGTCCATTGGTCCAATCATCTTGCAAAACATTCATTTTTGGTTAGTTTCATCAGCATGACATAGTCTCGGGATCCACCTCAGGTTCGCAGATTATGCCTTAGACATTGGGATAATTAATCCAGTAACTAGGTTAATTAAAATTGGAGTCATTTAGGGTTTTTCCTAGTTTACCCTAAAGCAATTAAACAAGGTGGCGACTCATACATTCACGTGCATTTCTTCCCTTAGTCACATGCATTCATATGCCTATGATATTTTGGGGTAGGGGTTCACAGAGTAGACTTTAAAATTTTGTGTTTAAATTTGGCGTTAGGTTTTGGCCAATTAATAAAATTCGTGGATTATCTTTGGTGCCAATATTAAATTCAAGCATGCATGATGAGTTAATGTCAGATATGCACTTGTGCTTATCTATTCGATGAATGGAACCATCAAGAAAGACATCAAACAAGCAAAATTAAAGTTCATTTCATTGAAAAGCATGGACAGTTCATGATAATCAGACTCATCACTAATAGAAATAATCACATCAGAAGGGGCTTTAGCTTCTTTAAAGCTTTCCTCGATACAGGCCCGAATTGCTTTTAACACTTGATCTGCAGGGTCCTCTTCTTCCTTTTCAGCACTCACCTTCCCTTTATTGCTTTCCTCCTCCCTAAAACACCAACAAAATAACAATAATGAATTAATAACTAAAAAAAAAAAAAATACCAAGAAAAGCTTTAGATATTTACCTAACCCTCAGATTGAGGATTGTAAAAAATCTGGATGTCTTAAGGAATGAGATTTCAAGGCCCCCAGAAGTCTTTGTTCACCAAGTTTTAACAAATAGTTCTTTCTCTCTTTTGTTTTCTCTCTTTTCTCTTTTTTTTGTATGATTTTCGTTTCATCTTAATTGATTTCTGTTTTCGCCCCGCCCTCGAGCGACGCGAAGAACACTCGATTTTATTTTTGAGTTATTGGAAAGGTGGTCTTTATTAAAAAATGGTGACAAAACCTTTTAGGAACGTAATGCCGATAAATCGGTCTTATAAAACATTTTGAGTCACCACCCATTATTTCGACAATGAGACCATTTCCATTTTATTTTATAAAAGTGACTTCATTTAACCCGATTTTATCTAAGGCCAATTATTTTAAAAGACTGGTCAGGCGTACCAAGTACGATTCTGGATAAGGGAATTGGGTACGTCGGCCTATTGGAAGCCGACGCCCGGAAAATCGGCCTCTTTTAACCTACAATTTCTAATTTATTTTATTTTAGAAAAGCCAATTTATTTCCTTAAACCCAACCCGAGTAAATCGAACCGAGTTCCTATATGGAAAATTATTTAATCGTCCCAAATAAATCCATTCATTGCATTCATAATCATTCAAACCACATCAATCATTCAACCCATAGCAATTAAAATAATTAAAAGACCCGCTCTTGCCTTATGGTTAAAGGCAGGCCACAAACCGGATTTGAAATACATTTCATCCAATTAAAATACAATAAACCCTAAAATCCCGTAAACATGCATAATAGAATATTAACCTATTTGATTTGATTAAACCATAATCTACCCATTATTGATTATTTCTTGAATCATAAAAAAGAAATTAAACATTTATTTAATTACATAGAATAATAATAATAAATAAATAATGAAATTATTCTGGAACTCTAGAACAGTCGCGTCACGCAGCTGTTCTATAGAAGAACAGTTACGTGACGGATCTCCTAGTTGCGTGACGTAGCTGTTCGTGATTTTGGTAAAATTCTCAGATTCATCAATCATTTATTTAAATCATAATATTAAACAAAAAAACATAAAAAATGAGATAAAAATATAAGCACGAATAGTTCCGTCACGCGACTAGTCAGGGTAATGTCAACCTCTTTTGGACATGAACAGTTCCGTCACGCTGCTTGTAGCTGCGTGACGCAACTGCTCTGGTCCGCAACTACCTTTCAAACTACCTTTTTTACATTTTCTTTTCATCAAAACTTGTTTAATATACCACAGAAATGTCCAATAATAAGCAGAATACTATCTAACCAATATCAAACTACCCAAACACCAACAAAATAGATATTAATAACCTAATGACTAAGAAAATACCAAGAAGGATTTAGATGATTACCTAACCCTCAGATTTGAGGATTGCACACGATTTGGATGCCTTAGGAATAGTGTTTCGAGATCCCAGAAGTTCTTTTTACCAAGTTTTAACAAAAAACCTCTTTTTCTTTTCTTTTCTCTCTTTTTCTCTTTTTTTTGTGATTTTGTTTTTCAACCTAGTTAATCTCTAAAGCTCGTTTTTCTTCAAGATAACTCAAAGGAGTTCTTGTAGAAAACCTAGCCGCAAATGCTTTCTTTGTTCTCTCCAAAATCTCAAAAAGTCCAAAAGTCCCGTTTGAAGATTAAAAATGCAGTATTTATATGGGTAGGGCAACAGAACATAGCTACGTCACGCAACTAACAGTTGCGTGACGGACCCGAGAGCTGCGTGACGCAGCTCACTTTTTGGACCGTTGCCACGTATCCACACAAAAAGCAAAACCCTTATGCGGGCTTTTCAAGGTGATGTCATCCTGGTTAGAGTTGCGTGACGCAACTATGAGTGCCGTCACGCAATTTATAGGTGCGTGTGAATACTCAAATTTTGAGGCTCAAAAAGCCTGTTTTCCCGGACTGCAAACAGTCCGGCCGGACCGGAGGCCATTCGGAAAGTTTACCGGAAGTATGCCAATATGGTACTTGAAATGTCCGGAAAATTATGAGGATCGCGGAACTGGTCCCGAAATATTTTTTGGAGGTCCGAAACTTCCGAAAAAGCCTCCAGAACGAAAAAAAGCACACGGATCGATGTGCCCGCCCTCAGGGGTGGGCACGCCCGCCCCCATAGGGCAGGCATGCCCGCCCCCCCAGGGCGGCCTAGAGGGCAGGCACGCCCACCCTCAAAGGCGGTCCAGCCCGCCCCACTAGGGCGGGCATGCCCGCCCTCAAGGGGCAGGCACGCCCGCCCTCGAGGGCAGGCACTCCCGCCCCCTGAGGCGGGCACGCCCGCCCCCAAGGGCAGGCAGGACCGCCCTCGGGTCTCCTTTTTTCCTATAAAATTGGCTCCGGGGCCTCCGTTTTTACTCACTCAGTCTGTGTTGACGGACGCTCCTTCTCCCTCACGCTCTTTGCGATTCTTTACTGCTTTTTTGCATTTTTATTCAGCTTTATTATTTTCTTGTTTTGTTATTTGGTCATTTAAAATTAAATTAATTAATATTCCCTTAACGAGGAGCTTAACCTGGAGTTAAGAAGTGGCCGTCGATTAAATCAGGTACGTAAATTAAATTCTGCCTATTTAATTTTAGCACTTCATGCATGCTTCTTTTCTACTCCTCCTAATTCTACAATTGCATAAATGCATTCATATCATCAATTAAGTAAATAAATTGCCTCAATTAAAATATGATTAACCTAAATGCCCGGTTAATTAATAATCGTGGTATTAAAGCTTAAAATCCGACAATATTGGCTTAAAATATCTAGTCTATCAATGGCTATGGTATGATTGCCTTATTTTGAATAATTTTCGGCTTAAGTCCAATTAATCAATAATTGTGACTAAAAGGCCTTAATTAATCACGTTCCTTTGGCATTAAATTGCCCACATTGCAGTTCATTTAATTACTTTAGGCAAACAAATTGCCTATAAGTAAGAATAACCAATTTTTCGGCAACATTTGCCTAAATTAAATCATGTTGGCTAAAAGCCATTAAAATCAACAATTTTTTGGCAACAATTGCCTAAATCAATCTTTTTGGCTAAAAGCCATTAAAATCAACATTTTTGGCATCAAATGCCTAAAATCAAATCAATCATTTCTTTGGCAAAATGCCTAAACAAAATGCACAAAGCATACACACACTCATGCATTAAGCATACCCATTCAAAGCCCTTCAAAGAAGGCCTATCGAACTACGTTGACTTTGATCTTCCATTCAAACGGAAGTACGTAGGCACGTTTGGGATTTAACCCCGAGCGGCAAGTCGAAATCACATAAACATTTTCATTGGTCCAATTACATCATTTACCCTGCAAAGCATTCATTCATAGGTTAGTTAATCAGCATGACATAGTCTCGGGATCCACCTCGGGTTCGTAGATTGTGCCTTAAACATTGGGTTAATTAATCTAGTAATTAGGTTAATTAAAATTGGAGTCAACTTAGGGTTTTTCCTAGTTTACCCTAAAATAATTAAACAAGGTGGCGACTCATACATTCACGTGCATTTCTGCCCTTAGTCACATGCATCCATATGCCATGACATTTTGGGGAGGGGTTCACAGTTTGGCGACTCCACTGGGGATTATGCAATCATTTTACATAAGTGGACTACAATTGCTGTATAAACTAACCTGCCCCTCTTTAGGGCATTATTTTACTATGCTTTGTTTTGCAGGGTACCTTGACATAAATCGAGTGTTCTTTCTTTAAGAATACTCGATGAGAGGAAATTTGAACTTAATTGACAAATTTGATTAAGACATTTAACTTTGTTGATTTATTTGCACGATTGAGAATCCTTTTCTCCATTGCATAAAAAATGAATTTCAAATGAATTTCTTCTCTCTCTGTTCAAACTTTTGAGTCTGGATAGCAAGTAGCGCTGATCGGCAGGTCTCATTGATTATGTCGACGGACAGCCAAAGCGTCCTCCCTGTTACCGCAAACCGCCCCTAATCCTTTTGGGGGTGGCCCATGGGTATGCGTACTGTTGGACCCACGCGAAACTCTTTGTTTCACATGTGGTTAGGTATATCCATACTCAAGGTTCAAGGGTCCCTTATAAGCCAATTCTCTATTTGTGTCATAACCTATAGAACCTATCCTTTAGGACTGTATGCACCCAATGATGTGAACCATACCATTAAATAGATTATGACGTGTTGTTATGCGCATTCACGACATATCATAAACATGGGGTAAACACAAAAAGAGCATGAAACACTCTTCTCATTCATGCACAGTTGGACAAAGAGTCGGTCCATCTCACATCAGTTACCCTGATACACCAACCACTGTACTTAATCCAACTACCCTTATCCTTACAGGTGCCCACGATCCAAGTGCCCACATCTGTGCCAGCCACACCTACGGTACTATCACCAGCTTCACCAGCTTCACCTACAACTTCAACAGCTTTACCTACACCAATGGCATCGCTTGCAGATATCCAAACCCTCATTGAACAACTGGAGGCCAGAATGGAGGCTAGAATGAATGAGGCCCTGGCCGCCCAAAGGGCCGCCCTGATAGCTGAATTGGGTAATGGGAATGGTAATGGAAATTCGGCCTGAGGAAGTGGACCTGCTGCCTCCAATCAGGGTCCTGCTGCTGAACCGACAAACCCTACTCTAAACCTGGATGATGTGCCCTCCAAAACTGCTGCTGAGCTGGAAGCTCAAAGAATGAGAGAGAAGCTAGAACTCCTGGAAAGATCTATCACTGCTCTCAAAACCCACAAGGAAGTGGTGGACATGGACTCTTTGTCCTTGTTCCCTGAGGTAAGACTGCCAACCAAATTCAAAATGCCCAACATGGACAAATTCGATGGAACCACTTGTCCTAAAACTCATTTGAAAATGTATGTGGGTGCCCTTAACCCATTTGGATTGAGCAGCGAGCTCCTTGCTTAGTTGTTCCAACAATCTCTAACGGGTGCTGCTTTAAGATGGTTTGTCAGCTTGGACCGCTCTAAGATGAAAACATGGGAAGACATCTGTAATGCCTTCAATTCACAGTATCACTATAACATGGAGGTGGATGTCACTCGAAGAGAACTAGAAACCACCAAGCAGAAAAACAATGAACCCTTTTCCTCGTTCCTTACGAGGTGGAGGGCCAAGGCCGCTCAGATGATTAACCGGCCCTCTGAACAAGAACAGGTGGACATAATAATAAAGAACCTGCAACCTGTCTACCAACAGCAATTACAGACCCAGTATCTACCAACATTCCAGTCGCTCATTGCCACTGCTACTAAGGTAGAAGATCTGATTCAAATGGGGCAACTGAAAGAAGACTCAGGAACCTCAAAGTACAAGAAACCTAGCCAAGCTAGTAAAGTCCACGAAGTGGCAAGCATCACCCCCACTAACCCTTTGCGTGTGGGGAACATGAGAAATGGCAATCAGTCCAGAAGAACCTATACTGATCTCGGGATGCCAATCCTTTTGGTTTTTCGAGAGGCTGTTAAGGCCAACTACATCAAGCCCTTGGAAGCAAGGCCACCACCAAACCCATCAGGGGTATGGGCACAAGACTGAAGTGTGTTGGACGCTTAAGAACCGTATCCAAGACTTGGTGGATAATGGCTCTATTATTCCGAGAAGTAAGCCAAACATTAGCACTAATCCCTTACCAAATCATGGGGTAAATGTTATTGTTGCTGACCAGGAACTGATCGATCCTTTCGAACTGTTCCTAGAAATGAATAACATCTGTGTCTTGGATTTGAATGACCTAACTGGAGAGCTTGATGCTATAACCAAGAGCGGGAGACAATATGAACCGTTAGTCTTGGACAAAATCCAAAATAAACCCTACCAGAGGGCAGAGGAGCTAAAAGAAGACCCGGTACTTGCACAGCTAAAAAAGACACAAGCTAAGGTATCAATCTGGGAACTTCTAGCATCATCCTTTCCTCATCGCCAAGCTCTTTGCAAGGCTTTGAGTCAACTTCAGACATCAGTGGAGGTTAGCCCCGAAGTGCTGGTGTCCACCCTTACCCAATCGTCTAAGATGCAGAGCATCGGGTTTTCTGATGACGACTTACCCAAAGAGGGAGGCAGTCATAATAACGCCCTGTATGTCACTGTCCAGACCAGAGACAAAACTGTGCCCATGGTTCTCATTGATAATGGGTCAGCACTAAACGTCTGTCCACTAAGGGTAGCCAGCTGTCTGGGATTGGAGGAAACAGATTTCACTCCATCGGACCAAATAGTGAAAGCTTATGACAGTACCCGGAGGGAAGTGTTGGGGGTTGCTACGCTGAAATTAACAGTTGGGCCGGCTGTGATGGAAGTCCCATTCCAGGTAATTGATGTACCGACTAGCTTCAATCTGCTCCTGGGCCGACCCTGGATACATCACACTAAGGCAGTACCCTCATCCTTGCACCAAAAGGTCAAGTTTCCCTATGAGGACAAAGTTATCACCATTCAAGGAGATGACTACAGCCAGCTGAAAAAGCCAAAGGGCCAGCCTCTCTTTGAGGTTAACCCTGAAACTGCCAATTTACCCCTTTCTAGATTTCAATATGACACCGTGCAGTTCATAGAGGGAAAGATTGCAAGCTCTCGAATTCTCTTTGATTTTGGGACGGTGCAAATAAACTGCATAGTGCCTCTGATGCTGAAAATGTCCTATCTACCAGGGATGATTATGGCAAGATCCGGAAAAACATACCCCGCACTGCAAGCCTGGGAGTGTCCGGTGAATGAGGGGACCTATGGACTAGGCTACGAGCCTACTGACGAGGACCGGGCTGAAAGAGGTAGAAGGGGAAGGAAGGAGAGTATACAGATGCGGCCTTACCTCTTAACTCTGAATGGTTACTTCTGCAAACCGGGAGAACCGATTCCTTATCGTGGCTTCCAGGAACCATTCCACTGCCCGGCTGCTAAGAAGATGCTGCCTGGGTTAGAGATATTGTCGGATGTCTGGGGCAACAAGCCCGAAACCATAACTGAACTGGAGGTGGAAGACTTTATGCAGCCTAGTCTCTTTGACGAGGTTGCGGTCATCACCGAAAGTGACGAGAATCGAGACTTGCTCAACCTAATCAAGCCAAGCGGAGGACCTCTCACCAACTGGTACGCAGAGGAGGATCGCACTACTGATAGACCCCCTCCCGAGTCAAACCAAGAGTCAAAATCTGTAACAAAGTCCTGTACTAAATTCGAGTCTGACCCCGAGTCTGAAATCGAGTTAGGGTCCAGTTCCAGTTCTGAGTCGTCTGTGTCGGATCTAGAGGATCCAGATTTCAAATTTGATGTAATTTTTGAAGACGATTCCGTCATAATCAATAAAGGCTTGCAAATTCTTGACTACCCTGTGTGTCTATCTTTCCAAGCATTTCCAAGCAAAAATAATCAAATAAATGAAATAAAAAATGAAAAGGAAAAAAATAATAATTGGCAAAGAAGAAAATGAACATACATACATTGCATCTGATTGTATGAACAGGGATCAGGTCAGTAAATGTTTGAAGAAGTTTGCCGATTGTTTCATGTGGAAGGCAAGTGACATCACCGGAATCGACCCAGCAATAGTGGTGCACAAGATTCCGGTATACCCTGAGGCTAAGCCAGTAAAACAGAAGCTTAGAAGACTGAAGACAGAATGGTCTTTGAAAATCAAGGAGGAAGTTGCCAAGCAACTGGAGAACAAGTTCATAGAACCCATTGCTTACCCGACATGGTTAGCAAACATTGTGCCAGTTCCTAAGAAGGATGGAAAAGTCAGAATGTGTGTGGATTATCGGGATTTGAATAAAGCATGTCCGAAGGACGACTTCCCCCTTCCGCATATTGACTTGCTGGTTGACCGAATGGCTGGACATGAGATGGTCTCCTTGACCGATCTTGCTGTCGGATACAATCAAATAATGATGCATTTGCCAGACAAAGAGAAAACGACATTCATCACAGAGTGGGGAACCTACTGCTATAGGGTCATGCCTTTTGGGCTCAAAAATGCCGGGGCAACCTATCAAAGAATGGCGACAACCATCTTCCATGACATGATTCACAAAGAAGTCGAAGTGTATGTGGACGACATGGTTGTCAAATCAAAAACAGTTGAAGAACATACAACAGCACTTGAGAAGTTCTTCCTTAGACTTCGAAAGTACAACTTAAAGCTCAACCCGGCGAAATGTCTATTTGGAGCTACATCCGGAGTATTTCTGGGGCACATGGTGAGTCGGAAGGGCATAGAGATTGACCATTCAAAAGCCAAGGCCATTTTGGAAATGCCAGCACCAAGGACGGAAAAAGAAGTTCGGGGTTTCCTGGGAAGGCTATAGTACATCAGCCGGTTCATTAATCAATTGGCCGATACTTGTGGTCCGATCTTCAAATTACTCAGGAAAGGAGTAGCGGTTAAATGGAATGAGGATTGCCAGAAAGCTTTCGACCAAGTCAAGCAATATCTGCTATCCCCACCAGTTTTACAGCCACCAAGGCTAGGAAAGCCTTTGTTATTATACCTATCAGTGACTGAAGAAGCGATGGGTGCAATGCTAGCTCAACAAGCAGAAGATACAAGGATAGAAAATGCCGTGTATTACTTAAGCAAAAGGATGCTAGAATACAAGCTAAAATAAAACAAGATAGAGAAGTTGTGTCTGGCTCTAGTGTGGGCCTGTACAAAGCTGCAGTACTACCTCTCGTCTTACACGACCTATGTCATTTCTGAATCGAACCCCTTGAAATTCCTTATGGAGAGGCCAGTTCTTGACTGCAAGATGGCTAAGTGGGTATCAGTGCTCGCAGCTTATGATTTAAAGTTTGTACAACGGAAGGTAGTAAAAGGTGGAGCCTTGGCTGACCAATTAGCAGAATTACCGGTCGAAGACCAGATACCAGAGGTAGAATTTCCTGATGAAGACTTGTTAAGCTTGGAAAGTGAAGTCTGGGAGATGTACTTCGATGGAGCTTCAAACTACCATGGAAATGGGGTTGGTGTCGTATTCAAAACTCCTTGTGGAGAGTACGTCCCAATCGCAGTCAAACTAGATTTCGACTGTACCAACAACGAAGCCGAGTATGAAGCTTGCATCAAAGGGTTAGAAGCGGCCCTAGAGAGAGAAATAAAAATCCTTAGGGTTTTCGGAGATTCCAACCTGATAGTCTCTCAAGCTCTAAGGAAATGGAAAATTAAGGAAGAGCTTTTGGTTCCTTACTTACGACGCTTGGATGAATTAGCTCAACAGTTTGAGGAATTATCCTTTCACTACTTGCCGCGAGCCAAAAATCAGTTTGCCGATGCGCTGGCTACTTTAGCTTCCATGGTTAATGTAGAGGGAGATCAAGTCATTCGACCTCTGACAGTCCGGCTACAGAAACAGCCAGCACATGTCATGCATCTAGTCGATGATAAGCCTTGGTATTGGGATATACAGAATTATCTTCAGAATGAAGCCTACCCGGAGGGATCCACTAAGACTGATCAACGGACATTGAGACAGTTAGCATCTGGATATTTCCTTACTGGGGGAGTTCTGTATAAAAGAAGTTGGGATGGCCTGCACCTGAGGTGCGTCAATGAGGAAGAAGCTCAAGCCATCATGGATTCCATACATAATGGGGAGTCCGGGCCACACATGCACGGGATAGCTCTGGCTAGAAAAATTACGAACCTGGGTTATTACTGGTCGACCATGAATGCAGATTGCGTGAGGCACGCGCGGAAGTGCCATGATGTCAAATTTTTGCCAGGCTGCAAAAGCAGCCTCCGGTCAATTTGAATCCCATTGCTTCGCCTTGGCCTTTCGCAACTTGGGGCATAGACGTGATCGGAAAGATCCATCCAAAGGCTTCCAATGGCCATCAATTCATTCTGGTTACTGTTGACTATTTCACTAAGTGGATTGAGGTAGTCTCCTATTCGGTCTTGAATGCCAAGAAAGCAGCACAGTTCGTTCGTACCAACATCCTTTGTCGGTATGGAACACCATTTGAGATCATTACTGACAACGGGTCTCACTTTCAAAGTGAATTTTCGGACCTACTGAAGCAAAAAAAGATTCAGCACCATAAGTCTTCCCCCTATCGTACACAAACAAATGGGGCAGTAGAGGCTGCAAACAAGGCTATAAAAGTCATTTTGCAGAAGACGGTTCAAAAGCATAGAGCTTGGCACGAACAATTGCCAAATGCCTTGTGGGGATACAGGACTTCAATCAGGACGCCTACTGAGGCAACCCCGTATTCCTTAGTATATGGCATGGAAGCAGTGTTGCCTATTGAGCTGGAAGTTCAGTCGGTGAGGATTATCCGGGAAAGCCAGATCAGCGAAGCAGATTGGGCTGAGAATTATCATTTGCAGCTTTTGGGTATGGATGAAAAGCGATTGCGAGCAATCCACCAAACTCAAGTTTATCAAAGAAGAATGGCGCGGTATTTTAATAAGAAGGTCAAAGACCGGAAACTGGAAGAAGGTTGTTTGGTCCTGAAGGAAATTAGACAGCCGATCATAGATCCACGTGGGAAGTTCCGTCCTCATTGGGTTGGACCCTATGTGTTGAAGAAGGTATTGTCAGGCGGAGCCGTCATCTTAACTGATTTGGATGGGTTGGAATTCACAAATCCATGTAATTTAGATCAGTTAAAAAGATATTTTGTGTAAATTGTAATCAGTTAAAAAAAAGGGGCATTTCATAATTCTTTCTTCTTTGCCGATAATGAAAAAAAGAAGAAAAAGAAAAAAAGAAAGAAAAACCCGCTAAGCTGAAAACTCGAAAGGGCGGCTTAGGCAAAAGTCGGGGCCCGCTAAGCTGAAAACCCAAAAAGGGCGGCTTAGGCAAAAATGGGTAGCTCGCTAAGTTGAAAACCCGAAAGGGCGGCTTAGGCTAAAGTTAGAGCTTAAATAAATAAAGTTGGAAAATGCTTGGAAAGCTTAAAAGACAAATGACATTCATAATTCAAGCAAGTAGTTCAAATCAAGCAAAAGAGTTCAATAAATAATAAAGTCTAAGCCAAAGTCTCAAATAAAAAGCCCAAAAGGCAAAACTACATCCAAAATCCAAAGCCAAAACAAAAGTAAAAAAAAAACGATAAAGTCCAAAAGCCTGAAGGAGTCTAGGTGTCCCGTCTCCTCCGTGGAGCAACATCCTCTAAGTCATCCCTGGCTGTCAAACTCTCGCCTGTCCGAGGAGCCAACATAATCTCCTCACCAGTCCCAACCTCATCATCAGCGTCAGCCTGGACGCAACCTTCGAGTGCACTCAGCAGTGCGGTCCTCCTTGGTCTCTCAATTGGCCAGACAGTGGCAATGAACCAGGCTCGATACTCAGGAGAAGCCTGAATACCGACAAGATTAGGTAGGGGCCTAACCATATTGTGATCTCTAACCCATGCTCTAAGAACGGCTCGGGTAACACCTGGGGTGATGGCTGAATCAGCGGAAATGTCCTCCATAATCGGAACAGTCTGATCTATCCCCATCTGTCTCAAGACGCGTGAAGCACAGTACCAAGTACAATGTGTAAGGCCCAGAAGGTAAACCCGAGTGTGACGAAAGCTAACCTGGATAAAACGGTTGATGTTATACCAGGAAATGAACCACAGTATCTCATCCGGACCCAATTCAATCAACCATGAAGTCCATGCATCAGTAGTGGGGTGTGTGATCAAAATCTTCCTCATGCGATACTGAGTGGGGCTATAAGGCAAGAGAGTAGGAGCAGCAACCACTTGAAGGTGGTCCTTCAACCAAACCTAAGTAATGGATCCTTTCTATTACAAGGGAATGATTAAAAAAAAAAAAGAAAAAAAAATGAGGGGAGATAATAAGGAGAGATACCTGGAGAATAATGGGAGAAACTGTCCAGTCATCAAACCCTAAAGCAGCCCTGTCAAGACTTCTAATAGTCTCTGCCAGCACAATGCTACCAATACAACCCATATCCTACATTTGCCGAACCATGGGGCAGAGGCGCAAATCCCCAAAACCTGGGTCCTGGTTAAACAAGAAGCCAGCCAATAAACAGAAAACCAAGGCCCGCATCCTCAGCCTCATCCGGTTTGGGTCATCTGGGCAAGCCTCTGAGAATTCGTCAATCAGAGGCAGCAGAATTGCTTTTTGGTCATCAACGATCATAGCCTTGGCTTGGGGTCAGCTAAACTGAAATAGGGTTTCAAATGACCTAACATACCCAATTTTTACCTAATGCTTGACCAAAGGGTCATTGGGGTCACACCCTATAATGGCACAAAACTCCTCAAAGAGAGGGCACATTTCCTCCATCATCGCCCCAAATCGGAAAACGTGGGTTTCAGGGTCCCAAAGTTTAATACAGGCCCGTAAAAAATCCCAATCAATTACTACACCCCTAAGAGTAACAATAGGAGAAAGACCGTACCTTCCTAGGTTGATCTTTTCGACTTTGGAAAGACTCCTGGTCCAGCTGTGCATGCTATGGTTGTAAAAGGGATTCATGTGTCTTAAAAAAAAAAGGAGAAGAGAAGAGAGAGAAAAATTGTGGAAAACTGTTTTCTGGCACGAATCGCGAGAGAAAAAAACTGACTGAAACAGCTTTTTTATATAGAAAGACGTGCCCGAGGGCGAGCACGCCCGCTCAGTAGGGGCGGACACGCCCGCCCAGACAAGGCGGGCATGCAAAAAAAAATATATATATTTTATTTGCATAGATTTGAGATAAAATTCCAAAAAAAAAATGGGTCCTCTTCAATTTTAAAAGAAAAAAAAGAGAGATGTTTTGTTGAAGCAAAATCCTTTTTCATAGGCGTGCATACATATTTTTTCATTACTAACCAAGTACAGGTACAAATAAAGTTCAGTACAGGAACATAGCCAAAGTTCAGAAATACGGCCGAGTTTCGGTATAGAAAATACAACAAAAAAAAAGAAACAATAAAGGAAAGCAGAAAATCTAGCATCTATTAGTGGCGGGGCCTCCTACTCCTCTGATCATCGAAGGCCCGTAGAGTCCAGGCTGAAGTTAGTTCCTCCTGCATACCGAGAACTAGCTCCATCATCTGACTGATTAATCCGACGGGAACCTAAAAAAAAAAAAAAAATTTTAAGTCAGTATCAAGTCTTATGAATCCTTTTTGGGAAAAGTTTTAATCTGTACCTCAGTGATGTCATCAGGACGAAGAGCTAGGCGATTCACATTCCCCAGAGAGACCTCCCGGAGAGACGAGGTACCATCAGGAGTGTAATAGGGAATGCTGTATGGAAGGTGCAAATTGGCCAAGCCCGGATGAACTGGCCCGGTAGCCTCTAAAATAGCCCGAGGAACCCTGAAAGCACCAACCGAATAGTTAGGGCCAGCCCGAGACGGACCCTCCACCGGAGTGGAAGAAGAAGGACGGGTCGTAGGCCTCCTCCTTGGAGTCCTGGTCGAGGGGCCTGAAGCCCGAGAAGAACGGGTGCCAAGCGGCTGGGAAGGAGTCGACCTCGGAAGACTGTCAAGCCGGGATCCAATAGGCTGCATAAGAAACATCTGGCAAAATTCATCATAATCCCCACTCCGGATAAATTCCATATGCGGAATACCCTCAGTATGGGCATCGGTAAGAATCATCTGTTTGCCCGCTCGCATGTCCTCAGGAGGAGGATGAGGAACAGAGCGGCAGCCCCTAATCTGGAAGTCCACTCTCTCACCCAGATAATAGCGTCTCAAGACAGGATGTGACAAGACAACCCGCCGCCGAGACAAGGCCTCTGATCGCCGAAAATGGGGATCAGCCTCAATCAAACTTTGGAGTCGGGCATTCATCGCCCCCACCTCAACCTATGTAAGAGAAGCAAATGTGTTAATAAATCTTTTTTATTTCCGCATACTCAAGGAAAATTAAAAGGCACTCACCTGCTCCATGGTACAAGTATCAAGGAAGGTCCGCAGGTCCCTTAAAGACTTCTTGCGTAGAACAGACCGGTGATTTGCTCAGTACCACCTCCAAGCCAAAGGTACCAACCCTAATCCAAGATCAGTATGAATCAGCTCTGGGCGGATGTAGGGAAAATACTCAAAAGCCCAAGTCTGCAAAACGAAGGAAAGAATCAGTGGAAAAAAGAAAAAAGAGAGACAACACAGAATGAAGATATGTTCTTTACAGTACCTCCCAGAAATAATAGGTCCCGCTAAGCTTACAATGGCCTCGACTCAGATCGCACATATCATCATACATGTGGCTCAGAATAGCGCCGGCCCACTCATATTCAGTGAGATGGGTCAAGTCTTCCAAACTCTTCAGAATAGAAGGATTAAACTTCTCTTTCCTGTTAGACCAGAAGGTCGAAGCAAATAGCAGCAACAGAGTGAATCTAGCTACTTGAGTAGCCGTTAGCTCTCCCTGCCTGTGTCTAGCATAAATGTCGGGGGCCTGGAGGGCTAGCCATTGTCTCGAAACACTCAGAATAGGGGCAGAAGAGTTAGGGTTGACAATTCGGGGCAGGTCAATCCCTATCAGCTCCATCATCCGATCAGGGGTGACCTCAGTCCTCCAGTCGTCATACAGCTCGATCGGCCGAGTGCCAAAAGGAATCCCCGAGATCACCGAAAAATCAGTCGGGGTCATCGTCATCTCACCCCAAGGGAAATGGAAAGTGTTGGTGGTGTCCCACCATCTCTCAACCAGCGCACCCAGTAGGCTCTTGTAATTCTGCCGACCCAGCTCAAGATGTCTTAAAAAGTCCAGATGAGAGGGACTGATGATGGCTCCGACCGGGTTGTTGTGGTCAAGTATGTCAATTGGGATCTCAGCAACAGAGGACTCGCCTACATCCAGCCTAATGTATGAATCCTAAAAGGTAAAGTGGCTTAAGATTATTCTTTAGTTCCTTACTAAGGATAATGTCTTAATTCGCTCCTAGCATGCATACTAATAAGACGGTAAGTGCAGGAAAATAAAATTTGTATTTCTCTTCACAGTTTGGCCACAGAGGCCCAAGAAATCACGATTTGGCCTAAGGCCCGAAAATTCACAATCAGGCCACAGAGGCCCAAAATTTTCACCATTTGGCCTAAGGCCCAAATAATAAATAAATGAGAGTGACAGGGAACTGACCTGGGCATAGACACCGGTGACAGAAGCATGAGTGTCGGCGTCTGCTACCACGCGGATTTCGTCAAGAGAAATCCCCAGGGATTCCAGAAAATCTTCATCGCTACCATGACTCGAAGAAGTTATTGATGATGGAAAGATGAGAGAATTTAAAAGAGATCTTTAGAGTAAAAAGATAGAAATGAATGAAAAGTGAAAAATTTGAGCTATTTATAAAGAAAAAGGGCCAAAAGGCGGGTCTTCTGGACGCGTCTGTTTTTCGCCTCCAAAATTTATGTTTCAGACAACCACCGACTCCCATAAATCATCTTTATGGTCGCCGGAGGGGGGCAACTGTGAATACTCAAATTTTGAGGCTCAAAAAGCCTGTTTTCTCGGACTGCAAACAGTCCGGCCGGACCAGATACCGTATTTATCCAGGTGGTCCGAGTGGTGATACCCCGGCTGACTCCCGGTGGATTCCTCGGTATCTGGCGCACTGCCATCATACTTTCTCCAGTTCCGAGGATCCCCACCACTGGAGGTGCTTCCTGAACGATAGGGCTTTATCCGATGTAAGTACAAGAATCTTCTGAACAACATATCTTTCTTTTCTTTTTCACTTTGCGCTCACTGGCTCTCCTGTTTTGCAGCTTCTTCTGACTCCCTAGGAGGGAGAGGCCTGGAGGACCTATCCTGCTTATGAGGTAGTAGAGTTCTATACTCGGTCAAGACTCCTGCTGCGGGGGTACTGCCTTGACCGGTACTTCCTAGGAGAGAGAGTCTATGAGATCCAGGTGGCCACGGCGCAGAGGCGAGTGCCCGATGCTCCTCCTCGCCACATGTGCTTGTTGGAGGGTATGACCCGGGAGGACCTGGAGGAGGAGTATGATGGCTCTCCTGCTTATATCCCTTTGTCGGCTGGCAATTATGCCACATACTTCTCCACTCAACTGCAGGCCCGGCTGCCAGAGGTTCGGGAGTTGTGAATACTCAAATTTTGAGGCTCAGGGGAATAACATGGTATGTGAAACTCTTTAAATGGAGGAAAGCACGCCTGCTACAGTACCATGCCAATTGTTTTGACTTTGCTACAGTAACTGTGCAAACTGTCCGACCGGACCGAAGGCCATTTTGGACATTTACTCGAAGTATGCCAATATGGTACTTAAAACGTCCGAAATGTCGCAACGATCACGGAACAGGTCCCGAAATATTTTTCGGAGACCCGGAACTCCCGAAAACTCCTCCGGAGTGAAAAAGCCCAAGTGACCGCGGCCCCTGCCGCCGGCCACGGCGGCACCTGCCGCCGGACCGCCTACGGCACCTGCCGCCGGCACCGCGGCACCTGCCGCCGGCGACCCGTTTTGGCCTATAAAATGGCCTCTCCCCCTTCATTTTTTGACACCCCTGTCTGTGTTGACGGACGATCTTTCTCCCTCCCACGCTCCTTGCGATTTCTTTACCGCTTTTTGCATTTAATTTAATTTTTATTGCATTTTTGTTGTGATATTTGGACACTAAAATCAAACAAATTAAAATTAATTAATATTTCCCAAGCAAGGAGCTTAATCTGGAGTTAAGAAGCGGTTTCCGATTAAACCAGGTACGTAAACAAAACTCTGCCTATTTAATTTTAGCACTTCATGCATGCTTCTCTTCTACTCCTAATAATTCTACAACTGCATAAATGCATCCATGTCATCATTAGGCAAACAAATTGTCTCAAGTAAATGAATTTAAGCTAAATGCCCGGTTAATTAATAATCGTGGTAATAAGCTTAAATCCGACAATTTTGGCTAAAGAGCCTAGTTAATTAATAACTACGGTTCAACTGCCTTATTTTCAACAAATCCGGCTTAAGTCCAATTAATAAATAATTGTGGCTAAAAGCCTTAATCAATCACGTTTCGATAATAAATTGTGATTAAGCTCGAATGCCCGATTAATTAATAATCGTGGCATTAAAGCCTAAATCGCACATTTTGGCAAACTAATTGCCTAAAACAACACATTTTGGCCAAAAGCCTTAAAATCAACCATTTTGGCGAAAATCGCCTAAAATCAACATTTTTGGCAACAATTGCCTAAATCAAAATCATTTTGGCTAAAAGCCATTAAAATCAACGTTTTTGGCAACATGCCTAAAAATCAATCAATCTTTGGCAAAATGCCTAAACAAAATGCACAAAGCATACACACTCATGCACAAAGCATACACACTTATGCACAAAGCATACACACTCATGCACAAAGCATACACACTCATGCACAAAGCATACACACTCATGCACAAAGCATACACACTCATGCACAAAGCATACACACTCATGCACAAAGCATACACACTCATGCACAAAGCATACACACTCATGCATTAAGCATACACCTTTAAAGCCCTTTTAAAAAGGCCTATCGAACTACGTTGACTTTGATCTTCCATTCAAACGGAAGTACGTAGGCACGTTCGGGATTTCACCCCGGCCGGCAAGTCGAAATCATCAAAATCACTCAAACATTTCATTAATCCATCATTCACCTTGCAAAGCATTCATTCATCGGTTAGTTTATCAGCATGACATAGTCTCGGGATCCACCTCGGGTTCGCAGACTATGCCTTAAACATTGGGATAATTAATCTAGCAACTAGGTTAATTAAAATTGGGGTCACATAGGGTTTTTTCCTAGTTTACCCTAAAATAATTAAACAAGGTGGCGACTCACACACTCACGTGCATTTCTGTCCTTAATCATATGCATTCACATGCCTATGATATTTGGGGGAGGGGTTCACAGGAGTACACCTAGGTGATTCTCTTGTTTTCAATTATGAGCCTTTTTCTTCAACTGTTTGGCCAAACAACTAAGTGTATTTGTCTTCGACTTGTTGCAGGAGAGGAAGAAGCATCGGACCCCGGCCTACTATAGAGCAGAGGCGGAGGCAGAGGCGGAGGCAGAGGCGGCTGCTCCGGTTGGACCGGCGGGAGCTGTAATGGGCGATGTCCCATTCCCTCCGGGTATGGAGGTGGTGATGGATCCTACTCTAGGTCTCGGGTCAGCTATCATCTCCCGGCTGACCTCAGACAGGCTCCTCCACCACTGCAGCTGGATCCTGAGCATGCCACACACGTGAGTAATAAACTGAATTTACTAAGTAAAGAAATACTTTACCTGGATAATTCTTTAATGAATGTTTTTCTGTGCTTGCAGGTGCCAGCTCAGAGATACCAGGAGCTGTGCCGGAGGTTTGGGTTCGCCCCGTCCTACATTGCTCGACTCTATTCTGAGGGTCATGAGAAGGTATGAATCTCTTTACCTTCTTCTTCTTTTTCTTTTTATACCCTTTTACATCTTTCTGTTTTCACAAGACCTGGAGATTGGGAGGTTGCGGAGGCACCAGTCCCGCTAGTCCAGCGCTGTCACCCGACTCCAGCTGGAGGTGGACCGACTTTGGACGAGGCTAGAGGTGGAGGGGATTCCGTTGGACTTCTCTGAGGACGAGGAGGATGACGATGGCTCCTCATCTGATGATGCACAACCATCTCCACCCCCTCAGGCAGCAGCTGGTCCCAGTCGGAGGCGACGCTAGCCATGCTTCTGTATTTTGACCACTTTTTGAACATTTTGCAGTTTGTAGGATTATATGTACAATTTTATTAATTTTACAGCATTATTTACACTTTTTATAGTATTTTGCTTTTATTACAGTGTCATTTACATGTTTATCTCTTACGACTTGTGAAATCTGATTCCTGCATAAACAAAATACAAACACAAAAACGCAAAATAGCAGCGTCCCACTTATTCACAGGAGTGGTCCACCTCGTTAGTGATCAATGAACCAATTTATTGTAAATAAGTAAATGAAATAAAAATAAAAACAAGATAAGGAACTTAAAATGAAACACGGCAAAAATCAATCAGAAACAGAAATGGATCGTAGTACTTACCTGACAAGGCGGTCCACTTGGTTAATGCGAACATAATGGCTCAACCACCCTTTCTCGGTTAATGCGATCATAAAGGCTCAACCTCCTTATTGTACAAGCTGTCCTTCTTATCAACGCAGGCTTAAATGTCCAACTACCGGAGCGATCTATGCATAAATGTTCATCCAACCACCATCGATAGTAAATACTATGATGACATCTAGTTCACTGACCCCTTTACACTTCTATAAATGGAGGCTTCCCTTTATGTCTTCTTCACTTCCAGCACTCAAAACAAATCTGTTTCTTAGATAATCCTTTTCCATGGCTTTTAGAAACCAAGTTTCATCCTTCGTCCAATCCATTCCTGACAACCTATGGCAGATTCCCCCCATGAACCAACTCACCTGGCTGAAATATTTCAAAGACTTGAAGCCTAATCATAGTTTCTTATCTTGGATCGTCACGTACTTCAACCCCAACACCATGGTTTTCCGGTTTGAAGATTCTGAAGTAACCCCGACCTATGAGGAAATGTGCGCTGTGATGGGTCATCACCCTGAACAAGATGAAACTCTGGCCTTGCCCCCAGGCCCTAGGTATGATCTAACCGAGATTACGGCCCTGTGTTCAGTTTACCTCCCTGACGGCATAAATATAGATCAAGGTCTTCCTTTAGAGCCTTTTCTGAATAGAGTTCTGTCCATGGATATAGATCCTTCTTGGATTCAAGCTTGTTGTTTCCTGCTGTTGAATATGTATGCCATGAAGAACCGCCAACCTGGAATTGGAGATTTTCGACTTCTGACAGTTGTTCATGACATGCAAATATATCATCGTACTATCTTCATGATGATCATGGGGGAGACGATGTGCTGGGTCAGGGATATTGCCCTTCATGTCACCAACTTTAATGTTCACCATCGAGGTTGTCCGATGTTGTTGCAAGTCTGGGCTCTAGACAAGTTAAGCCTGATTCTTCCGGTCCCAGCTCGTTTGATTCCAACCTATGGCCCTGCCAACTTTCGATCTCGGTCTCGAGGACACTTCAATTTTGGGGATAACCCGACAATTCAGTGGACTTGTCCTTGGTGGAGGATCAGACTGGTCACTACTGGAAGCGTGAATCTCAACTACGTGTTGTATGCCAGTCTAGAACGTTCCATGGCCTATTTCCCAGACAGGATCAGCCGTCAATACGGAATGATACAGCGCAGTCGCAGAATTCATGACTTCGAGAGTGGTGCCATGACGCCGAGCCTTTTGACCCATTTGGCTGACCGCTGGCGAAACCGAAATACCCGGTATATAGGTCAGGGAGTGATGCAGGACACTGTGACACCCGAGTACGTCAACTGGTTTTACGCCCCATGATGATATTAGGTTCTGCAAAGATTGGCGTCTGATGATAGCCCCTACTGGAATAAATGCTGTTGTTGCTTTTCTCCTTCTTTTTTTTTAGTTCCTTGTATTCCCGGGCCATGAGCTCCTAGTTAATGTGTCTCTTTTCTTTCAATTAATGACTCCGGTGGTTCTGTCTTTATTAATTCCTGCTTTCTGCACACATGGACAACAAAAGACAACAAATCTTTTCCTTCGAAATTATTTGTTGTGTTAGTTATTTGGGCCTCCTGCCCCTGGGTCAATAAATAAAAGCTCATAAAAATGAATTATTTGATTTAAAGACAGAAGCTTACATTTGGAAATAAAAAGACGGGGTGACTATTTTTATTGCCTACATAGATCAAACAAAAACAACATATGTAGCTTCTTTATGTATGCATGGACCTATTGAGTACTAAGGTTTTATCCATGGTTTTTTTTTATTGATCTTTCCAAGGAAATCACTGAGAAAATGGTATTTATTCTCCTGATCAATGTTTTGAAAGAATTCATCACTTAGGCAGGACCAACAGCCAGAACATTTTTGAGATAGATGAGTCAATCTTGATCAGATAAGCAGAGAGGAAGGTCTTGCATTCTTTAACCATATCCCCGAAACAAAAAGAAGAAAAATTTTTGAAATTCAAACCCTTTATTAATCTTACTTCTTTTCAACATTATACAGAGGTGGAGAAAACTTATTTTAATACAATGGTCATTCATCCTAACTACTCGTTTACCTATTCTCGTTCTAGTCAAGTTGATGGCATTGAGCAACTAATGACAAATTCGTCATGAACTCATGGCATAGATTTTGCATTTAAACTAAGCACCACGCGTTAATCCCGACAGTTTTATTTTTATCATTATTTTTTATTTATTTATATGCTCTAACTTTTGCCTAGGCCGCCCTTTGCTGGTTTTCAACCTAGCGAGCTCATTTCTTGCCTAAGCCGCCCTTTCGGGTTTTCGACCTAGCTTCCCTTTTTTTTTTTTTTTTTTTTAATCGAAATCATCATTTCAGACATAGAATCTTTTCATTTGGTCCTGATTGACAATCCAATTGACAGGCTTTCCTTCCATGGTGATTAATTCAGCGGCACCTTTAGCTAGTAGCTTCTGAATTCTGAATGGTCTATGCTAGTTGGGTTTGAATTTCCCACCAGGATGATTCTGGGCTTCATGGTTTAACAACCTGATCAATACTAAATCTCCATTCTTTAAAGCCGTGGATGTACCTGTTTGTTGTAGAAACGAGCAATCCTTCTCTTTCTCATCTGATCCTGGAATCGAGCATTCAATCTTCTTCCATCCAAAAGTGCTAGATCTTCATACCTTTTCTTGACCCATTCTTCTTCGGTCAGACCAGCTTCTACAAGAACCCTGAGAGACTTCTTTTTGAGCTCTATTGGTAACACTGCCTCCATCCCATATACAAGTTCGAAGGGAGAAGCTCCATTCACTGACTTGAAGGTAGTGTGATGCCCCCAGAGCGCGAAAGGAAGTTTCTCGACCCAGCTTCTACACTTCTCGCACATCTTGGACAGGATTCTTTTAATCTCCTTATTCGCAGCTTCTACTGCACCATTAGCTTGAGGGCAATAAGGAGAAGAATGGTGATGCTCAACCTTATACCTATATAGCAACTGACCGACATCTACTTGGAAATGAGAACCATTATCTGTAACTATGTGATGTGGAACGCCATAGCGACAGAAAATGTTCTGTTCAATGAATCTAGCCACATGCTTAGCGATCAAAGTTTTGTAGGATTGAGCCTCGATCCACCTAGAAAAGTAGTCCACTGCAACCAAGATATACTGATGACCGTTCGATGCTGCTGGCGTGATCTTGCCGATAATATCTATACCCCATGCTGAAAAAGGCCAAGAAGGAGCTGTCGGATGGAGTTCAACAGCAGGCAAATGGCTTTTATTGTCTTGGTACTGGCAGGCTTTGCAATGACATACATAATTAACACAGTCACCTTCCACTGCATCCAAAAATAACCCTGTCTCATGATTTTTCTGGCTAAGCTCATGCCGCTCAAATGAGTACCGCAGACTCCCTCATGGATTTTCTTCATTATTTCTTCTCCCTCCTTCTTACTTACACATCTGAGCAGCATCCCGTCCCAAGCCCTCCTATAAAGTTCACCATCAGCTAGGACATAATTCAAAGCCATTTTTCTTAGGACCGAACGATCATCCTTTGTCGCGTCATCAGAAAAGGTTCCGTCTTTCATATACCGCTGAATGTCTGTAAACCAGGGTTCTTCCTCCGACTCCACCTGATTCACAAAATGTTCTTCATAACACGGGATATTTGCTGCGGTAATGATAAATGGCTTCTTTGGGACTTTACTTAAAACCTGCCAAGCTGATGCTAAGTTTGCCAAGGCATCCGGAATTCTGTTATAGACTCTTCCTATGTGAGTGAAGGTGATTTTATCAAAGAGTGCTGCCTTCTTCAACAAGTACTCAACATAGGGCTTCAACCTTTCTTCTTCCACTTTCCATCTCTCGTTGGCATGTTCGATAACCAATAGTGAGTCTCCTATCACCTCGACTTCCTTAGCACCGGATGCAAGAAGAGCTTCTATTCCCATGATGCATGCTTCATATTCAGCCATATTGTTAGTGACTGGAAACAACAATCTTTTGCACATTGTTGTGACCTCGCCATTAGGTGCTTTTATTACAATACCAGCTCCGGCTCCATTTCTGTTGGCTGATCCATCAAAGTATAATTTCCAAGCCCCTGTTTCAATACACAGCAAATGTTCATCAGGAAATTCCAATTCCCATGATTCATCATCTGTAATCGGATTCTTTGCCAGGAACTCTGCCACAACTCGGCCCTTGACCGTCTTTTTCGTGACAAACTCTGCATCCACACTAGACATCTGAATTAACCATTTGGACAGCCGTCCTTCTAGAGTAGGCGTTCTCTGCAGATACTTCATAGGATCAATTTTGGAAAAGAAAGTGACCCTGAAGGAATCAAAGTAAGGCCTCAGCTTCTTTATCGACCATACTACTGCCATACACGTTTTCTCCACCAAATTGTACTTCTCCTCGATAGGCAGTAGTTTCTTGCTGATGTAATAGATGGCCTTTTCTACTCCAGCAGCGTCCGGCTGTACCAACATTGCCCCCACCCCTGCATCCTCTATAGACAAATACAGGATCAGAGGTTCTCCTGGTCTAGGCGAACTCAACACCGGTGGATTCATCAAATACTTCTTTATGTGATCAAAGGCTTTTTGGCAGTCCTCATTCCATTTAACTGGTTGGCTCTTCTTAAGTAGCTTGAAAATTGGAGCACAAGTGATGGATAGCCTAGAAATAAACTTGCTGATGTACTGAATTTTTCCCAAGAAGCTTTTCACCTGACGTTCGATTCTTAGCGGTTCCATATCCTGAATGGCTTTTATTTTGTATGGGTCAACCTCAATCCCGTTAGGTCCTACAACAAAACCTAACAACTTCCCTTTCGTTACTCCGAACACGCACTTTTTGGGATTGAGTCGTAAGTTGTACTGCTTAACCCGTGCGAAGAACTTTTCTAGCATCTCCGTGTGTTCTTCCTGTGTTCTTGTCATGATCACCATATCATCCACATATACCTCCAATCCTTTATGGATCATATCATGAAATAATGTTGTAGCCATTCTCTGATATGTTGCCCCGGCGTTCTTCAGTCCAAATGGCATCACTTTATAGAAGAAAGTCCCAAAGTCAGTAGTGAAGGCAGTCTTATGCTTGTCAGCTGATAGTGTTAATTCCATAGTGTTTTCAATATAGTTTTTATTAGAATTTCAGTAAGTTTTTATTACTTTAATTTGATTTTAATTCACTTCTAGTATAATTGTGTTCAAAGCTTCCTTGATTCTTAATCCGCTTGATCTAAGAGAAAATTGTAGGAATTTGGCGCAGAAAAGAACTTTACAATGCAAGACACTTAGCTTCTAGCACGCCCAGGCCGTGCTAGAAAGCACAACCGTGCTAGAAGCCAAGGAAACCAAAGGGGAGACAGAAGAGAGCACGGCCAGGGTGGTGTCAAAAGGCACGGCCGTGCTACAATGGGACCAGGGCGTGTCAAGCCTAGCACGCCCATGGCAATTCTAGGCAGACTTCCAGAAGAAAGCACGCCCTGCCTGTTCTTGGTAGCACGCCCGTGCCTCAGGGAATCATCAGCCCGTGCTGCCTAGCACACCCTATGCTTCACTAGCCAGACTTCCAGACTAAAGCACACCCAGCCTGTGCCATGAAGCACGCCCGTGCTGCGCAGGCGGAACCAGCGTGAACTAGATACGCAAATCAAGCTTTTTCTCACATAGGCCGACCTCGGGGAGTTTCCTAAACACACTAAACAAGACCTAGACCTATTTTGGGAGGAAAAGGAGTCCTAATCAAGAGGAAATCAAAAACCTAAACAGTCATGATCTCCTACAAAGGATTTTTCACTAAATAAGGATTCTATTTCCTAAAAGGAATCAGACTCACCTCCAGGAGCTCTATATAAAGAGAAGAACTTCTCATAGCTGGGGATCTCATTTTTCGTGCAATTCTTTACTTAATTCTCTCTCTCTCAAAGACTTCAAGCATCAAATAATTGTGCCAAGATTCAAGGAAGCCATCAACATAGTTGTGATACAGTTTTTATTCTAAACTCTTCATCTTCTTTCCTTCTTTATTATTGTCTTTAAATATGATGAATGATTCAAGTATGATTGAGTTTAATTTAATTACTATGTCCAGCTAAACTCTTATACTAGGGATTTGATGTAATTTAATTCGATTCCAGTTTATAATATTAGATTTATTTTTCATTGTTCTTGTTATAACTTATTATTGTGCTTAATGCTTCCAGGCAGAAAATTTCCCCTGGATTGAATTATTTCAATAATCACATTCGGGAGAAGGGTTATTGATATGAAAAAGATAATAAATTACTTGAGAATAATAACTTGATGCGGAAGCTATATGGTTTGACTCAAGGGGTTTTTTTATAAGTTAATAAATTATTAAGTTGTGAACTCACAAAACAACCATAAAACCTAATGATCTGATTTATGTTTAATTTCACTATTAAAAGATAGGTAATTAAACTGGATTAGAATAGCTAACAATAAATCGGGAGAGCTTGTTAGTAACTTTAGGGTTGTTTCTCCTACTTGAACAATTAAAATTGATTAATGAACTAATAGAATAAGCTGGATAGAATTAAGTGAAATCAAATTCCCTAGTAGCTTAATTCTTTGATTTCTTTTCACCTGAATTTTGTGTTTAATCTCTTCTGTTTTTACTTTAAAGTTTATTTACCTTATAGCAAATCTCTCTTATCATCGTCTAAATAATAATAGGTTAACATAATTTTGGTAATTGATAAACAATCCCTGTGGATACGATACTCTCTTACTCTATATTACTTGTTGCGATTTCGTACACTTGCGAAAAATGCTGTCATCAGCTAAGGCCATCAATATTTGGTTGTATCCGGAGAATCCGTCCATGATAGAATAACATCCCATTCCGGCAGCACTGTCAATTAAAACATCTATGTGCGGAAGTGGAAAGTCATCTTTAGGCGAAGCTTTGTTTAGGTCCCTGTAGTCAACACAAACTCTTATCCTCCCATCTTTCTTCAGCACAGGGACTATATTCGCCAGATAGTGTACTACTTCTAAGAATCCTGCATCTAACTGTTTCTGGACCTCAGCCTTGATCTTGTCTTGCCATTCTGGTCTGATCCGTCTCCTCTTTTGCTTCACTGGCTTAATACTCGAGTCGGTAGGAATGAAGTGTTCTGCAATTGACCTATCGATTCCTGGCATGTCGGCATAGCTCCAGGCAAATACCTCTGAATTCCTCTTGATACATTCTTGGAGATCCTGTCTAAGGTCAGGCTTAAAGTCTGATCCGATTTCGATTATTTTAGGATCTTCGATGGTGCTTAAGTTAAATGCAGAATTATGCAATGCATTTATGTCAAATATGCGCGTGGTATAATCAATGCCATGAACGTGACAATCAGGAAAACAAGAAAACAAATAGTCAAAATTCACTTCCATTGATTGAAATAATAAAGGGATACCATCCAAATTGTTCTCAAAACAATAATCAGAAAAACAAAAGACAGGATTAACAGCCTGTTCGATACATTCATCACAACTGTCTTTTATTGCTTGGATCACTTCATCAGCATCTGGTGCTTCCTTTGTTTATGGGGCAGCTTTTTCTTTTGCCTCTTCATGCTCTGTCATCTTCATCACCTTCCTCTCTGCTTCTTCAGCATCTTCAGCTGCTAGTACTGACTGGAGGATCCTTGCCTTAGCTTTCTGCTCCTGCACCATTCTGGAAGCTTCATCCCCAATCCCCAGGAAATCTTTAAACTCAGACATCTTCTGTGACCATTCAGTGCCACTGCCTGTTTGAACCATACCCACCATGAACTGTGTGCCTTTAACCAACTGTTCGAAGGAAGGTTCAGGAGACTTGATCAATTGCTCATCAAAGTCTGTCATGAAGATTTCAAGGCCAGGATAGGTCTTTCCTCTACTCTGAAATTCCCCTGAAGCCTCTGGGACAAAGAAAATCTGATTTAGACCTGGCTCTCTAACCGGAGACTGGATCTCATATTTCTCCTTCTTTCTCCTTTCTGAATACCCCAGCCCACGTCGGTCTTATTGTCCATGTGCTGACGACAGAGGTTCAAATCTTCCTTGTAAGTCACGGCCTAGTCCCTTGCCATATTGCCATTGCATCTTTTTCATCATTTTTTGAGAAAAAGGACCATCCTGTTGACTGCACTTTTGTTCTCATTAGTTGGCACATCAATCACAGCCACCTGAAAACCAGATAAAGGGACAGCCATCTCCAGACCTTCTATAGCCGCCACATTCAAATCCTCTTGCGCATTAATGGTCACCACCTCAATACCCCAGGGAACCTTAACTTTTCTATGCAAGGTGGAAGGGATTGCACCTAGAGGATGAAGCCATGGCCTTCCCAACAGTAGAGCATAATTGGCCAAAAAATCCAAAACGACTACATCCACCCAACACTCTATAGTCCCCGTCAAGATCTTTGCCCTGAAAGTTCCTTTCACGTTGCGCATGGTATTGTCATAGGCTTTGACCACCATGTTAGACGGTTCAAGTTCTGACTCTTCTATCTTGAATTTGGACAGCATCTTCAGTGGGCATACACACAAGGCTGACCCGTTGTCCACCATCACATTGCGGGTTTCACGCCCATTGACAGCAATTTGAATGTACAGAGGCTTGAAGTGGTTTCTTCCTTCCGGAGGGAGGTCAGAGTCGAAGAAGGTGATCTCACCAATCCTGCACTGCAATGCATTGATCATGTCCACACTCTGGATCCTGGCAGGCACTCTAACAAATGTCATAGCCTCTAATAAAGATTCTCTGTGCTCCTTGGAGGCTATTAGTAAATCCCACAATGAAATATCAGCCTTTGTCCTCTGCAGCTGGCTCAATACTGAATTTGCCGTTACACCGCTAGGTGTTCTGTTTTGGCTGCTCTCACCCACTTCAATAGTCTTCTTTTGCACTTTCCCCACTTCATCTTCTTTCTTCTTTTCTTTGGGCTGTTCTTCGCCCTTATCTGTTGTCTTCTTTCCCATTCCATCAGTGGCAACTCCTTTCCCTTTAGAATGAGTATCGCTTTCGGGATTATACACTCGACCACTTCGGGTTAAGCTCTGGATGCCTACTTCATTCACATCCTCCTCACTGCTATAGTACCACTGCTCTTCCTGATCAGCTAAACTTTTCTGAATCGCGAGCTGAATCTGCTCGTCTTCACTTTCTGGTACTTCACCCACCTTAACCGTGATGCTCTTTTCAATCTCAATCTTCACCGGCATCTTCTCTTCTTCCTCCACACTGCTGCAATC
This sequence comes from Jatropha curcas, assembly GCF_041381405.1. NCBI lineage: Eukaryota > Viridiplantae > Streptophyta > Magnoliopsida > Malpighiales > Euphorbiaceae > Jatropha > Jatropha curcas. Next base: position 10,502,580 of record NC_143157.1, on the reverse strand, counting down.
ATCCCAGATGTTCAGCATGGCACACATTCAACACAAGCTCTTCCGGTAGACCACTTCCGATTGCATTAACCGATCCACCCGATTGAGCTTTGTGGGGTGGATAGTTGTACTGGTATTGTGGCAATGGATTGTTCTTGGTGCTCGGCTTGTTCCTCTTCGAGGGTTTGGTAATCTTTCCACTGTCTATCAGATCTTGAATGCCGTGCCTTAACTTGAAGCAATCGTCAGTAGAATGCACCTTACACTGGTGGTAATCGCAGTTACGATCCATAAACCTACCCCGAACAGGTTTAGCTGGATTAACTGGCAGCTTGGAAAGCACTCCGTTCTTAATGCAGGATCTCATGACCGTGCTCAAAGGTCTACCCAGATCGGTGAATTCCCTTCTTACTTTCTCGTTGACAGCTCCGACCGTGTTACTATTCCCTAACTGATTCGGGGTACTACTTCCGGCATTTCTATCAGTGTAGGAGGTCCTATAGTTGCCAAACCCTCGACTCTTCTTCTTCTCATCCTTATACAGCTCTTCTATGTTCAAGCTAGCCCTTTGAACTAGAGCAAAATCAGTGAGAGGCTAGACCAACATTCTCTCCTTGAAGAAGGGTAACAGGCTTCTACAAAAAATCTTGATTAGTTCTTGGTCCTTTGGCCTTGTCTGGACCATGAATAGCTTTGTCCTCCACCTCTCATAATAATCTGAGAAATTCTCATCCTTTTCCTGCCTCAAACTCTCCAAGTCACACAGGCCGAACTCATCACTGTCATCCGTCTTGAAGTGCTTAAGAAAAGCGGTCTGTAACTTGACCCAATTTCTTTGTGTCTCCATGTCTAGGCCATCATACCATCTTCGGTAACTCTTGTGCAGTGTTTGAGGGAATGCTCGTAAAACATCTTCCTCATTATATCGGTTCATTTGGGAAACCCGGAGGAATTCAGACAGATGGGACCGCGGGTTATTGTCTCCCTCAAACACAGTATGCTTGAAAGTCTTGAATGAAGTGGAACTTGAAGGATGTAAGACATATTCAGTTACATGGAAGTTAGAGATTGGGTCCTTCTCTTTTGCAACAGACATTTTCTCCACTTTGCCTTTCAGCTCAGCAAGTTGCTTGATTAGATCATTCTCGACTGGGACAGTATCACCGGCAGAGGCCTGATTATCTGAAGTAGGCTCTGGGATTTCCCTTTCCTCAACCACAGGCTGGTTGCTTGATGCAGGAGGAGTCTGATTTTGGGCCCTCTCTTGGGCGAAAGCAGCAGCTATTATCTGAGTAATAGTCCTTATCTGGGCTAGAGAGAACCCGGTCTCATCCATAATATTGTCAGCCATTTCTACCATATCTGAATCAGAAGTTGAATCCAACAAACTTGAACAATCCACAGGACTGACTAGAGTAGGCTTGGGGATTGGGGACACTCTGACCAAACGTTGACCAGGGCGACGGTGCCAAGCTCTCAAAGCAATTTCCCGAGAATAATCAATTCTGACTTATAGATAGAAATACCTGAGTTAAAGTAGGTCCTGCATGTATACATGAGAAATAACAGCACGTAGAATGAGAAATGCAGTTCTAATGTGCTAATGACCGGAATGGAAATAAGATCTCGATTTCAACGACTGGACCCAAAAATTCGGTGTGAATAACACGGCAATAACTTATTTTGTATTCAAACATTTTTGGCATTATCTGTCGTCGACCGTTCCTTTTGGATTTTATGGTCGACTATTTTCTCTCGAGTCCCTAACTATTGCCTTGGAACGAAAGAATTTCCAAGCGGGATTTTACTTGTTTATTTGCTTTTTTTTTTGTATCGTTACTTTTTGCCTTGGAACATATGGTTCCAAGCAGGATTTCATTTTGTTTTTGTTACAAATTTTGTAATCTCTCACTGATTTTCAGATAATGCGAGAAATGTAAAAATACAAAGGAATCACAACCCCCTTATATCTCCCTTTTCTTTCGGGTATAAATTCACTATAAGTGATTACATTATATTATTCAAAGCGAATTTAAGGTCCAGTCTCAAGACCAAGGTCAAACGTCCATACTGAAAATTAGCTCTTATTAATGTATGGCTGAAAAGAAAAATATTACATGGTGCATGAATGTCACAACATATGTACAGTTTATAACATACAGGGGAACGAGAGTAGGGAAATGCATGCCTTCCAACCTTATTTCTCCCACACACGGATTCCATTGGTATAAATTCCGACATCTGTTTCCTAGGATTTGGTCTAATCTCGACAACCAACAGGGGGTTTTGAGATTGACGATACAAACTCTCGGAAATGAATGCGGCATAATAACAGCAAACAGAATCAGGTGTTCCTTAAGGGAAGTGACTAAGGTTTTTTGACTATATGCATTGGCTTTAGTCCATTGGGCTTTACGAGGTCTGGGTTCCGCAAACAGGATTCAGGCTTTTTATGGGCCTACTCCTTTTGACGCACCTTTAAGGTACTAGGCTTGTGGTTGGTAGTTTTGCTAATTCTCGGATGGATGTACCTAAAACGCGAGGTTTAGGCTGGATCCACCGTCAAAGTTAACAACAGTACCGAAGGGTAATATGGGTAGAAAGTGGTGAGAAGAGAGAAATGCTGTATGAATGCAAGATCCTAGAAAGATAAAGGAAAGCAAATAAACACATACGGACGATTAAAGAATTTTCCAACGGCTTTTCTAATCAATTTTATTTAGAAAACTGTAGGCTTTTAGAGTCAATTCCTAATTGCAACCACTTAGTTATTAAAAATAACCGGGGATTAGTGGATGCAGATCCCCAGCAGAGTCGCCAATCTGTTTTCGCCCCACCCCCGAGCGACGCGAAGAACGCTCGATTTTATTTTTGAGTTATTGGAAAGGTGGTCTTTATTAAAAAATGGTGACAAAACCTTTTAGGAACGTAATGCCGATAAATCGGTCTTATAAAATATTTTGAGTCGCCACCCATTATTTCGGCAATGGGACCGTTTCCAATTTTATTTTATAAAAGTGACTTCATTTAACCCGATTTTATTTAAGGCCAATTATTTTAAAAGACTGGTCAAGCGTACCAAGTATGATTCTGGATAAGGGAATTGGGTACGTCGGCCTGTTGGAAGCCAACGCTCGGAAAATCGACCTCTTTTAACCTATAATTTCTAATTTATTTTATTTTAGAAAAGCCAATTTATTTACTTAAACCCAACCCGAGTAAATCGAATCGAGTTCCTATATGGAAAATTATTTAATCGTCCCAAATAAATCCATTCATTGCATTTATAATCATTCAAACCTCATCAATCATTCAACCCATAGTAATTAAAATAATTAAAAGACCCGCTCTTGCCTTATGGTTAAAGGCGGGCCACAAACCGGATTTGAAATACATTTCATCCAATTAAAATACAATAAACCCTAAAATCCCGTAAACATGCGTAATAGAATATTAACCTATTTGATTTGATTAAACCATAATCTGCCCATTATTGATTATTTCTTGAATCATAAAAAAGAAATTAAACATTTATTTAATTACACAGAATAATAATAATAATAAATAAATAACGAAATTATTCTGGAACCCTAGAACAGTCGCATCACGTAGCTGTTCTATGGAAGAACAGTTACGTGACGGATCTCCTAGTTGCGTGACGCCGCTGTTCGTGATTTTGGTAAAATTCTCAGATTCATCAATCATTTATTTAAATCATAATATTAAACAAAAAAACATAAAAAACGAGATAAAAATATAAGCATGAACAGTTCCGTCACGCGGCTAGTCAGGGTAATGTCAACCTCTTTTGGACATGAATAGTTCCGTCACACAGCTTGTAGCTGTGTGACGCAACTGCTCTGGTCCGCAACTACCTTTCAAACTACCTTTTTTATGTTTTCTTTTTATCAAAACTTGTTTAATATACCATAGAAATGTCCAATAATAAGCAAAATACTATCTAACCAATATCAAACTACCCAACACCAACAAAATAGATATTAATAACCTAATGACTAAGAAAATACCAAGAAGGGTTTAGATGATTACCTAACCCTCAGATTTGAGGATTGCACATGATTTGGATGCCTTAGGAATAGTGTTTCGAGATCCCAGAAGTTCTTTTTACCAAGTTTTAACAAAAAACCTCTTTTTCTTTTCTTTTCTCTCTTTTTCTCTTTTTTTGTGATTTTGTTTTTCAACCTAGTTAATCTCTAAAGCTCGTTTCTCTTCAAGATAACTCAAAGGAGTTCTTGTAGAAAACCTAGCTGCAAATGCTTTCTGTGTTCTCTCCAAAATTTTTCTCCAAAATCTCAAAAAGTCCAAAAGTCCCGTTTGAAGAATAAAAATGCAGTATTTATATGGGTAGGGCAACAGAACATAGTTGCGTCACGCAACTAACAGTTGCATGACGGACCCGAGAGCTGCGTGACGCAGCTCACTTTTTGGACCATTGCCACGTATCCACACAAAAAGCAAAACCATTATGCGGGCTTTTCAAGGTGATGTCATCCTGGTTAGAGTTGCGTGACGCAACTACAAGTGCCATCAAGCAACTTATAGCTGCGTGACGCAACCCTAGCGCAGGTCAGACTTCCTTGAACCAGTTTAAATCAATTCTTGGTTTAAAGGCTTCTGGTTGACCCTGATTTCTTATTCCACATCCTTGTATCCTCATTGGGTTAGGTGGGGGCATAAAAACACGCGTCAACAATTTCTAAAGGCTGTTTTTCTTCAAGATAACTCAAAAGAGTTTTTGCAGAAAACCTAGCCGCAGTTGTCTTTTTACGTTCTTCAAAAATTCCTCTCCAAATCCTCTCCTAAAAAGATAAAAAACGCAGTATTTATATGGGTAGGGCAACAGAGGATAGTTGCGTCATGCAACTGTCGGCTGCGTGACGGACCCGATAGCTGCGTGACGTAGCTCACTTTTTGGACCGTTGCCACATATCCAAACAGAATGTAAAACCGTTATGTCGGCTTTCAAGGTGATGTCATCTTGATTGGAGTTGCGTGACGCAACTACCAGTGCCGTCACACACCTTATAGTTGCATGACGCAACCCTAGTGCAAATCAGATTTCCTTGAATTGGTTTAAATCGATCCTTGATTTAAAGACTTCCGGTTAACCATGATTCCTCATTCCGCATCCTCGTATCCTCATTGGGTTAGGTGGGGGCATAAAAACACGCGCCAACAGCTGACATTAACCTTGATAGTTTGCCTTTCGTGTTTGTTTCTATGTTGCAGGAATTTTCTGATGTCTTTCCTAATGAGTTACCTATTGATTTGCCACCATTAAGAGGAATAGAACATCAAATTGACTTCATTCTTGCCTCCACCATTCCAAATAGACCAGCCTATAGAAGCAATCCAATGGAGACAAAGGAGTTACAAAGGCATATTCAGGTCCTAGCAACTAATGGAGTTCAATACGGTCTAAAAAGGAGGAGAAGAGTAAAGAAAAAGGCATGGATTCTAAGGAAAAGTGGTCTTATCCTAGCAAGCAAAAGGATACCTCAACTTCTAACTAAGATTCGAGGACAAATCTTTTTGAGGAAAGGGGGAATGATACGGATCCAATGGTGCTTCCTAGTGGGACAATTACACGGAAATATGTCAAATGATATTAGGCAGCCATATCCTTATATATTAACCAAGTTACTGCGCACGCCCTGGACCATGCAAGTTTCTGACTCTTAAAGTGGAGAAAAGCACGCTGCTACAGTACCCGTGCTACAATGCCTGTGCTATAATGCCGTGCTAGAGTCTGACTCTTGAAGCTTGGAGAAGCACGCCCGTGCCATATAGCACGCCTTAGACCGTGCTAGACACTGACTTGGACGTGTTTTATGTGTTTTATGCTTTATTTAGCTTAGTTCTTTTATTATCTTTATAAGGGCTTTTGTTAATGGGTCTTTTGTATTAGGTTAGCCCATTTGTTTTAGGTTCTTAGTATAAATATTCTCGTCTTCTTTGTAAACAACAACTTTGAGATATTGAAAAACTTCATTTGTTCAAGTCTTGCTTGTTCTCCTTTGCATAGAGTGATAGTGAGAGATTGCTTCCTCTAATTGCATCAAAAATTAAGGTAAACTTATCAACTCGTTTGTAGCGTTTATCTTGTTCTTTGCTCGATTATTGGTGTTACCATTCATTATAAACGTGGGGTGCCATAGAGCGTTTAATCTCGATTATTGGTGTTTCCGTTTCATTATAAACGTGGGGTGCTATAGAGACGAACTTACATCTCATTCCTTTGATTCCCAATCCTGGATACGCGTCATTTAAGTCCTCGAGTCAATAAATGGGTTTCATCCCCTTTTGAGTTAGTTTATTCTGATGTTTGGGGTCCATGTCATGTTATTTCTAAAATAGGCTTTCGGTATTTTGTAACTTTTGTGGATGATATTCTCGTATTACTTGGTTATTTTTAATGAAAAGTCGTTCTGAGATTTCTCTATTTTCTGTTCCTTTTGTGCAGAGATTAAAACTCAATTTAATACTTCTGTTCGCATATTGCAAAGTGATAATGCCAAAGAATATCTATCTAGTTCCTTCCAATCTTATATGTCATAGAATGGTATTCTTCACCAAACATCTTGTGTTGATACTCCTTCTCAAAATGGAGTTGCAGAAAGAAAAAATTGACATCTTTTTGAGGTTGCTAGGGCACTTCTATTCCAAATGAAGGTCCTTAAACATTTTTGGGCGGATGCTATCTCTACTGCATGTTTTTTGATTAATCGCATGCCTTCTTCTATGCTTAATGGTGCAATTCCTTATAGTGTCTTATTTCCTTCTAAGCTTCTATTTCCCATTAAACCTTGTATTTTTGGTTGTACTTATTTTGTTCGTGATGTTCATCCACAGGTTTCCAAATTAGATCCAAAGTCCCTTCGTTGTGTTTTCCTTAGGTATTCTCGGCATCAAAAGGGGTATCGTTGTTTCTCTCCCGATCTTGACCGTTATCTTATCTCTATGGATGTCACATTTTTTAGAATACTCCATTTTTTCCTTCTTCCATATGTAGGAGTGAGGGGGAGGATGATAAGCTTTTAGTCTACGCTATCCAGCAATTTCCTAACTCTTCTACTCCTTCTCCTATTCCTGAACTCGCACCTGCTCCTACTATAGTATCTGCTGCTGCTATTCCCCCTTTTGCACCAGCATGTGCACGCCCTCATTTTGAATAGGTTTATTCCAGAAGACCAAGAACTCTTGACTCACTTCCCCCACCTGCCGCTTCAACAGAAGATCCGGTTCCCTCCACTCAACCTGAGCCTGTGCCATCCACTCCTCAGTCAGAACTTGACCTTCCCATTGCTCTTCGAAAGGTAAACGCAAGTGTACCTATCTTATTTCTTCTTTTGTCAGTTATGGTCATCTTTCTTCTTTATCTCATTATTTTGTAACATAGACTCTGTCTATATCCCTAAAACTGTTGTCCAAGCTTTCTCCCATACTGGTTGGTGTGCAGCAATCAAATAGGAGATGGCTGCCTTAAATGCTAATGATACTTGGGATCTTGTGCCTCTCTCGGCAGGTGAGAAAGCTATTGGTTGTAAGTGGGTTTTTACAGTTAAAATGAATCCCGATGGGTCTGTTGCTCGTCTCAAGGCTCGATTAGTTGCTAAGGGCTATTCTCAAATTTATGGCCTTGATTACTCTGATACTTATTCTCCTGTAGCCAAATTGTCTTCTGTTCATTTGTTTATTTCTTTAGCAACTACTTTTGACTGGCCTTTACATCAGCTAGATGTTAAGAACGCCCTTCTTCATGGGGATCTTCAGGAGGAAGTTTCATGGAGTAACCACCAGGCTTTGTTGCTCAGGGGGAGTAGGGTAAAGTGTGTAAACTTTGAAAATCTCTTTATGGCCTAAAATAAAGTCCTCGAGCTTGGTTTGGTAGATTTTGCAATGTGGTACACAAATTTGGCATGCAAAAGAGTACTTTTGATCATTCTGTATTTTTCAGAGGTACTAAGACTAGTTTGATTGTACTTGTGGTTTATGTTGATGACATCGTTATTACAGGGAGTGATTCAGCGGGCATTACATCACTCACATCATTTCTTCAGACTCAGTTCCAGATAAAAGACTTAGGATTGTTGAAGTATTTTTTGGGTATTGAAGTGTCTAGGTGTAAGAGAGGCATCTTCTTATCTCAATGGAAATACGTCCTTGACTTACTGAAAGAAACTGGAAAGTTAGGTGCCAAGCCATACAGTGCTTCAATGACTCCTAATTTGCAACTTTCAATTAGTGGTGAGCTATTTGATGATCCTGAGATGTATAGAAGATTGGTGGGCAAACTGAATTATCTTAAGGTAACACGTCCATATATTGCTTACTCTATGAGCGTCTTAAGCTAGTTCATGTCTTCTTCCTAGTGTTATCCATTGGGAAGCTTTAGGACAGATTTTGTGCTACTTGAAAGGTAATCCAGGCCGTGGCCTCCTTTACAGTAATCATGGGCATTTGAACATTGAGCGATTTTCAGATGCAGATTGGGTAGGTTCGAAGGTTGATAAAAGATCAACTTCATGATATTGTGTCTTTATGGGTGGAAACTTGATATCATGGAGGAGTAAGAAACAAAATTTAGTCTCACGATCAAGTGTTGAATCAGAATATCGAGCTATGGCACAATTTGCTTGTGAATTAATTTAGATTTGTCAGTTGTTAGAGGAAATTAGCTTCAAAATCGTCCTTGCTTGCAAAGTTATGGTGTGATAATCAAGTTGCTCTTCACATTGCATCAAATCCAGTATTCCATGAACGAACAAAACATATCGAGATTGATTGTCATTTCATTCATGAAAAGATACAACAAGGTGTTATCTCTACAAGGAACGTTAAAATAAGAAAACAATTAGGAGATATCTTTACAAAAGCTCTAAATGGGCCTCGGGTTAACTATCTTTGTAACAAGTTGGGCATGATCAACATCTATGCTCCAACTTGAGGGGAAGTGTTAAGTACTAGTTGTAAATCGAGTTCTGTTAGGAGTTAGATTCCTAATAGGTTTACAGTATCTCATGTGTATATATATATATATATATCTGTGTGTGTGTGTGTGTGTGTGTGTCCCTATTGATGAAAATATAACAATAAAAATTTTTTCCACATTGAATTACAGTACTTACAGAAACATGCTCATCTGAGAGCCTCGCCATCGCCAACTTGAGGCATGCCGCTTTGTACAGCTAGCATACCTCATTGTAATTGTCAATGGACACCTGCAGAGTAAGACAGGGGCAACAAGTAAAAGAGCAGTTATCAAAATAAAGAGCAGAAATTACTCACATGAGTGCAGCTAGGAGGAGACATCCGGTACGAACTCACGAGATGCATTTTCGGCATTGCCCTGTGTAGTCTGGCCTGTGCGGTCCAGAATAAAAAAAAAAGCACTTGGTCCATGCTCTAGCTTACCGACAACGACAGCCGTATCTGGAGCCCTAGAGTCAGACCCTCCCCTCACGCGCTTGTCGCATTATAGCTACTGCTGCAAGAATAAAGCACAGTCAAGGAATAAGTGGAAAAGAAACTAGAGCAAAGTAGTAATCAGAATAAAAAGGATGAAACTCACCTGTACTAGGGTAGCACCCTGACCTCCATCTAACTCCTCTACCTTAGCAAAAGGATCAAACTCGATCTGAGGAGGGATGTGGACCAGGAGCTGTCCGCACAAATATGGCATAAGTGTCGGGCACAAAGGTTGCTAAATGATCTGTGGCAGACGGACCTCTCCGAGCAGCTACAATATCTTGCTCCAGCCGGATGGATTTGGTGGACAGCATGTAATAAGGGACGTCATGTCGAACCCTCCAGTCGTGTCCTAATTCCCATTCGTACACCTTCTCCCTAAGATAGTACATGTCGTAGAATAGACCCGGAAGGAGGAACCGTCTGTGCTGGTACCCGATAGCTGCCTGGATAAAACCGGGATAGTTAGCTGCATCTCCCCATGGATATCTCTTTATCTGAAAAACAAAACAAGAAAGAGTAAAATAAAAAAAGAAGAAGAAGAAGAAGAAGAAAAGAAAAATCAGAAAAAAAGAAAGAGAAAACAAAAAAAGGGAAAATAATAAAAAAAAGAGGCAGCAACTTACCCAGTCCCAGCTCGAGTTGTTCAGCAGCTGCCGAAATATCACATTGTTGTTGAATATGATTTTAGCACCAAGCTCTAAGAAATTCTGCTACGGTTCCAACGGCGCGAGAATCAACTCAATCGGATGTCATTTGGACCTTGAATGGACCTCTAGAAGCCCGAAAACCCTAAAATCAAAGGTAAAGGCATGGCAGTAATTTACCTCGATCGACGCCAAATAGCTCCTCGTTGGCGTCGATCACCCCTAAATCGATATCAAAATGGCACGCACGGAAGGCCCTAATCGGTGTCAAAAAGGCACACTTCGGTACTAAAAAAGGGCACTCAGTATCGACGTGCCCCTGACTCAGGAGCCCCTTGGCCTATAAATATGGCACTTCCTCCCTCATTACCATGTATTTATTCTTATTAACATACATATAGTACCAATTCAACTAATTAATCTCTATCATGCAAAAATCCTTAAACTTGTCATACATTTGTGATTGAAAACTCATGAAAGACTAAAGATTTGAGGTAGGAATTTCTACCACATGTCAAATACCTATCTAGCATCATATAAAGAACATAAGCAAGCAAAAAGGATAAGAAAAACATAAGGCCCTTAACCATAGTAGGTTCGGCCACTCTTCGGAATAGGAGGAAGAAGTGTTTCCCTTTTCAATCAAATATATAATCATGCTTAAATAACACCCAAGAACACAAGTTAACACTCAATTCATTCTCATTTAGCCAATTTCAACATAAAACCCAAATTTCTCGTAATAAGCTAGAAATTCAAAATTCAAAAATAAAAGTAAAGGAAGTGTGTTTATGAGTACAAACCTCAAGTTAAGCTTCTACAAGCTTAAATAAAAGTTCTCTAGCCTTAAACTTTTCCCTTGTCCTTGGTAGAGGGTTCACCCACCTCCACATAAAGGGAAACCAAAAATCACAACTAAGAAAACAAGTAGAAGAAAGATTGGAGCATAAATGAGCATGGAGATGCTTAAAGAGAAATCAAAATCCATAAATTAGAAAGAAAATCATTAAAACTCTTACTTGACTAAGTAGAAAAAAAATCTCCAGTTTCCTTGAAAATAATCACCAAATATTACTACCCAAGCTTAAATCTCCAAGATTAATCACTTATTTAAGGTTTAATGAAGTGAAATTAGTGTGTTTAGTAAGTAGGAAATGAAGAAAAATGGAGAGAAGGAGAGGAAGAAGAGGACGCCTAAAAGAGAGAAGAAGAGAAGAAAAAGAAAAATGGTTGCTAGATGGATAAGAGTTGACTTTTATAGTCATTAAGCGCATTTTAGTCATTTTCCACGACTTTCTTAAGAAGTTATAATTGGATGGTTAAGATTAAGTTAATGGTACTCTAATCTAATGGCTAAAAACATTCTTCGATCGATTTCTCTCAAAATATTATTTACTTCTACATAATTCTTAAATTTACTCCATAAAAATAATTTCTCAAATTCCTTAATTAAAAAAACACCATAATTCTCTATTCACTAATTATCTAAATTCTCCAAATAAATTCATTACTTATTTTCTATCCATAAAAATCATGTATGCATGCTCCAAAAATATTAAATAAAATATAAAATATAAAATATAAATAGTAATTTTTCAGACCGAAATAATATTGATTTTCAAACCATTGGTATTATTCATAGACCAGTAAACTACTATTTTAAACACAGAAAAAGAAGGGGTTAGAGTAAATGAGTAAGGAAGATTGAAAGTGACAAATGAATTTCACTTTCAACTTTTATAGAGGTTAGTGGGCCCATATTTTTGCCTTCGAGCCCGGTTGGCCCAAAGGTCTATTAAACTATGACCAACTCTCATGCTTAGCCAGCAACCCGCCAATGGCTAGCCGCCTAAGCAGGGGTAGACACACCGCTGGCCACAGGTAAGTTATCTTGTTTTGCATGCCACGACATAATTTTCACTAAATTCACGGGTCATACGCTCACGCTCTTCCAAGCCTAATCATGGAATTTCTAACCATAACCGACCAAAAACCCTCTTCCTTTGTGGTGTTAAAATGATTTTGTAGGTATTCCCCAAAGTGGAGCATGGCAAATTGTAAGTCCCCTGAGGCAAGAAAATCATAAGTCCCCTAAGGTAGGAAAACCAAAGCCCTTTAAAGAAGGTACTGTCCAAAAGACAACCTCCCAAAGGGGAGCATTTCAGAATTAAGCCGTCCAAAGTGGTGCACCAAAGCCCTTCAAAGAAGGCACTGTCCAAAGGACAACCTTCGAAAGGAGCATTTTAGAAATCAGGTCATCCAAAGTGGCGTACTCATTCATCAGTTGAAGTTGTCCCAAATGTCGAAACCCTAAAGCCGTCCCATGTGGTGCATCTCATTTCGCCTCTCACCGTCCAAAGGACAACCTCCGAAAGGAAGAATTTTAAGAAACTGGGTCGTCTAAAGTGGTGTACTCATTCATCCATTGAAGCCGTCACAAGTGGCGCACCCCTAAAGCCATCACAAGTGGTGCACCCCTGAAGCCGTCCCATGTGGCACATCTCATTTCGCCTCTCACCGTCCAAAGGACAACCTCTAAAAGGAGCATTCAGAAACCAGGTCGTCCAAAGTGGCATACTCATTCATCCATTGAACCCGTCCCAAGTGGCGCATCCATGAAGTCATTCCATGTGGCGCATCCTTGAAGCCGTTCTATGTGGCGCATCTCGTTCCGCCTCTCACTGTCCAAAGGATAACCTCCAAAAGGAGCATTTCAGAAACTGGTTCATCCCAAATGGCGCACTCATTCATCCGTTGAAGTCGTCCTAATTGGCACATCCCAAAAGTCGTCCCATGTGGTGCATCTCAATCTGCATCTCACGTCCAAAGGACAATCATTGCATTTTATCAAAGCTGCCGATTAGCGCAGTTAACCGTAGAAGCCGCCAATAATCACCCACCATAATTCGCCCACCTAATAATCGTGGTAATGGCAATTCACGTCAACAAAGCCGCTAAAATAGCACACTTCACTCATCAAAGTCGTTCAACACAAATCAAGTAAGTATTTTCTGACTTATGCATCTACTTTACACTTTAATGACATTTTGCTTAAAAAGCAAAATATTATCAAAGTGGGGGCTAACTATAGACACTCAAATTTTGCCCTTAAAAGGTTTAGTGATGATATATCATATTTTGTATAAAATAATATCAGGATTCTCGATCGCCCCGATTCTCGAACTAGCGTTTCATAGCTGAGATTATCTAGTGTTTAACCATTTTTTCTTTTTTAGGTTATCCTGTGTTTCGTGATGAAACCGAGCCCAAGAAGCGCGGCAGGCCCTCCCAGCACACTTTTCAGTGCACCATCTTGTTTCGCGAATCACTTTGTCCATTTTGGTAAAAGTAGACCCGATCCTGTTGCGAGGCTAGACATTGGCATTTCTGCCACGTCAACCCTAAATGGGGCCACTCACCCTCAAATGCCTATAAATAGACATTGGCGGCTGAGCCCAAAGGAGGAATTTTGGTAACTAAGGGGAAATTCTTGCATTTTTAAAAACTCAATCTAAAGATTCAAAGACAACTAGTGTTAAAATTTGATCTAAGTTGAGATTTTATTGCCTAATCAATCGAAAATCCCATTAGATCAATGAAAGATCCTAAAAACACATACCTTAATCTTGAATCTCGGACTATTGGATCAAGAACCAAGTGTTTGGGTTTCTTCATCCATTTTTTTAACAAATCTTCAAAGGAATCATCAAAGGTAGTTTCTGAGGACCTTAATCTTATTCCTTCATCTTTTTCTTTCTCTTTTAGGTGCTTGAACACTTCTTTTAGGTCTAGTTGAGTAGGAAACTGAGGATTAACCAATAAAGGATCTATGTGCCTCTGTGGCACATAGCCTGAGTTTGTGGCGCAATCCACTGCCTGTGGTGTGTGTCACAGCCTTGTGGCTCATGCCACATGAGCCCAGATCCTCTGTTCTTAACTTGTTCTTCATTTGAACCTTCCTAATCTAGGAAGGGCCTTGCGCCACTATGTGAGGCGCAGGCCACACCCATGTACGTATGCCATAGCCCCCTATGGTGCTAGGCCCTTCGGTTTAGAGTTTCAAAATGCTTAAACATCAATAAACGCCCCTTTTTTGGAGATTTAGTGATCAAGCTCCAACCTTAAAAGGTTTGGGATGCATATTTGGTCACAAATGGATAAAAAAATAAGAAAACAAGATTGAGAGCCATGATTGGTGAATTTGTTCATCATCCTTGATGAACATCAAGACCATGAGCTCAAATCTTAATTAACCATTTAAATTCATGTCTTTTAATTATTGTTATTTACTTTTCCAGCACTTTATCATTTTGCCTTTTTATTTCATGCCCTTTAATTTAATGCTATATGTTTGTTATTGTGCTAACCCCTTTTATTCATCAATCTTGTATTTTGTACTTGCATCATGCTTTCATTTTTGGTGAATGAATGAGTGTTGATTGATTGGGATGTACGTTTATTCTCCTGTGAATAGTGTTTATCTTTATGTTTATGTTGTTTGTTTAGATGTCGATTTCTTATTGTGCTTTGATGTGTTATTTTTGCAAAATATAAAGAGATCTTAATGGATCTTATTAAATGTTTATATGTAATAATTAGTTTAGGGAATTGGGAAATTTAGAGGGTAATGGGTAGATTGTAATAATTAGGGATGGTTTGTAACTCTTTTCTCCTCCCTCTTTCTTTGTGGTTGCTTTATTTTATGTCTTTATGCTTTTATGTCAATTAAATGTGTGTTTGACATAGTTTTCCAAAAATTGCATAAAAAGGATTTACATCTCAATTTTAGTTAATAGCAGTATTACCAAATGATGAATCTTTGGACAACGAGGAGGCCAGTTTAACTAGGCAATAGGGGTGTCTAACACCTTCCCCCATCGTACCTAACTCTCGAACCTCGTCTCTGTTTAAAATCGAGTTAGTCGATTCCAAAGAATCAACTAATTCGAGTATTTTCGCTAATAAGGGTTTCAAATCCAAAAATAAAAACTCTTACCAAAGAAAGAGAACCATTTTTCGAGGATTAAATGAATAGGTTAATAAGGAAAATCGACTTTTAATAAAATGAACCAAGCTCATTCGATTTGATTCTTTCCAAATCAAACTTTTGGGAAAAATCACGCGTCCTCAGCACCTCCTATGCTCTTCATGGCCATGGTGATAACCTCCCACAATGAAGCATTCTAGATTTAAAGCCATCATTTGGCGCAAAGCATTTTATCAAAGCTGTCATTTGGCGCAGATAGTAGTAGAAGCCACAGACAACCACCTAGGCACACTGTGAATACCCAAATTTTGAGGCTCAAAGAGCCAGTTTTCCCGGACTGCAAACAATCCGGCCGGACCGGAGGCCATTCGGAAAGTTCACCGAAAGTATGCCAATATGGTAATTGAAACGTCCGGAAAATTACGAGGATCACGGAACTGGTCCCGGAATATTTTTTGGAGGTCCGAAACTCCCAGAAAAGCTTCCGGAGCGAAAAAATCAGTAAACCCAGCAGCCCCCGACGGCTCAGGCCGCCGGCCCCGGCGGCCCAGGCCGCCCAACAATCCGATTTTTTACCTATAAATAGTGTCCCCGGCACTCAGTTTGAGGCACTCAGTCTGTGTTGACGGACGCTCCTTCTCCCCTACGCTCCTTGCGATTCTTTACTGCTTTTCTGCATTTTAGTTTAGCTTTATTGCTTTCTTCCTTTGTTAATTGGTCACTAAATTTGAATTAATTAATATTTCCCTTAACGAGGAGCTTAACCTGGAGTTAAGAAGTGGCCGTCGATTAAATCAGGTACATAAACTAAACTCTGCCTATTTAATTTTAGCACTTCATGCATGCTTCTCTTCTACTCCTAATTCTACAACTGCATGAATGCATTCATGTCATCATTAGGCAAATAAACTGCCTCAATTAAAAGATTTTAGGTTAAATGCCCGGTTAATTAATAATCGTGGTATTAAAGCCTAGATCCGACAATATTGGCTTAAAGTACCTAGTCAATTAATGACTATGGTATAATCGCCTTTATTTCGAACAGTCCAGCTTAAGTCCAATTAATCAATTATTGTGGCTAAAAGGCCTTAATTAAACACGTTTTTCTTGGTAATAAATTGCCTACATTGCAAACCAATCAATCACTTTTGGTAAACAAATTGCCTATAAGTGAGATTAATCTTTTTTTAGCGACAAATCGCTTAAATCAGTATTTTGGCTAAAAGCCTTCAAATAATCACTTTTGGCAAATAAATTGCCTCAAATCAATCAATTTTTGGCGACAATCGCCCAATCAACATTTTTTTGGCAAGAAATTGCCTAAATCAATATTTTGGCTTTAAAGCCTTAAAATAATCAATTTTGGCAACAATAAGCCCAATCAAACACTTCTTTTTGGCAACAATAAGTCCAATCAAACACTTCCTTTTGGCAATAAATGCCTAATCAAATCAATCAATTTTCAGGCAAAATGCCTAAACAAACTGCACGAAGCATACACACACTCATGCATAAAGCATACCCATTCAAAGCCCTTTTAAAAAGGCCTATCGAACTACGTTGACTTTGATCTTCCATTCAAACGGAAGTACGTAGGCACGTTCGGGATTTAACCCCAGGCGGCAAGTCGAAATCATTCAAAACACTCTTTTTTTTGGTCCAATTACATCATTACCCTGCAAAGCATTCATTCATTGGTTAGTTTATCAACATGACATAGTCTCGGGATCCACCTCGGGTTCGTAGACCATGCCTTAAAACATTAGGATAATTAATCTAGTAATTAGGTTAATTAAAATTGGAGTAACTTAGGGTTTTTTCCTACTTTACCCTAAAATAATTAAACAAGGTGGCGACTCATACATTCACGTGCATTTCCGCCCTTAGTCATATGCATCATATGCTTGTGTTTTCGGGGGAGGGGTTCACAGTTTGGCGACTTCACTGGGGACTACTTATGTAATCTTTTTGCATAAAAGTGGACTACAATTGCTGTGTAAACTAACCAGTCCTTCTTTAGGGTTTTATTTCACTATGCTTTGTTTTGCAGGGTACCCTAACATAAATCGAGTATTCTTTCTTTAAGAATACGAGATGAGGAAATTTGGACTCAATTTGTACAATTTAATTAAAACATTTTAACTTGTTGATTTATTTTGCACGATTGAGAATCCTTTTCTCCATTGCATAAAAAATGAATTTCAAATGAACTTCTTCTCTCTCTGTTCAAACTTCTGAGTCTGGATAGCAAGTAGCGCTGATCGGCAGGTCTCTTTGATTATGTTGACGGACAGCCAAAGCGTCCTGCCTGTTACCGCAAACCATCCCTAATCCTTTTGGGGATGGCCCATGGGCATGCGTACTGTTGGACCCACGCGAAACTCTTTGTTTCACATGTGGTTAGGTATATCCATGTTCAAGGTTCAAGCGTCCCTTTATAAACCGATTCTCTATTTGTGTCATAGCCTATAGAACCTACCCTTTAGGACTGTATGCACCCAATGATGTGAATCATATCATAAACGGATTATGACGTGATGTTGTGCGCATTCATGACATATCATCACATTAAGAGGAACACAAAATACCCTTTGTTTTAGTCATGCACAGTTGGACAAAGAGTCGATCTACCTCAGCTACCCACTATACCCTAATCCATCTACCTTTATCCTATTAGGTACCCCCTGTTCAAGTGCCAGCATCAGTGCCAGTTACGCCTACAGTACTATCACCGACCTCACCAGCTTCACCAGCCACACCAGTTTCACCTACAACTCCTACAACCCTACCTGCATCAATGGCATCACTCACTGACATCCAAAACCTCATTGAACAACTGGAGGCCAGGATGGAGGCCAGAATGAATGAGGCATTGGCTGCCCAAAGGACTGCCTTGATAGCTGAACTGGGTAATGGAAATGGAAATGGGGCTTCCGTCGGGGGAAGTGGACCTGCTACCTCCAACCAGGGTCTTGCTGCTGAACCAATAAACCCTACCCTTAACCTGGATGACGTGCCCTCCAAGACTGCTTCTGAGCTGGAAGCTCAGAAAATGAGAGAGAAACTAGAACTCCTAGAAAGATCTATCACTGCTCTCAAGACACACAAGGAGGTGGTAGACATGGACTCCTTGTCCTTGTTCCCCGAAGCAAGACTGCCCACAAAATTCAAAATGCCCAACATGGACAAATTTGATGGAACCACTTGTCCTAAAACTCATTTGAAAATGTATGTGGGTGCCCTTAACCCATTTGGATTGAGCAATGAGCTCCTTGCTCAGTTGTTCCAACAATCTCTGACTGGTGCTGCTTTGAGGTGGTTTGTCAGTTTAGACCGATCCAAAATGAAGACCTGGGAGGATATCTGCAACGCATTTAATTCACAATATCACTACAATATGGAGGTGGATGTTACTCGGAGAGAGCTAGAAACCACCAAACAAAAGAACAATGAACCTTTTTCCTCGTTCCTTACGAGGTGGAGGGCCAAGGCTGCCTAAATGATTAATCGGCCTTCTGAGCAAGAACAAGTAGGCATAATAATAAAGAACCTGCAGCCTGTCTACCAACAACAACTAAGAACCCAGTACCTACCAACGTTTCAGTCGCTCATTGCCACTGCAACAAAGGTAGAAGATTTGATTCAAATGGGGCAACTAAAAGAAGACTCAGGAACCTCAAAGTACAAGAAACCTAGCCAAGCTAGCAAAGTCCACGAAGTGGCAAGCATCACCCCCACTAACCCTTTACGTGTGGGGAACATGAGAAATGGAAATCAGTCCAGAAGAACATATACTGATCTCGGGATGCCAATCCTTTTGGTATTCCGAGAGGTTGTCAAGGCCAACTACATCAAGCCCTTGGAAGCAAGGCCACCACCCAACCCATTACCAAGGAACTATAGAGCTGATGAATACTGTGAGTACCATCAGGGATATGGGCATAAGACTGAAGCATGCTGGACTGTTAAGAACCGCATCCAGGGCCTGGTGGATAACGGTTCAATTATTCCCAGAAGCAAGCCTAACATTAGCACTAACCCCTTACCAAATCACGGGGTAAATGCTATTGTTGATGACCAGGAATTGATCGATCCTTTCGAGCTTTTCCTAGAAATGAATGAAATCTGTGTCCTGGATTTGAATGACCTAACTGAAGAGGTCGATGCTATAACCAGAAGCGGAAGACAGTATGAACCACTAGTCTTGGACAAAGTCCAAAGTAAGCCCTATCAGAGAGCGGAAGAGCCAAAGGAGGACCCGGTACTTTCACAGTTGAAAAAGACCCAGGCTAGGGTGTCAATCTGGGAACTTCTAGCATCATCCTTTCCTCATCGCCAAGCTCTTTGCAAGGCTTTGAGTCAACTGCAAACATCGGTGGAGGTTAGCCCCGAAGTGTTGGTATCCACCCTCACCCAATCATCAAAGATGCAAAGCATCGGGTTCTCTGATGACGACTTACCCAAGGAGGGAGGCAGTCACAACAACGCCCTTTATGTCACTGTACAGGCCAGAGAAAAGACTGTGCCCATGGTTCTCATTGATAATGGGTCAGCACTGAACGTCTGCCCACTAAGGGTAGCCAGCTGTCTAGGGTTGGAAGAAACAGACTTCACTCCATCAGACCAGATAGTTAAAGCCTATGACAGCACCAGGAGGGAAGTATTAGGGGTAGCAACATTAAAATTGGCAATTGGGCCAGCCATAATGGAGGTACCATTCCAGGTAATTGATGTGCCTACTAGCTTCAACCTACTTCTAGGTCGACCCTGGATACATCATGCCAAGGCAGTACCCTCTTCCTTGCACCAAAAGGTCAAGTTTCCTCATGAGAACAAGGTTATCACCATCCATGGGGATGACTATAGCCAGCTCAAGAAGCCAAAGGGCTAGCCTCTCTTTGAGGTCAACCCTGAAACTACCAACTTGCCCCTCTCGGGATTTCAATACGACACTGTGCAGTTCATAGAGGGAAACACTGCAAACTCTCGAATTCTCTTTGATTTCGGGACGGTGCAAATAAACTGCATAGTGCCTTTGATGCTGAAGATGTCTTATCTGCCGGGAATGATTATGGCCAGATCTGGGAAAACTTACCCCAAACTGCAAGCCTGGGAGTGTCCAGTGAATGAAGGGACCTTTGGACTGGGTTACGAGCCCACTGACGAAGACCGTGCTGAGAGAATCAGAAGGGGAAGGAAGGAGAGCATACAGATGCGGCCTTACCGTTTGACCCTGAATGGTTATTTCTGTAAACCGGGAGAAACAGTTCCTTACTGTGGCTTCCAAGAACCATTCTATTTCCCGACTGCTAAGAAGATGTTGCCTAGGTTAGAAATATTCTCTGATGTCTGGGGCAACAAGCCCAAAACAATAACTGAACTAGAAGTGGAAGACTTCATGCAGCCCAGTCTCTTTGACGAGGTTGCAGTCATTACAGGAAGTGATGGGAATCGAGACCTGCTGAGCCTAATCAAGCCGTACGAAGGGCCTCTCACCAACTGGTATGCCGAGGAGGAGCACGCTGCTGATAAGCCCCCTCCCGAGTCAAACCTAGAGTCTGTAATCAAGTCCTGTACTGAGTCTGAGTCTGACCCTGAGTCTGAAACCGAGTCAGAGTCCAGTTCCAGTTCTGAGTCGTCTGTGTCGGATTTAGAAAATCCAGATCTCAAATTTGATGTAACCTTTGAGGATGATTCTGTCATAATCAATAAAGGCTTGCAAATTCTTGACTACCCCGCGTGTCTATCTTTCCAAGCATTTCCAAGCAAAAATGAAAAAGAAATAAACGAAATAAAAAATGAAAAGGAAAAAATCATAATTGGCAAAGAAGAAAATGAACATACATACATTGCATCTGACTGTGTGAACAAGGAACAGGTCAGTGAGTGTTTAAAGAAGTTTGCCGATTGCTTCATGTGGAAGGCAAATGACATCACGGGAATTGACCCGGCGATAGTGGTGCACAAGATTCCAGTATACCCTGAGGCTAAGCCAGTAAAACAGAAGCTAAGGAGGCTGAAAATAGAATGGTCCTTGAAAATCAAGGAAGAAGTGGCTAAGCAATTGGAGAATAAGTTCATAGAACCCATTACCTACCCGACTTGGTTAGCAAACATAGTGTCGGTGCCGAAGAAAGATGGCAAGGTCAGAATGTGTGTGGATTACCGGGATTTGAATAAAGCATGTCCGAAGGACGACTTCCCCCTGTCGCATATTGACTTGTTGGTAGACCGAATGGCGGGACACGAGATGGTCTCCTTGACCGATCTTGCTGTCGGGTACAATCAGATAATGATGCATTTGCCAGACAAAGAGAAGACGGCATTCATCACAGAGTGGGGAACCTACTGCTATAGGGTCATGCCTTTTGGGCTCAAAAATGCCGGGGCAACCTATCAAACAATGGCAACGACCATCTTCCACGACATGATTCACAAAGAAGTAGAAGTGTATGTGGACGATATGGTTGTTAAGTCTAAAACAGCTGAAGAACATACAACAGCACTGGAGAAGTTCTTCCTTAGACTTCGAAAGTATAATTTAAAGCTCAACTTGGCAAAATGTCTGTTTGGAGCTACATCCGGAGTATTTCTGGGCCATATGGTCAGTCGGAAGGGCATAGAAATTGACCCTTCAAAAGCTAAAGCCATTCTAGAAATGCCAGCACCAACGACGGAAAAGGAAGTTCTAGGTTTCCTGGGAAGGCTACAGTACATCAGCCGGTTCATCAATCAGTTGGCCGATACTTGTGGTCCGATTTTCAAACTACTCAGGAAAGGAGTAGCCGTCAAATGGAAGGAGGATTGTCAGAAGGCTTTCTACCAAGTCAAGCAATATCTGTTATCCCCGCCAGTTTTACAGCCACCAAGGCTAGGAAAGCCTTTGCTATTGTACCTATCAGTGACAGAAGAAGCGATGGGTGCAATGCTAGCTCAACAAGTAGAAGATACAAGGGTAGAAAATGCCGTGTATTACCTTAGCAAGAGGATGCTAGAATATGAGCTAAAATACAATAAGATAGAGAAGCTGTGCCTGGCTCTAGTCTGGGCCTGTACAAAGTTGCAGCACTACCTCTCGTCTTACACTACATACGTTATTTCTGAGTCGAACCCCTTGAAATTCCTTATGGAGAGGCCAGTTCTTGACTGTAAGATGGCTAAGTGGGTGTCAGTGCTCGCAGCCTATGATTTAAAATTTGTGCAACGAAAGGCAGTAAAAGGCAGAGCCTTGGCTGACCAATTAGCAGAATTACCGGTCGAAGACCAAATGCCGGAGGTAGAATTTCCTGATGAAGACTTGTTGAGCTTGGAAAGTGAAGTCTGGGAAATGTACTTCGATGGAGCTTCAAACTACCATGGAAATGGGGTTGGAGTCGTATTCAAAACTCCTTGTGGAGAATACGTCCCAATCGCAGTCAAATTAGATTTCGACTGCACCAACAATGAAGCCGAGTATGAAGCTTGCATAAAGGGTTTAGAAGCAGCCCTGGAGAAGGAAATAAAAGTTCTCAAGGTTTTCAGGGATTCCAATCTAATAGTCTCCCAAGCTTTGAGAAAATGGAAAATTAAGGAAGAGCGTTTGGTTCCTTACCTACAACGCTTGGACGAATTGGCTCAGCAATTTGAGGATTTGTCCTTCCACTACTTGCCGCGAGCCAAAAATCAGTTTGCCGATGCTCTGGCTACCTTGGCCTCTATGGTTAATGTAGAGGGAGACCAAGTCATTCGACCCCTGACAGTTCGGCTACAGAAACAGCCAGCACATGTCATGAACCTAGTCGATGACAAGCCCTGGTTTTGGGATATATAAAATTATCTTCCGAATGAAGCCTACCCAGAGGGATCCACCAAAACTGATCAACGGACATTGAGACAATTAGCATCTGGATATTTCCTTACTGGGGGAATTCTGTATAAAAGAAGTTGGAATGGCCTGCACCTAAGGTGCGTTGATGAGGGAGAAGCTCAAGCCATCATGGATTCCTTACATAATGGGGAGTCCGGTCCACACATGCACGGGATAGCTCTGGCTCGAAAAATTATGAACCTGGGTTATTACTGGTCGACTATGAATGCAGATTGCATGAGGCACGCACGGAAGTGCCATGAGTGTCAAATTTTTGCTAAGCTGCAAAGACGGCCTCCGCTCAATTTGAATCCTATTGCTTCACCATGGCCTTTCGCAACTTGGGGCATAGACGTGATCGGGAAGATCCATCCAAAGGCTTCCAATGGCCATCAATTCATCCTGGTTGCTGTTGATTATTTCACTAAGTCGATTGAGGCAGCTTCTTATTCGGTCTTGAATGCCAAGAAGGCAGCACAGTTCGTTCGTACCAACATCCTTTATCGGTACGGAACGCCATTCGAGATCATAACTGATAATGGGTCTCATTTTCAGAGTCAATTCTCTGATTTGTTGAATGAGAAGAAGATTCAACATCATAAGTCCTCTCCCTATCGTCCACAAACAAATGGGGCTGTAGAGGCTGCAAACAAGGCTATAAAAGTCATTTTGCAGAAGACGGTGAGAAAGCATAAAGCTTGGCATGAACAGTTGCCAAATGCTCTATGGGGATATCGAACTTCAATTAGAACGCCTACTGGGGCAACCCCATATTCCCTAGTGTATGGTATGGAAGCAGTGTTGCCTATTGAGCTGGAAGTTCGGTCGGCGAGAATTATCCGGGAAAGCCAGATCATCGAAGCAGATTGGGCTGAGAATTACCATTTGCAACTCTTGGGTATGGATGAGAAGCGATTGCAAGCAATCCACCAAACTCAAGTTTACCAGAGAAGGATGGCACGGCACTTTAATAAGAAGGTCAAAGACCAAAAACTGGAAGAAAGTTGTTTGGTTTTGAAAGAGATTAGACAACCAGTCACAGACCCACGTGGGAAGTTCCGTCCTCATTGGGCTGGACCCTATGTGTTGAAGAAAATACTGTCCGGCGGACCCGTCATTTTGACTGATTTAGATGGTTTGGAGTTCACGAATCCCTGTAATTTAGATCAGTTGAAAAGATATTTTGTATGATTAGCATTGCATAATGTAAATGAACTACATTAGACCTGATTCTCTTCGGAAAAAAGAAATTATGTATCGGAGATATGTAGGCAGCCCTCATTGGGTACGGTCTAAACATTAATAAAAAAATCATTTCATAATTCATTTCTTCTTTGCCAAATAACAAAGAGGAAAGAAAAGAAAAAAAAGTGAAAAAAAAAAAAAGAAAAACCCGCTAAGTCGAAAACCCGAAAGGGCGGCTTAGGCAAAAGTCGGGGCCCGCTAAGTTGAAAACCCAAAAAAGGGCGGCTTAGGCAAAAATGAGTAGCTCGCTAAGTTGAAAACCCGAAAGGGCAGCTTAGGCAAAAATTAGAGCTTGAAATAAATAAAGTTGGAAAATGCTTGGAAAGCCAAATGATATTCTCAATTTAAGCTAAAAAGTCAAATCTCATTCTAATAGCAGCCCAAAGTCAGGCAGAAAGCAATAAATCCAAGCAAAATAAACAAATGATAAGGTCTAAGTCCAAGTCCAAAGCAAGAAAAACATACATCCCAAAAATCCAAAGTCCAAGTCCCAAATAAAAAAATAAGGGAAAACCAATAAAAGTCCAAAAAAGCCTATAGAAGCCTAGGTGTCCTGTCGCCTCCGTGGGGCAACATCCTCTCAGTCATCCCTAGCTGTCAAACTCTATCCAACCTCGCCTGTCCGAGGAGCCAACACAATCTCCTCACCAGTCCCAACCTCATCATCAGCGTCAATCTAAACCCAACCTTCGAGTGCACTCAGTAGTGCGGTCCACCTTGGTCTCTCAATCGGCCAGACAGTGGCAATGAACTAGGTTTGATACTCAGGAGAAGTCTGAACACCGACAGGGTTAGGTAAAGGCCTAACCATATGATGATCTCTAACCCAAGCCCTAAGAACGGCTCGAGTAACACCCGGGGTAATGGCTGAATTAGCTGAAATATCATCCATAATCAGAACAGTCTGATCTATCCCCATCTGCCTCAAGACGTGCGAAGCGCAGTACAAAGTACAGTGCGTAAGGCCTAAAAGGTAAACCCGAGTATGGCGGAAGCTAACCTGGATAAAGTGGGTGATGTTGTACCAGGAGATGAACCACAGTATCTCATTAACTCAATCAGCCATGAAGTCCAAGCATCAATAGATGGGTGTGTGATCAGGATCCTCCGCATACGATACTGAGTGGGGCTATAGGGCAAGAGAGTAGGAGTAGCAACCACTTGGAGGTGGTCCTTCAACCAAACCTGAGTAATGGATCCTTTCTATTACAAGGGAATGAATTAAAAAAATAATAATAAGAAAAAAATGATAAGGGGAAATACCTGGAGAATACTGGGAGAGACTGTCCAGTCATCGAACCCTAAAGCAGCCCTGTCAAGGCTCCTAATAGTCTCGGCCAGCACAATGCCGCCAATGCAGCCCATATCCTCCATTTGCCGAACCATGGGGCAAAGGCACAAATCCCCAAAGCCTGGGTCCTGGTTAAACAAGAAGCCAGCCAATAAGCAAAAACCAAGGCCCGCATTCTCAGCCTCATCTGGTCTGGGTCGTCTGAGCGAGCCTCTGAAAATTCATCAATCAGGGGCAGTAGAATTGCTTTCTGGTCATAAACAATCATAGCCCTAGCCTGTGGTCGACTGAACTGAAATAGGTTTTCAAACGACCTAACATACCCAATTTTTACCTCATGCTTGACTAAAGGGGCATTGGGGTCGCACCCTATAATAGCACAAAACTCCTCAAAAAGAGGGCACATCTCCTCCATCGTGGCCCCAAACTGGAAAACGTGGGCCTCCGGGTCCCAAAGTCTAATACAGGCCCGTAAAAAATCCCAATCAACTACTACACCCCTAAGGGTAATGACAGGAGAAAGACCGTACCTCCCCAAATTGATCTTTTCAACTTTGGAGAGACTCCTAGTCCAGCTGTGCATGCTATGGTTGTAAAAGGGATTCATGTTTAAAAAAAAAAAAAAAAAAAAAAAAAAGAGAAGAGTTTTTCCATTCCCAGCATTAAAAAGAAAAAGTATATATTTTTTCCATAAAATGGGCTGAAAGGAAATCCTATTTTCTTTCAAATTTGATAATCATGCATACATATGAAATTTTCAGTACTAACCAAGTGCAGGTACAGGCAAAGTTCAGTACAGAAAGACAGAAAAACAGGAAAAATCTAGCAACTATCAGCGGCGGGGCCTCTTCCTCCCCTGGTCATCAAAGGCTATATGAGTCCAGGCCGCAGTTAGTTCTTGCTGCATCCCGAGAACCAGCTCCATCATTTGATTGACCAACCCGACAGGAACCTGGAAATCATATAAGGGAAAATACAAGTCAATATCAAATCTCTTGTGAATCTTTTTTGTGAGAGATTTTTTATTTTTTAGTCTTTACCTCAGTAATGTCCTCGGAAGGAAGAGCCGGGCGATCCACATTCTCTAGGGAGACCTCTCGAAAAGCTGGAGGGCTGTTGGGAAGATAGTAGGGAATGCTGTATGGAAGACGTAGACTGGCCAGGTCTGGGTGAAGCGGCCTGTTAGCCTCCAAAATAGCCTAGGAAGCCCTGTAAGAACCAGCCAAGCGGTTAGGCCCAGCCCTAGACGGACCCTCAACCGGAGTAGAAGAAGTGGGATCAGTCATAGGCCTCCTCCTTGGAGTCCTAGTCGAGGGGCCCGAAGCCCGAGAAGAACGGGTGCCAAGCGGCTGAGAGGGAGTCGGTCCCTGAAAACTATCAAGCCGAGATCCAATGGGCTGCATCAAAGAGATTCTGCAGAACTCATCATAATCTCCTCCCATGATGAACTCCGCATGTGGAATACCCTCAGTATGAGCAGCAGTGAGCGTCATCTGCTTACCCGCTCGCATGTCCTCGGGAGGGGAATAAGGGACAGAACGGCAGCTTCTTATCTGAATGTCCACTCTCTCGCCCAAATAATATCGCCGCAGGACGGGGTGCAACAGGACCACCCTCCGCCGAGACAAGGCATCTGACCGCTGGAAATCGGGATCAGCCTGAATCCAACTCTATAGACGGGCAGTCAACGGCCCTATTTCGGCCTATAAAAGATGCAAATATGTTAATAAATCCTTTTTACTTAACATATTCAAGAATCACTAAGCACATACCTGCTCCAGAGTGCAAGTATCAAAAAAGGCTCTTAGATCCCTCAGTGATTTCTTGCGCCGAACGGTTTGGAGGTTTGTTCGGTACCATCTCCAAGCTGAAGGTACCAGCCCTAATTCAAGATCAGCACGAATCAACTCCGGCGAGTGTAAGGAAAGTACTCAAATGCCCAAGTCTGCAAAATAGAAACAGGAATCAACGAGAAAAATCGAGATAAATAAAAAAACACAGAAAGGAAGAATGTTCTTTACATTACCTCCCAGAAGTAGTAGGTCCCGCTGGTTTACAGTGGCCTCGGCTCAGATCACACATGTCATCGTACATGCGGCTCAGAATAGCACCGGCCCAGTCGTACTCCTCCAAGTGGGACAGATTTTCCAAACTCTTTAAAATAGAAGGATTAAACTTCTCTTTCCTGTTGGACCAGAAGGTCGAAGCAAACAACAGCAACAAAGTAAATCTGGCCACCTGAGTAGCTGACAGTTCTCCCCGCCTGTATCTATTATAGATGTCAGGGGCCTGGAGGGATAACCAGCATCTGGAAACGCTCAAAGCGGGAGTAACAGAGCCTAGCTCGATAACCCGAGGCAAGTCTATCCCGATCAGCTCCACTATCCGGTCAGGGGAGATCTCTGTCCTCCAGTCATCATATAGCTCGATCGGCTGAATGCCGAAAGGGATCCCGGAGATCACAAAAAAGTCTGCAGGGGTCATTGTCAACTCGCCCCAAGAAAAGTGAAAAGTATTGGTGGTGTCCCACCATCTCTCTACCAAAGCGCCCAGTAACTCCTTGTGGCTACTCCGACCCATGTCAAGATGCCTCAGGTAGCCCAAATAAGACGGTCCGATAATCGCTCCAACTGGGTTATGCTGATCGAATATCTCGATCGGAATTTCAGCCACAAAACTCTCGCCCACATCTAATTTAATACGGGAATCCTAAAAGGTAAAGCAATCTAAGAGTTACTCCTCGGTCCTTACTAAGGGTAATATCTTAGTTCTACTCTAGCATGCATACTAATTAAATAGTAAGTGCAAAAAGAAAATTTTTTAAAATTCACATTTTGGCCCGTAGGGCCCAAAAATTCAAATTGGCCACAAAGGCCCAAAAAATTCACAGTTGGCCACAGAGGCCCAAAAAAATTCTCAATTTGGCCACGGAGGCCCGAAAATTCACATTTTGGCCCCTAAGGCCCAAAGATCTATACTCTAGCCTCTAAGGCCCAAAAAAATATATTTAAAACAAATAAAAGTGAAAGGGAACTTACCTGGGCAAAGATGCCCGTTACGGAGGCGTGAGTATCAACATCCACCGTAACATTGGCCTCCTCGAGGGAAATCCCCAGAGACGCTAGAAAATCCTCGTCGCTGCTGTGGCTCGGAGAAACCATTGAGGAAGTTGAGAGGATTTCAGAGAAATCTTTAAGTTTGAAAGTTAAGAATGAATGAAAAGTGAGATTTTCAAGCTATTTATAGGCAAATAGCCAAAATGCGGGTCTTCTGGATGCGTCTGATTTTTGCCTTCAAAATTTGTGTTTCAGACAACCACTGGCTCCCATAAATCTTTTTTATGGTCGCCGGTGGGGGGCAACTGTGAATACCCAAATTTTGAGGCTCAAAGAGCCAGTTTTCTAGGACTGCAAACAGTCCGGCCGGACCGGAGGCCATTCGGAAAGTTCACCGGAAGTATGCCAATATGGACTTGAAACGTCCGAAATATTACGAGGATCACGGAACTGGTCCCGGAATATTTTTTGGAGGTCCAGAACTCCCGAAAAAGCTTCCGGAGCGAAAAAATAGCAAACCCAGCGGCCCTCGGCGGCCCAGGCCGCCGAGCCCGGCGGCTCAGCTGCCGAGTCAAGTGGCCCCAGCGGCCCAGGCCGCCGAACCCGACGGCCCAGGCCACCCAGCCCCGGCGGCCCAGGCCGCCCAACAGTCCGATTTTTTGCCTATAAATAGTGTCCCCGGCACTCAGTCTGTGTTGACGGACGCTCCTTCTCCCCTACGCTCCTTGCGATTCTTTACTGCTTTTCTGCATTTTGGGCTCGGCCCAGGCCGCCCAATAGTCCGATTTTTTGCCTATAAATAGTGTCCTTGGCACTCAGTTTGAGGCACTCAGTCTGTGTTGACGGACGCTCCTTCTCCCCTACGCTCCTTGCGATTCTTTACTGCTTTTCTGCATTTTAGTTTAGCTTTCTTGCTTTGTTAATTGGTCACTAAATTTGAATTAATTAATATTTCCCTTAACGAGGAGCTTAACCTGGAGTTAAGAAGTGGTCGTCGATTAAATCAGGTACATAAACTAAACTCTGCCTATTTAATTTTAGCACTTCATGCATGCTTCTCTTCTACTCCTAATTCTACAACTGCATGAATGCATTCATGTCATCATTAGGCAAATAAACTGCCTCAATTAAAAGATTTTAGGCTACATGCCCGGTTAATTAATAATCGTGGTATTAAAGCCTAGATCTGACAATATTGGCTTAAAGTACCTAGTCAATTAATGACTATGGTATAATCGCCTTTATTTCGAACAGTCCAGCTTAAGTGCAACTAATCAATAATTGTGGCTAAAAGGCCTTAATTAAACACGTTTTTCTTGGCAATAAATTGCCTACATTGCAAACCAATCAATCACTTTTGGTAAACAAATTGCCTATAAGTGAGATTAATCTTTTTTTAGCGACAAATCGCTTAAATCAGTATTTTGGCTAAAAGCCTTCAAATAATCACTTTTGGCAAATAAATTGCCTCAAATCAATCAATTTTTGGCGACAATCGCCCAATCAACATTTTTTTGGCAAGAAATTGCCTAAATCAATATTTTGGCTTTAAAGCCTTAAAATAATCAATTTTGGCAACAATAAGCCCAATCAAACACTTCTTTTTGGCAACAATAAGTCCAATCAAATACTTCCTTTTAGCAATAAATGCCTAATCAAATCAATCAATTTTCAGGCAAAATGCCTAAACAAAATGCATGAAGCATACACACACTCATGCATAAAGCATACCCATTCAAAGCCCTTTTAAAAAGGCCTATCGAACTACGTTGACTTTGATCTTCCATTCAAACGGAAGTACGTAGGCACGTTCGGGATTTAACCCCGGGCGACAAGTCGAAATCATTCAAAACACTCTTTTTTTTTTGTCCAATTACATCATTACCCTACAAAGCATTCATTCATTGGTTAGTTTATCAGCATGACATAGTCTCAGGATCTACCTCGGGTTCGTAGACCATGCCTTAAAACATTGGGATAATTAATCTAGTAATTAGGTTAATTAAAATTGGAGTCACTTAGGGTTTTTTCCTAGTTTACCCTAAAATAATTAAACAAGGTGGCGACTCATACATTCACGTGCATTTCCGCCCTTAGTCATATGCATCATATGCCTGTGTTTTCGAGGGAGGGGTTCACACACACCTCCTCCGATCTTCATGTCTATAGTGACAACCTCCCACAATGGAGCATTCAAGATTTAAAGCCATCATTTAGCACAAAGCATTTCAACAAAAGTCGCCAACAATCACCATGGTGCAATTCGTCCGCGCAACAACCGCCAACTGGCAACTCACATCAATAAAGCCTCCAAAATGGCGCACTTCATTCATCCAAGCCATTCAAAGAACACAAATCAGGTAAGTATTTCTTACTTACATGTCTACTTTACACTTTGATGACATCTTGCTCAAAAAGCAAAATATCATCAAAGTGGGGGTAAACTGTAGACGCTTAAATTTTTCCCTTAAAGGCTCAATGATGATAAACCATTTTTCACATAAGTTTGGATCGGGATTCCCGACCTCGGTTCTCAAACCAATGGTCTATGGCTGAGATTATATATGTATTTAACCATTTTTACTTTTTTGGATTACCGAGCATTTCGCAATGAAACTAGGCCCAAGAAACACGTCGAGCTAGCCCGACACACTTCTCGGTGCACCGCCTCAATTTGTATGCCACCCAATCTGATTTGGTAAAAAATGAGCTTGGCCCTATTGCAAGGACACCAATGGCCTTTCGCCACGTCAGCCTTAAAATGGGGCCTTACACCCACATTTGCCTATAAATAGGCATTAGGAAAGGAAACTTGTGTTTCCCTTTGCTCAAAGCAAGATTCATTCATTTTCAATCACTAAAACCCTCAAGGATCTATTAGAAATCCCATAAACACATCCATTAAACCTCAATCTTGGATCATTAGATTAAGAACCTAGCATTTGGGTCTCTTTATCCACTCTTCAACAAAACTTTGAGGAAATCACCAAAAGGTAATACTTGAGAGCTTTTAACTCATTTCATCGTCTTTTTCCCTTTCTTTTTTGGTGTTTTAAGCACCTATTTTGAGTTTGGTTGTGAGGGAAACCCGGGATCAACCAAAAGGGAGTCTCTATGCCTCTATGGCTCACGGCCAAAGCTAGTGGCGCAAGCCACTACGTGTGGTGTGCGCCACCTACCTATGGCTCGCACCACTTTAACCTAGAACCCACTGTTTGACTCTGTTCTTGCTTAAAACCTTTCTGTACAAAGGGTCTGGCCACACTACGTGTGGCGCACGCTACTTCCCCTATGACACTAGACCCTTTAGTTCAGAGGTTTAGGACATCAATAATCAATAAAATGGCTCCGATTCGGGGATCCAATGGCCAAGCACCAACCTTAAGTGGTTTGGGATGCATTTTTGTACACTAATGGATCAAATAAACCATAACAAACAAGATTGAGAGCAATGATTGGTGTATTTATTCATCATTCAATGATGAATATTAAGGTCATGAACTTAAATCTTGTTCTATCCTTTAAATTATTGTCTTTAAATTGACGTACTTTACTTTTATGCATCTTTATTATTCTGTCTTTTATATTTATGCCTTTTAATTTAATGTACTATGATTATTATTGCACTAACCCTCCATTTATCAACTTTGTAATTAAAACATGCATCATTGAAGTATTTGTTGAATGAATGAATGGTTAATGATTGTGGATGTATGTTTTTATTTCTTGGATAATGTTATATTGTGTATGTTTGGTATGGATGTTTTTGTCTTGTTTTGCTTCGATGTTATATTTTGGTAAAATATAAGAGATCTTAATAGGTCTCATTTATTGCATGTTTGTAATAATTATTGGGCATTGGAAAATTTGGAGGGCATTTGGGTGAAATGTATTTTAGGTGTGGTTTGTATTATTTTCTCGTCACCCCCTTCGATGAATTTTTATTTTTATGTTCTATATTTCATTAAGTGCTTGAATGACATGTTTTCTAAAAAAATGCATCAAAAGTATCTACATCTTATTTTTAGTTAATGGTATTATTAAATGAATTATGAATTAATGGACAACAAGGAGACCGATTTAACCGGGCGATATGGGTGGCTAACACCTTCCCATATCATACTTAACTCCCGAAACTCACCGCTAGTTTAATACCGAGTTAGTTGATTCTAAAGAATCGACTAATTCGAGAATTTTCACTAATAAGGGTGGCGACTCTAAAAATAAAACTCTTACCAAAGTAAGAGAATCTTTTTCCCAGAATTACTAAATGTGTTAAATAAAAAAATCGATTTATTAAATAAAATCAACCAAACCCGTTCGATTTGATTCTTTCCTCCTATTGAGGGAAAAATCATAAAAGCGAATCCTCAAGGGTACCTTTTGTTACGGGATGATGCCATTTAGTTTGAAAAATACCGGTGTTACCTATCAAAGGATGGCCACCACAATCTTTCATGACTTAATGCACAAGAACATAGAGTTATATGCTGATGACATGGTCGTCCACACCAGGGATAGGCCAAGCCAATTAATTGCCGTAGCACCCTGATTTTTGGAATTATGAATAATAGCTTACTGGATTGCTCATTGGTACCGAACTGAGATTTTGGTATGATTTCCAATCTGGATAAGTTATTTTCATAATTATTAAGTCTTTATTGTGATTCATGCATTTCATGTTATTAGCTTGTTACTCATGCATCAAATGATTTTGGATTGCGAATTATGAAATGGTAACTTTGAAAGCCTAATTATGAGATTTGATGTGGTATAATCTAATTGCAACTAGTTATTTGAAATTGGGATCGAAAATAGTGTTAATTTGATTATAGAATATTTTTCCTAAATTAATATGATTTTTTCCTATTTGTTAGGTATTTAATTTGCTAAATTGGTATTCTTAAGTAATTAATAGAATTAATTATAATTATATGTATTTATTTATAAATATTACTCATTATTTTTAATTAGTAGTGATTATTGTTGATTTTTGGTATTTATTATTGTTTATTGGAATTTGGTTGTTAAAATATAATTAGAGGTATTAATTTGTAATTTTATTTATTAAAAAGGATGTTAATAAATAAAAGAATAAAAGAGCTAAAAAATAATAATGAATATATTCCCTATTTTTGAAGTGGCCATGCGCCAATCTTAAAGAAAATAAATAAATAAATAAAAGAAAAAAAATACATAACGCCTAAAGAAAAGAGAATAGTGGCCGACCCTTCTTCAAGAAAGAGGTGACGCCCTCTTCCCACATAAACACACAAATAGCAAGAGAAAAAAAAAAGAAAAAAAAGTTAAGAGCTTTTCTTGTGAGATTTTTATAAAACTTGCAATCAAGATCAAGATTAGTAGATTTATAATTGATTTAGTAAAATAAAATAGCAAATCAAGGTGCAATTAGCTATAGCTGTAATAGGACATTCCATAAACGAAGTATGATTTCGTATCACAATCCGTAAACTCTTTTTTTTTTTTTTTGATTGCATATTTAGAATATGTACTTTGAGAAGATTTCGAATATCTCATTATTGTTTACTCATAGTTTCGTTTTTCATTTTGGGTCCGTAGAGAAGGGAAGATTTAATTGTGAAATTGAGCTTGTTGTTATGCTATTGGAGGTTAGTACTCTTCAATTATCTATTTGATTTAATTTTTTTATTGATGTTTGTATAATTAGATCTTAAAAAATAAATTAGGGTTTTCTTTAATTTTTGTATGATCTTGTGAAATTGATTTGATATTATTGCAATTGAGTATGAATTTTGTTGATCTTGCCAAATTGTTCTACTTATGAAGCTATAGTGATTTGTTAATATGATATTTTGTATTGGATTGTTTGGTTTGGTGGACCCTGATTTATTTTGATGACAAAATGTTTCTCGAGTGCCAATTTAATTTATTTGACTTTAATTATTATTTCGACAAAATATCTTAATTTATTTGGTTGACATGATGTTTCTGGAGTTCTCATTTAATTTATATATAACTTTAATTATTATTTGGGCATGATAGTCTAAAGCCATATTATAAAATATTATTGGATAAAGATTTTAATTATTATTTTGAGCATGTTAGCCTAAAGCTATATTAAAAAAATATTATTGGTTAATGTTATAATTAATATTTGATTACGTTAGTCTGTGTCTATATCAAAAAAATAAAATTACTATTATTTTTAATTATTATTGGGTATGCTAGCCTAAGAGCTATATTAGAAAAGGTAATTGATGTTTAACTTTAATTTTTATTTAGCATAGTACCCTAGTTTATTTGATTGACAGGATATTTCTGGAGTACCCATTTAAATTTTTATTTGATTTTAATTATTATTTTTAGCATGTTAGCCTAAAGCTATATAAAAAAAATATTAGTGGTTAATGTTATAATTAATATTTGAGTATGTTAGCCTATGGCTATATCGAAAAAAATTAAATGGGCTATTATTTTTAATCATTTTTTTGGTATGTTAGCATGAGAGCTATATTAGAAAAGGTAATTAGTCTTTGACCTTAATTTTTATTTTGCATGTTAGGCATATATATATATATATATATATATATATATATATATATATATATATATATATATATATATATATATATATATATATATAGGTTGAATTATTCCTTGTTCAATATAAATTTACAAAAAATTGAGCAATATGAAGATGGCAAAGTTACGTTAAAATTTAATAGAAGTCAAAGTTCTA
Organism: Jatropha curcas; assembly: GCF_041381405.1. NCBI lineage: Eukaryota > Viridiplantae > Streptophyta > Magnoliopsida > Malpighiales > Euphorbiaceae > Jatropha > Jatropha curcas. The sequence goes on along the minus strand of NC_143157.1, from coordinate 10,467,319 downwards.
GATATACAGGGTCATCCTCTTCTGTAGTTACAGATGACAATGAAAAACCTCTTCAAATATACCTTCAGTCATTTATGCAAAATATAAAGATACTGAACCTAAACCTATTATTCAAACATTAGTCAAACCTAGATTTTCTACTTCAGATCTCCCAAATTCAGGTCAGTCCCTTAAAATGAAAGGGGTTGATTATAGTTCTCCAATCCCACAAGCAGTCTATAATTCAATAGAAAATTATGTTAATCAGCAATCAAATTTGGCTCATTCTTCACCTGAATCACCAACAGCTTCAGCTATAACTGAAAATATACATGAGATAAATAGAGAACTAAATGTGCTTAGTAAAGAAGATATTGAGAAAGGACTCATAAAAGAAATAACAAAAACCAAAAATTTGATGAAACTCAACAAGATCTTAAAAACTCATACATTTGAGGATTTAAAAGATGAATATTTAAATTATAAATTTACAACTCAAACTAAAATAAAATTTTTACATTGGTTTGCAAAAACTAAAGAAGATTGTTCCAATAAAAGCCTAAATCTCATCACTGTTAGAGATAAGAGACCAGAATGGATTGTAAATGATAGAACTATACAAAGTGATTTTCCACCTAAAACAATTAGTAAACTAAAGTATCAAGATAATGAAATTGTTTGTGCCCCATATAAAATAGCTAGAGATAATGATACAGATAAAAAACTAATAGAACAAAATAATTTTAGTAATGCAAGTTTAATTTGTTTAAATACGTAATTAAAACGAATAGAAAATTTGTTAGGAGAAAAACCAATTATAGAGGATCAAGTAAAAGGTAAAGAAAGGATAAAATCTCACATTTTTAAACCTTATCAACTTTCTCAATCTAGTCAAAAGGAATTAAAAACTAAATTTTTGGGAACATTAAAAGATCAACTAAGTAAACTAGAATTACTTTCAGAATCTACGCAACAAGTAGCACCTGAAACCCCTCAAACATCTCGAAATATAAATATAATCGAAGAAAACTCTGAAATCAGTGAACCTGAATCAGAAGATATTAAACAATTTGAAATCAACTCCATAACACATAGAGAAATAGTAAATAGAGCACCAGATTTAGGATTAATAGATAAACCAAATCACATATCTCAATTTAAATATAATGCTACTACAATTTATGAATGGAATATAGATGGATTATCTGAATATAATATCTTAAGCATACTGCAACAAATGACTATGGCAGCGAATGCCTATAAAACTCAGTCAATTATATCAGATAGGGCTATAGCAAAAATAATTGTAGTAGGATTTACAGGCCAATTAAAAGGTTGGTGGGATTATCACCTAACTGACCAACAACATTTAGAAATATTAAACTCCATTCAAGTAAATGATGAAGGAGAACCAATCTATGATGAAAATGGTGAAACTATACAAGATGCTGTGTCAACATTAATTCTCACTATTTCATTACATTTTATAGGAGATCCATCACATTTAAAAGATAAAAATGCAGAATTATTAAGCAATCTAAAATGTAAAAAATTAAGTGACTTTCAATATTATAAAACTACTTTCCTTACTAGATTAATGTTAAGAGAAGATTCCAATCAAGCCTTTTGGAAAGAAAAGTTCTTAGCCGGATTACCTTTTTTCTTAGGAGAAAAGGTTAGAAATTACATAAAACAACAATTTGGTAATCCAATACCTTATAATAAATTGACATATGGACAGTTAATCAGTATAATTCAAAAAGAAGGCTTACAAATCTGTCAAGACTTAAAACTTCAAAGAACTTTAAAATATGAGTTACATAAAACTAAACAAGAATTAGGATCTTTTTGTGAAACAGTTTGATTATGGCATGACATCTACCCAGCACTGTAGAGGCCAGTGTTCTGAACCATCTAAACCTAAAAAACACTATAAGAACAAGTATTATAAAAAGCAATACAAGTCTAAACCAAGTCAAGATAAATACTACCATAAAGAAAAGCCTAAACCTTATCAGAAGTATAAAAGGAAGCAACCATATAAATCTTCAAATAAAAATTCTTACAAAGATTTAACTTGTTATAATTGTGGTAAGAAAGGACATACTTCAAAATTCTGTCGATTCAATAAAAAATTAAATGCATTAAATTTAGAGGAAGACGTCTTAAATAAAATTCATGAGCTATATCTCGATTCCGACACCTCAGAATCCGAGATAATAGAAAGTGAAAATCAGATTGATGAATTAGGAACAACAACCAGTAATTCAGAGAAAACCATCAACATGCTTACTAAAGACCAAAGTACACTCTTAGAAGCAGTAAATAATATAACTGATATTGAAACTAAAACCCAACTTCTTAAAAAATTAATAAAAAGTTTTGATGAAGAAAAAGAACTAAAAGAAATAACTCCTAAATTACAAACTAACACCTATGATTTGACTACTATATTAAATAAAAATAAAAAAGTAGAAATAGATATCTCCACTAAAGAATTACAAAAAGAAATTAGAATTCTAAAGCATGAAGTCAACGAACTAAAAGGACAATTTCAACAGAATGCTAGAAAAATAAAGCTATTAGAATCTCAACTCATATCTAGCTCCTCTTCTGAAGAACCAGATGATGAAATAAAAGATGAAATAAACCAATTAGAAGAAGAAGAAGTAAATCCTAATTTTCTATTTCTTTTGCAAGAAATTACTTCAAGAAAATATTTAGTAAAAATAAACATTAAAATAGCCCCTGACTTTATCATAGATGCAATAGCATTATTTGATACAGGAGCAGATTTAAATTGTATAAAATCAGATTTAGTACCTAAAAGATATTGGTTAAACACTAAAGAAAAATTAAGCACAGCAAATAAGACTAAATTAGATATAGTAGGCAAGGTAGAAGCATTAATTATAAATCAAGATTTAGAAATAAAAACAGTATTTTTAATTTCTCCCCAAATAAATTATATGGTAATTTTAGGAACACCTTTTATAAACATAATAACACCTTATTCAGTTAAGGAAGATTGTATTAAATTTAAAATAAGACATAAAAAGGCTAGACTCGAATTTACAGAGAAACCTAGGAGAAAGAATTTAAATCTATTAAAAGCTCATTCTATCAGGACAATAGAAATCAATTCATTAATAAAATCCAAAGAAGAAGACTTAAAAGACTTAAAAAATAATATGTGTTTGAAAAGAATTAAAGAACAACTAGGAACTGAATTTATCCAAAATAAAATAAAAAACCTAAAAGATTATATGGAAAAAAAACTTTGTGCAGATCACCCTAATGCTTTTTGGAATCGTAAACAGCACATAATTGATTTACCATATGAAAATAATTTTGATGAAAAAACCATTACAACTAAAGCCAGGCCAATTCAAATGAATCCTGAATTGATAGAACATTGTAAAAAGGAAATCAAAGAATTAGAAAATAAAAAATTAATTTGTAAATCAAGGAGTCCATGGTCATGTGCGGCATTTTATGTTAATAAAAATGCAGAAATAGAAAGAGGAGTACCAAGATTGGTGATAAATTATAAACCATTAAATACAGCATTAAAATTGATAAGATACCCAATTCCTAATAAAAAAGATCTTTTAAAGAAATTGTACAATGCTAATATTTTTAGTAAATTTGACATGAAATCAGATTATTGGCAAATACAAATTCACCCTAAAGATAGATATAAAACAGCATTTACAGTCCCTTTTGGTCAATATGAATGGAATGTAATGCCCTTTGGATTAAAAAATGCACCTTCAGAATTTCAAAGAATAATGAATGATATATTTAACCCATATTCAAAATTTTGTATTGTCTATATTGACGATGTGTTAGTATTTAGTCAAACTATTGAAAACCATTTTAAACATTTAAAAACTTTCTGTATGATTATAGAAAAGAATGGCTTAGCACTTAGTCAAACTAAAATGGATTTATTTAAAACTAGAATCAGATTTTTAGGACATTATATTGAATAAGGAATAATTCAACCTATAGAAAGGACTATGGTATTTGGAGAAAAATTTCCAGATGAAATCACTAATAAAGTACAACTTCAAAGATTTCTTGGTTGTTTAAATTATGTCATTGACTTTTATCCTAATTTAAATTGTATGATCAAACCTTTACATGATAGACTTAGAAAACATGCTGGTCCTTGGACCGCCAAGCATACACAATTAGTAAAAAATATTAAATCACTAGTAAAAGACATTCCTTATTTATATATCCCCAGTCCAACTGCATTTAAAATTGTTGAAACCGATGCATCCAATATAGGTTATGGAGGCATCTTAAAACAAAAAATTGATGGTAAAGAACGTATAATCCAATATACGTCAGGACATTGGAACCCGACACAAATCAATTACTCTACTATTAAAAAAGAAATTTTAAGCATAGTTATATGTATAAATAAATTTCAATCGGATTTACTAAATCAAAAATTTTTACTAAGAATTGATTGTAAATCTGCAAAAGATGTTTTGCAAAAGGATGTTCAAAATCTTGCCTCTAAACAAATTTTTGCTAGATGGCAAGCACTTTTAAGTATTTTTGAATTTGATATTGAATATATTAAAGGAAATATTAATAATATCCCAGACTTTCTGACACGAGAATTCTTACAGAACAATGGGAAAGAAGAAGGATAAGGGGAAAGAATCTATGAAAGAATCAGATTCACCCACTAAAGCTCTTTCAAAGCATTCTGAAGATCTCAATAAAACCCTTACCTTAAATAGTAAACAAATCCCCTCTAAAGATCTCAAAAAATGGATAGAAGAACTCAGTCAATCTCCAGAGGTATTAAAGGCTTTGCAAGGTATAGCATCTTCTTCAACAGAAGATACAGGTATGATCTTTAAAACTCAAGCGATCGTATCCGCTCATGGTACGACTAGTCTGTCTCCAACGGTAGACAGTAAAGACTTATCAAATCCGTTAATGGCTGTGGATTTGCTAAAAATCCAGTATTCTAATACTACTAGTATTCATAAATGGTTTGTAAAAAATATTTATGATTATGAAATTGAAGTCGAGGATGGATATAATAATATTAATCCTTGGCAAATTATCAAACATTATTACCCTGAGGATTGGTATTATGTTCCAACTGATTTTTCAAAACCTCATAATATTCTTATAGATACTGGTTCTGTAAAAATAAAACATACTTTTGATACAAAAAATAAATCTGTAATTTCTTATTCTTCTATTCAGATAAAAAGGGTTATTCATCCCAAAGATTGGCCCGTATCTTCACTTTATACTCCAGTAAGGTTTAAAGTTTTACATAAACACAATACTACATATAATTATTTTGACTACAAAGAAGCTTGGGAAAAACTTTTTTGTATTCAAAATCCAACTACCACTCATTCATGGTTGGTATATTTTGATCAACATATTCGAACCGATTTAAAAATTCCAAACTGGTTTAAAAAGTGGTGGCAATCCAGAGGTATCTCTGAGGATATCATTCCCCCTGATATTATTTCCTTATATAAGTATTTTAAAACCCATTATAAACCTAATCCTGGAGAAGTCCATATTCCATCCTTGATGTATTATTGTATGACTTTCTTCACCCCTTGGGTATATCAATGGTATTTTGATTATCAATATGTTCCAGGAACTCAAATTCCTATGTTGGTAAAAAGACACAAAATAAAATGGTGGGGATCTTTCAAAAATACCACTACTGAACTAAAAATCAGTCAATGGATTCGTACTAAAATGGCTAGCCCATCCATGCCAGCATTAACCTATGCTAGTACATTAGCTACTCCGGATACCCTTACATTTGGAATCCAGAAAGCACAGTGTCAAGCTAGATTAGCTGCGGCTAAAACCCCTGAAGAATATAAACTTATCTGTCAAGAAATGTTTCAACAACTTTCAACCAGCTCAGAATTCCCAGAAAACCCATCATCCAGTAAATTTAGAGAAGCATCCTCTAGTAAATCTTCATCTAAGCCAAGTCATAAAGGGAAAAGTAAAGTGACATCATCATCTTCAGACGCATCTATATCTTCCTTTGAAGACAGTGATGACGAACTGAAGACCATAAAAATCACAAGTAAAGCAGATAAGAAAGCGAAAGCAAGAAAAGAAAAAATAAAGCAAAAGGAAAAAAGAAAAGAAAAGATAAAACGAAAAGCAAAGAAAGAAAAGAAAAAGAAGGACACATCATCGTCCTCATCTTGTTTAGATTCAATATAAAAGATTCGGTGGCAGACCATCCACTGTTCATCCACAGTAAAGGTCAAGTATCAACAGTAAAGGTCAAGATTCGGTGGCAGACCATCCACTGTTCATCCACAGTAAAGGTCAAGTATCAACAGTAAAGGCCAAGATTCGGTGGTAGACCAACCACTGTGCATCAATAGTAAAAGGCAAATAGTAAAGATTCTTAATTTTCTATATAAAGGGAGACTTTCCTCTTGTGAAGGCATAGTGTTATTTTTATCATTGTAATCTACCTCTATAAGCAATCTCTTTCTCCCTCTTCCCAGTTCATTATAAGCATTCAAGGTCCAAGAGAGTCTAATTTTAAAACCCCTTTGTAAGTATAAATATTGTATTTACCTTTTGTATTTAAATAAAATTGTTTCGATTTAAATTTGTTACAATTTAAGTCCGCGTTGACGGCACATTTCTCTTCTCCCTCCACATTCTGACTTAATTCTGGGGATCTCAGATTAAGGTTGCAGGAACCCTAAACCTTTGTTAATTGTTTTACTTTGTATGTTGATCCAAATCTGTTGTTTTTGTTGCTGTTTTTGTTGGTATCAGAGCCATCTGTTTTAGAAAATACTGGTAGATTGCATATTAAAGTACTCCATTTGAAAAATATCATAGATAGTTTTGGGTATGCCAACTAAACCCGTGAATAGCCAAAGTGTTTGGGCAAAGAAAGGGTATAACAGGCAGTGGCCGCAACTTGTTTGATATTCCAAAATGGATCCTTTATTATGTAGATCGGCTAGTAGTGTTAAATCGGATGATTCTGAATCTTCAGAAATAAAAAGAGTAATTAATAGAAATGAATTAATTTTACAAGATTTTAGTAAAGCAATTGATGAATGGGAAATACCTAAAGTAGATAAAGAACAAATCTATAAAGTTTCTAAATTTAATTTATGGAAAACTGATTATGTAATAAAAACAGAAGAACGAGATTTTCAATTAAGTAAACCATTTGAAAGAATTACACTTCTCTCTTCTAAAACATTACAGCAACACAAAAGTAAAAAATATAAGTATATTCATATAGGATTAATCCAAGTAGGCATAAAACCTTTAACTAGAGAAGGATTAAACACTAGTATATTAGCAGTAGTTCGAGATGCTAGATTTTTAAACTTTCAAGATTCTTTGTTAGGATCTGTTGAGACTAGTTTAAGTGAAGGACCCATATCCTTTGAAGTTTACCCAGATATGACTATCTCATTAAATGATGTAAACATTTTAGAAAGTATGGTTCTAGAAATTAAAACCCATAATTATAAAATGAAACAAGGATCAATTCCTATAGCATTGATATATAAAATTCATTACAAGGCAATGAACTCAGCTTTCGGTACTAAATATAAGTTACAACCTAAAGTCGGAGAAACAAGATTCCTACAAACAGATTTAACTAAAACCAATACAGTCATTCCTAAAACCATTCAATGGAAAGATATCACATTACCAGAAGAGTGGATTTTAGAAGGAATAGTACCCCCTCCAATTCCAGAAAAAGTAAAACCCAATATAAATTTACAAAAAATTGAGCAATATGAAGATGGTAAAGTTACGTTAAAATTTAATAGAAGTCAAAGTTCTAGATATACAGGGTCATCCTCTTCTGTAGTTACAGATGACAATGAAAAACCCTCTTCAAATATACCTTCAGTCATTTATGCAAAATATAAAGATACTGAACCTAAACCTATTATTCAAACATTAGTCAAACCCAGATTTTCTACTTCAGATCTCCCAAATTCAGGTCAGTCCCTTAAAATGAAAGGGGTTGATTATAGTTCTCCAATCCCACAAGCAGTTTATAATCCAATCGAAAATTATGTTAATCAGCAATCAAATTTAGCAAATTCATCACCTGAATCACCAACAGCTTCAGCTATAACTGAAAATCTACATGAGATAAATCGAGAACTAAATGTACTTAATAAAGAAGATATTGAGAAAGGACTCATAAAAGAAATAACAAAAACCAAAAATTTGATGAAATTCAACAAGATCTTAAAAACTCATACATTTGAAGAATTAAAAGATGAATATTTAAATTATAAATTAACAACTCAAACTCAAATCAAATTTTTAGATTGGTTTGCAAAAACTAAAGAAGATTGTTCCAATAAAAGCCTAAATCCCATCACTGTTAGAGATAAGAGACCAGAATGGATTGTAAATGATAGAACTATACAAAGTGATTTTCCACCTAAAACAATTAGTAAACTAAAGTATCAAGATAATGAAATTGTTTGTGCCCCATATAAAATAGCTAGAGATAATGATACAGATAAAAAACTAATAGAACAAAATAATTTTAGTAATGCAAGTTTAATTTGTTTAAATACGCAATTAAGACGAATAGAAAATTTTTAGGAGAAAAACCAATTATAGAGGATCAAGTAAAAGGTAAAGAAAGGATAAAATCTCACATTTTTAAACCTTATCAACTTTCTCAATCTAGTCAAAAGGAATTAAAAACTAAATTTTTGGGAACATTAAAAGATCAACTAAGTAAACTAGAATTACTTTCAGAATCTACGCAACAAGTAGCACCCGAAACCCCTCAAACATCTCGAAATATAAATATAATCGAAGAAAACTCTGAAATCAGTGAACCTAAATCAGAAGATATTAAACAATTTGAAATCAACCCCATATCACATAGAGAAATAGTAAATAGAGCACCAAATTTAGGATTAATAGATAAACCAAATCACATATCTCAATTTAAATACAATGCTACTACTATTTATGAATGGAATATAGATGGATTATCTGAATATAATATCTTAAGTATATTACAACAAATGACTATGGCTGCAAATGCTTATAAAACTCAGTCAATTATATCAGACAAGGCTATAGCAGAAATAATTATAGCAGGATTTACAGGCCAATTAAAAGGTTGGTGGGATTATCACCTAACTGACCAACAACATTTAGAAATATTAAACTCCATTCAAGTAAATTATGAAGGAGAACCAATCTATGATGAAAATGGTGAAACTATACAAGATGTTGTGTCAACATTAATTCTCACTATTTCATTACATTTTATAGGAGATCCATCACATTTAAAAGATAAAAATGCAGAATTATTAAGCAATCTAAAATGTAAAAAATTAAGTGACTTTTAATATTATAAAACTACTTTCCTTACCAGATTAATGTTAAGAGAGGACTCAAATCAAGCCTTTTGGAAAGAAAAATTCTTAGCCGGATTACCTTTCTTCTTAGGCGAAAAAGTTAGAAATTATATAAAACAGCAATTTGGTAATCCAATCCCTTATAATAAATTGACATATGGACAATTAATCAGTATCATTCAAAAAGAAGGATTACAAATCTGTCAAGACTTAAAACTTCAAAGAACTTTAAAATATGAGTTACATAAAACTAAACAAGAATTAGGATCTTTTTGTAAACAGTTTGATTATGGCATGACATCTACCCAGCACTGTAGAGGCCAGTGTTCTGAACCATCTAAACCTAAAAAACACTATAAGAACAAGTATTATAAAAAGCAATACAAGTCTAAACTAAGTCAAGATAAATACTATCATAAAGAAAAGCCTAAACCTTATCAAAAGTATAAAAGGAAGCAACCATATAAATCTTCAAATAAAAATTCTTACAAAGATTTAACTTGTTATAATTGTGGTAAGAAAGGACATACTTCAAAATTCTGTCGATTCAATAAAAAATTAAATGCATTAAATTTAGAAGAAGAAACCTTAAATAAAATTCATGAACTATATCTGGATTCAGACACCTCAGAATCAGAGATACAAGAAAGTGAAAATCAAATTGATGAACTAGGAACAACAACCAGTTCTTCAGAACAAACTATAAACATGCTTACTAAAGATCAAAATACACTTTTAGAAGTATAAAAGATTCGGTGGCAGACCATCCACTGTTCATCCACAGTAAAGGTCAAGTATCAACAGTAAAGGTCAAGATTCGGTGGCAGACCATCCACTGTTCATCCACAGTAAAGGTCAAGTATCAACAGTAAAGGCCAAGATTCGGTGGTAGACCAACCACTGTGCATCAATAGTAAAAGGCAAATAGTAAAGATTCTTAATTTTCTATATAAAGGGAGCCTTTCCTCTTGTGAAGGCATAGTGTTATTTTTATCATTGCAATCTACCTCTATAAGCAATCTCTTTCTCCCTCTTCCCAGTTCATTATAAGCATTCAAGGTCCAAGAGAGTCTAATTTTAAAACCCCTTTGTAAGTATAAATATTGTATTTACCTTTTGTATTTAAATAAAATTGTTTCGATTTAAATTTGTTACAATTTAAGTCCGTGTTGACGGCACATTTCTCTTCTCCCTCCACATTCTGACTTAATTCTGGGGATCTCAGATTAAGGTTGCAGGAACCTTAAACCTTTGTTAATTGTTTTACTTTGTATGTTGATCCAAATCTGTTGTTTTTGTTGTTGTTTATATATATATATATATATATATATATATATATATGGTTGAATATAGCCATACCAGAAAACGTAGTAGGTTGACATATTGCATAATTTGGAATAAATAATGATATTGGTACCAGGAAGGCTAATATATATGTGTAAAGAATTTGGTATAAATATTTATTGATTAATTAAATAATTCACATGTTATTTTGTTAAATAAATGGTTAGCATTAATATTATAAATTAATATAATAAATTATATATTAATAAAATTTAGTCATGAATTTTATAAGTGGAGTCAAATCGACTTATATTGGACTTAAGTTAAATAATTATGCTAGTAAAATTAAATGCATGTAATGAATTAATTATACTATTTGTTTATTTAAAATAGGCTAATAGATCTTAGTATGCATAAATTGCGTATGAGTAAGGTTGGCTCCATAGGGAGGGCGAACCTAGGCTAGTCCCATAGGTGATTTTTTTTACGCTTTTATATGTTATGAACTATTATAATTTATTATATGATGCCTAATTAAATAAATATGCATATATTAAATGAAATTGAAATAAGTTGGATTTGCAATTGAGTCATGATGCCTAAATAAAGGATGTTTGAGTATGCAATTAAATGAACTAATGTGCAATTAGAGTTAACATAAGATAATTATATGATCAAACCTAAGAAAAGAAGCATGCACCCTATATTTCTAAGACAGGCAGAACCATGTCCACAAGGTGTGCACTTTTGTTTGACTTTTATTTTATGATATGCATAAGTTAAATTATAGAGTTGATGTTATGCTTGCTTGTGTAGTATATGATGTGATTAAATGATATTCTAAGACCTTGATAATGTGATGTTGACTTGATTGACTTATGAATCACTATAAAATGTGAATATGTTTGACCTATATTTGATTATGATTTAAAAATATCCATTTGGTATTATGTTATGGAAAGCTTAATGCTATGCACCATGTAAGCTTACTTACTTGACTACTTAAATAATATTGGAATATGTTAAGTCAAGTTTGATATGGTTTGACTTGAGACACTTGAGTTGACTATTCTATGGATATGAGATTATTATGTATATACTTGTATGAGCATATATGATTGAGATTTGTATGAAGCAAATGCACTTCTATAAACCATGAGCAAGTTGCAATCAGGTACACCTACTTGTTATGATTATCAAGTGATGCTTGAATTATAAAGTTGTACCTGGAAATGGAATTTAAATTGAACTGACTTAATAAGAAAATATTGGTCACTTACTGTGATCTTGGTTGCATAGTTGATAGAATATGGTTATCTGTTTTTGAAAATAAAGCATGCTATGAAATTTGATTTGGGTTGTGCTATGATCATATGCCAAACATGTAGGTCTTTTTAGGACGAGTGGACGTACTCTACTGACTTTATATCTGAAAGACTTTTTAAGTTTACTATTATAAGGCTAACTAGCCAGTATTAGTTTAACTGTTACCAGACATCGTTTTGTTACTTGTTCTGCTTCTGTTTCTTCTAAGTGACTGTTAAGGGCTAATTATCTGAATTAATGATTAAGAGAATGATAAGACATTTATAAATTATTGATTACTTGTGATACAAGTTATCTACAGATTGATGGTATATGATTACTTATGATACAAGTTACCCACAAGTTGATGATGTATGATTACTTGTAATACAAGCTACTTATGGATTATTCTTGTACGATTACTTGCCATGCAAGTTATTTATAGAAATAGTTAAAAGATTAATTGTAAAGCAAGAAACTAATATATGCATGCAATATGTGAGCTTATATTGTAAGTTAGATTCTCAGATATTCTTATATAATCTTTTATAATGCAAATCTTTATATTAAAGATATTGTATGATTACTTGAGCAGCAAGTTTTTTTTGTGTATATGATAATATGACTAAAAATGCTATTGGATATGTGATTTGATTCTGATATGAGATTACTTGTACTGCAAGTTATATGATAATCATATATATGAGGTTGCTTGCGAAACAATTTATTATATTATGATTGATATTGTTACTCAGGATACAAGTAAACATGAATGTGAATTGAGTATGAGTATATGCATGAGAATATGGTGTGAGAATGAGAACTATTATAGTAAATGATATTTTAATGTTGTGTATGGTTTCAATGGACCATACATGTATGCTATGCGATTACATATGTATTGTTGAGTATCACTGAATTTTATACTCAGCGCGATGTCTTTAACTCACGTAGGTTGAAGGTTTGTTTGCTATGGGATCTCAACACCTATGTCCAAAGAGAAGATCTTCTACTTCTAGACTAGAGTATGAGTTTATACTGCAAACTCATGGCATGTGTTAAATTTGAAATAATGAAAGCGTTAGTTTACTATGTGGGATTTGTAATTTATCTATTTTAGTACATTTATTTTATTCCTTTGAATGAGGATTTGATTCGTCCCATGTGGATATGGACTCTCATTTAGGATTTGAATTTTCGATATCTTGAGTTTATTGCTGTTATAGATTTTATTGGTGTCGAATTTGAGGTAAACTCCTCTCAAGAATTTGTTTCATTGGATTGGAATATGGATCAATATATAAAAGAGGCTTTGGAAATTTTGTTATTACTTTTGGAACATTTTACTAACAGGTTTAAACTATTACCTAAAGTTGCATTTCAATGGGAACTCTTGCAGTTTTTTTGTAGGGTTTACTAAACTATTTAATTATGTTTGATAGATTTCATTACTACTTAAAGATTTTACTTTTTCCCTAATTTTTATAATAGAAATTTTCTAAGTAGCTTATGTTTTCTTAAAACTTCTGCCGTATATTTAAAGTATTATAAACTAAGTTGGCATTTATTGTATTATATTTTCATTTAAACTAGTTCCGTTTTAATCAGCAAGCCTGTACATGCCTTTGGCACAGAATATGGCATCTCTTGTCTGGCCCTGTGAGGTCAGAGAGGGGTGTTACATTTAGTGGTATCAGAGTTGCTGATTTAGTTTGTTCTGGTTTAATTTACTTAATTTGACTATTTTGTTTAACTTGTCTTGTTTAACTTAATTGGGGATTGGGTGTCATTTTTGAAAAGTGAGATTTATACAGTTATTAGCACATGCCACTTTAGTCTGGACTGGAACTCCTCTTTGATGCAGATCTTTTAAATTTACAAAATTGTTATGTGTCGTCTGGATCACAGCACATTGTTGATGAGGATACGAACTGTTATGTTCCTCTTGATGGTGCTTGAGATTCTATTAGTGAGCTTGTGTCTGTTTGCAAAACCTGCTGCTTTTTGTCAGGCGGGGTTAGAGCTGAATGCTTTATTTTAGCAGTTTGCTACCAACTATATTATGCTTTAATGGATTTTTGCTCTATGACTGAATTAAGTTTTGCACGATGCTATTTTGAGTTAAGTGATTATGATAATATGTGATATGTTTGGCTTGTTCGAACACTTTTATTTAAATCATTAGCTCTTATGATAAGTCCATATATTGGACAAGTGAAGAGTGTTGTGGCTAGGCAAAGGCAAGTGCCTACTTATAGTGAATTTTAATTATGAATGTCACTCAATCATTATTTAATAATGATTATTGGATTATTAAATGATTATAAAGTATAGGTAAATGTTTTTGTATAACTTGTGAATACCCGCCCTTATATGAGTATCAATGTGTATGAGCATGAAAAAAAAAATTTGGTCTTGAGTCTCTTAATAGAAATGAACAAGTTATATGAATAAAATTTTAAAGTTAAACATGATTAAGTTGAAGTGAAAATCCTAGTTGCTCAGGTTCCTAGACTTGCATGTTGAAATGATTTTTAAAGCTTAGCTAATATTGATGAGTTGCATGCTCGGCTAGACCGTCAAGGGTCATTGAGGTGACCAAAAGGTGTATTTCCTCAAATTTTTGTTATGATTATAAGTGAGAAGTGTGTACCTTGGTAAGTCTCACATGATTGAGTTATCAAACTGTTATACATGAAATGGGTAGGATAGTTAATGTGTAAGAGAAGTGTGATATGGATTTGAATAACATTATGAGTGTACTTGCCATGTAACGCCCTAAAATTTTCGAATCTTAAGAGCAATGTCATACTTGGTAGCATATGTAAAGGTTGACATTAATGAATTTTGTTTTAATGGTATCCCTTCGGATAGTTTGACGGAGTTACTCTTTGGAGAAATTTTTTTTTTTTTAAAAAAAAAGCTAAGGATAGATCTTTGAGAGATGTGATGATTTTCTTGAGGCATTAAAGGATTTGTTTCCTCCTCTCCTTTGAGTTGGTAGGATTTCCATGTGCTTTGAATATGTTTGAGATTTGATTTGAAACTTGTGACTTTTGACTTTGGAATGGATTTACATTTATGACATGTATGAATGTGTGATAAAGAAAGTTTATTTAGCTTAAATTTTTAAGAAAAGTATCTTTTTTACTTTGCTATTGAATGATTGATTTTCGTTATGAAGTTTTTCCCTTCCTTGATATTTGGATATAAGAAGATTTGATTTTCAAGTGTAATTTTACAAAGATTTTTAAAGATGAAAATATTGTTTTGTAAATGAAAATGAATTTACATGTGTAGATTATTCATGTGTTTATGAAGTGTGTTGACTTGTGAATTTGTATGTACATAGATAACACTTGCATGAGATCTAGGCATATGATGTGTATACATGAAGCATAAACATATGTACATATATACCCAGTAAAAGATATGTTGGTAATGAGTTGCTAGAATTACCAAGTAAATGAACTATATGATTTGAACTTGAGCACATTGGATTTTAAATGATTGAAGTGTGATGCTAGTATATGAATTTTGATGAGATTTGCATGGATTTTTGGCTGGAGAGTATTTATGATTTTAAGGATAACTACTTCCTTGAGTGACGTAAAAAGAGTATGTAGTATTATTGCACAAGTATAATTTATGAGACCTAATCGATATATACTTTGAGGTCGTTCACTTGGAATGTGAGAAATGATTAATATTTATAGGAGATGATAATATTTTGTGGAGTAAAAGTATGATTAGTTTCTCATAAGCCATTTATGAAATATATATGGATTTTGTGGATAATATGGATTGTTATGATGATAAAAAAAAAATTAAATTATTGTTTTTAGTAAGAATGAAATTGTTTTAATCATTATGTGCAAATTTTGGAGCTCGTATAATTGTGGCACCTTATGGTGTAGCATAGAATAAGTAGGCATTGAATTCTATGATATTGTCTTTTGATGTTTAAAGAACCTATTGAATTCTAGATGCTATATGAATTATAAGCAGAGATATTGGATTAGTGTGAGATGATATGATGTTAGAAAAGTGAATGATTTCTTTAAGAACATGTAAGATGATTATGCTATATAAATCATATCATGAGGGTTAAGAGAATTGATTAATGACAATGAGAATCAAGATATGGTCTGTTCAATTATTAAATTGATGTTTAAATTAGTGAGCTGGATACATATTAATGAATATGGTTATGTCAGCATTTTAATATTAAGAAAAGAACACCTATAAAAGTTGAAAGGAATATGACTTGACATGACCTAGAAGAGACTTAAAATTTGGATTATTATTAATTGGTGATTTTTGATTTATTAAGAAAGCAGTGACTTCTAAGAATTAATGAAAATGGAGGTAATGAGTATCAAGCTATAGACTTGTACATTTTGGGATTCTATAAGTTAAGTGTGAATTGATAAGAATAATGATTTGAGGTGATCTTATCCTGCTTAAACAGAACTGATTTCTATGCCAAAATAATCAAATGTATGTAAGTAATCATTGTTAAGATGGAAGGATGTAGTGTGATATTTAAAGGATTTGTTTACTAGACATGAAAAGTTTATGGGGTTACATGAAATCACTATAATCTTAGGAATATGATATAACTTGATAAATTTCGGTTGGTGTTATAGGTCAAGCCTTCTTAAATAAATGAGCAAGTGGGTATCTTAAAGCATAACCCTTGATTTTTGCATATGGTTCCTGAATTGCATGTTAGAGGAAATGAAAGATGTTATTACGTGATTCAATGGAAGAGTAAAGAGAGATTTTGAAGGATCTATATAGTTTGGATGAATGATGAGATTATGATATGGTTATTGAATTAGAAATCTCGATTATTAATTTGGATGACTATGTCTGTATGTAAAACATTCGTTATGGAGAACTCTTCATAGATCCTAAGGATATTAAGTATTAATCTTTTTGAGAAGAATTTATAGGAGACAAAAGGGAATTATAAGATTTTTAGTAGTTGCTTCAATTCAATTTCGAGGACGAAATTTTCTTAAGAGGGGTAGAGCTGTAACGCCCCAAAATTTTCGAATCTTAAAATACTATTATTTTATCGGGTCATGAATGGTGCTACATAAAGGGGATAATATTTTATTTAGCCGAGGAAGATATTGAGTATGATTAACTATGAATGGGTAGTGATTTACCAGTCTATGAATAGTACCACCGGTCTGTGAATAGTACTACCGGTCCGGGAGTCGGTATTATTTTGGTCCGAAAAAATTACTATATATGTTTTATATTTTCTTTAATATTTTTGGAGTATGTATGCATGATTTTTATGGGTAGAAAGTAAGTCATGAATATTTTTGGAGAATTTAGATAATTAGTGAATAGTGAATTATGATGCTTTATTAATTAAGGAAATTTGAGGAATTATTTTTATGGAGTAATTTGAGAAATTTGTGGAGATAAATAATATTGTGAAGGAATTGAATTGGAGAATATTTTTAGCCATTAGATGAGCTTAATCTTAGCCATCCAATTTGGGGAAGGAAAAGACCAAAATACCCTTCGATCACTTTATAAGGTCAACTTCAATTATTGAGCAACCACTTTTTCTCTTCTTCTTCTTCTCTTCAACGCCACTTCCTCTTCTTCTTCTCTTCTTTGTTTTTCTTCACTTCTTACTTGTTAAATCCACCAAATTAAACCCACCCAACTTGATTTAAGTAATTAATCTTAGAGAATTAAGCTTGAGAAATGATTTGTGGTGATTATTTTCAAGAAATTTGGAGATTCTCTACTTAAGCCAAAGGTTGGGGAAACCTCTACCATGGAGTAAAGGAAAAGTTAGAGCTTAGAAAGCTTTAATTTAAGCTTGCTAAAGCTTATTTTTAATGTTAGTGTTCATAAACACACTTACCTTACTTGAATTTTTGATTTTGTGCATTTATGCTATCATACATGTATTTTGGGATTTTGTATGAAATGATGGATTTGTTGAACTTTGGTTGCAATAACATGCTCTTGGGTGATGTTGATGAGTATTTAGTATGTGGTAGAAATCTCTACCTTGTATCTTTGTTGTTCATGTTCTTCTCATGGTTAAAGTAAGCTGAATTTTGGGAAAAGAGTTATTGGATGAGATTAAGGACTAGTTTTCGACCATTTCTATTTTCCATTTGTGTATGAGTCCTTCATGAAAGTTGTAGGTCTACTTCTTAGCTTTCCCACCCATCCTCTTGGGTCCAATTTGGAGATATATAGCTCAACTTATGGCTGAAACACCCAAACTGACTCTGTTGTGTCGGGCCACATGCAGCACTGAATTGAGTGCCAATTTTGACCACTATAATGACAAGATTATGTTCTGAGTTCTTCATGAGAGTTGTTGCCCTGTGTCTTGAGACTTCTCTAGTTTTGGATTGGTTTAATTTGAGTGTTTGGTGAAGTAGGAATTTAATAAACATTGGACTTAGTTCTGCTGAATCGGGTCTGGACTGTTGGTCTGTGTTCTTAGCTTCTGTTTACCATCTTACACATTGAACTGGGCTGTGGTCCCTTCATAACATTTTGTCTTAGCTTTCTAATGAATCTAATTTTGTTCAATTTGGAGACCTATAACTCAAGTTATGTCTTAAAAACACAGCAAAGGTCAAGGTTATTTTAATGCTGGAAATTTCCTATGCCTTGACTCATAGGTTTATTTCGATAAATGTAAGTATGAATCATGTGTGATGAGGTTCTCTTGATTATTTGTATGTTTGAGGATTGATTTGACAAAAATAAGATATAAGGTTGAAAAGTGGTATTATGGATATGTTTAAATGGATATAAATGGGAAAAATTGTTGGAAATTTTGGGATAAAGTGTGGAATTAGTTTAGATAATGCATGATGAGGATAGAAATGGATACCTTGGTGCATAAGAGTTATGTTAGTATGCTTGGTTGGAGAAGGAAATTCCTCCCCTTGGTTTCATTAAGAGGCCAAACCACTCTAGGTGGTAAGGCTTACTTAATTATTTTTTTTTTTTGTATGGTATAAGTATGACATAAGTATGATTATTTTGATAACTTTCATATGTTTAGAGGTTAAAAAAAATGGGTATTTAAGGTGTATGTGCTTTGAATTTTGAATAAGGAAAGTATGATAAATTTCATTATGATGTTAAGAAAGTTTTAAAAGAAAAGGAATTGATGAGAAATTTTCCTATATTAAGTGTATATATATATATATATATATATATATATATATTTGAAATATTTCCTTTGAAGAATGTGGAAATTTTTGCAAGTTGTAAGTTGAGAAATTTGAAATGATGGGTATTAAGTAATGAAGAGTCTGTGATTAAGAATTATTGCTTTTGTGAAAGAATGATTTTGATTTGGGCTCTACTATGCATGATTGAAACGTGGTATGATGAGATTGATTTTGTTATGTGAAGCTATGATCATATGCTAGGGTTATCAGCCCTTATAAATAGGCGGACGCGCTTATTTGTGTGATGGGGGTGGTGCTTTCATAGGCCACGATTGTGTGATGGGGGTGGTGCTTTCGTAGGCCACGATTGTGTGATGGGGGTGGTGCTTTTATAGGCCACGGTGGTTCTTTCATAGGCCACGATTGTGTGATGGGGGTGGTGCTTTCATAGGCCACGATGGTGCTTTCATAGGCCACGATGGTGCTTTCATAGGCCACGATTGTGTGATGGGGGTGGTGCTTTCATAGGCCACGATGGTGCTTTCATAGGCCACGATCAACTCTGCTTATGTTCATTCTGTATTAGTACGAGCCTTAACTAAAGAATGAACATATTTGTATTTATAATCGTCTTATTTGCTTTCAAATTATTTGAATTAAACGAATGAGATCATATAATTTTAGTAAACCTTACTTTGGAAATTAATAATTATGTTATCAACTGAATTTTCAAAGCATGATATTCCGATACATGGTTTTACAAATAAATAGTATATGTATTGGTATAATAAATGTGCAAGTAATGAATTTATGAGTTGAAAGAATTAAATTCTTTATGTTGTTAATTAATAGTTTATTAGATATTTCTTTTGCCATAAATGTAAATGTATGTTAAAATTTAATGATTTTATGTAATTTGTGTTTTAAGTAAGTTGTCATTGCAACTTTAGTAAGTATGTGAATTATGAGTACCACTGAGTTTTATACTCAGCGCGTTGATTTTTATCACGCGCAGGTTAAAGACTGTGGTTGCTGCTTGAAGACTAGAAGAGTAGCATCAGGGCAGAAGTGACTATTGTGGTAGTAGTAGATTAAGATTTATGTAATTAAGAACTATGGCATGTATAAGTATTATATTTTCGGAGATTGTATTATTTGAATTATAACTTAAGGATGTAATTAGCAATTATGTTGGAGTCTATATTCGGAGATAAGCATAAGATTCATTAAATGATTGAATATAAAATATTTCAAGAGAGTTGGTATGATTAGTTTATTAAGACTTGACATATATACTGAATGCAATTAATTGATGAATATTAAGCTGCTATTGAGGATTTATATAATTATGAAAATATAGAAGTGCTGTTGTGTTATGATAATTATTTGGAGATGCTGGGAGTTTGGAGTTTAATTGGGAGTGTTTTGTATTCGCATGTTTGGCGAGCTCAGTTTTTAACGGGAAATTCTTACAGTATTTCTGTAGGATTTTTCCCAATCTATTTTTCAAATAAAAAAAAGAGATGGAAAAGAAATGAAATGATTATCTAAAAAAAAAAAAACATATTACTCGCTAAACTTGTGAATACTCAATTACTTCTAATTCATAATCTAATTTTATGATTTGTATGTTAAGTTAAGACGGTGTCTCCGGCACTAAATGTGGCATCCGTCGTCGAGTCTCATTGGACTGGGCGGAGGGTGTTACATGCCATGTGTAAATGGTTTTAAGAGTAAATAGCTTATGAGATGATCTATGATATATGACTTGACATGAATGAGTAATATGAGCACTTAAAGAGTTAAAAAAGAGTTAAAAAATATATTTCCTTTGTTTTAAGGGGTCATGCGCCAATCTTAAAAAAAAATAAATAGATAAATAAAAAGAACAAAAAACGTAACACCTAAAGAAAAGAGAACAGTGGCTGACCCCTCTTCAAGAAAGAGGTGCCACCCTCTTCACACTTAAACACATAAAGAGCAAGGAACAAAAAAAAGAAGAAAAGTCAGAAGCTTTTCTTGTGAGATTTTTATAAAACTTGCAATCAAAATCAAGATTAGTAGATTTATAATTGATTTAGTAAAATAAAATAGCAAATCAAGGTGCAATTAACCATAGCCGCAACAGGACATTCCACAAACAAAGTATGATTCCGTATCACAATCCGTAAAACTCGTTTTTTATTTTGATTGCATATTTAGAATCTGTGCTTTGAGGAGATTTCGAATCTCTAATTATTGTTTATTCATAGTTTCAATTTTGATTTTGTATTCGTAGAAAAAGGAAGATGTAATTGTGAAATTGAGCTTGTTGTTATGCTATTGGAGAAATTATCAGTACTCTTCAATTATCTGTTTGATTTAATTTTTTTATTGATGTTTGTGTGATTATGATCTTAAAAAATAAATTGGGGTTTTCTTTAATTTTTGTATGATCTTGTGAAATTGATTTGATATTATTGCAATTGAGTGTGAATTTTGTTGATCTTGCCCAATTGTTCTACTTATGAAGCTATAGTGATTTGTTAATATGATCTTTTATGTTGGATTATTTGTTTGGTGAAATACCCTGATTTATTTAGTTGACAAGATGTTTCTGGAGTGCCCATTTAATTTGTGTCAAAAAAAATAAAATGAGTATTATTTTTAATTATTATTGGATATGCTAGCCTAAGGGCTATATTAGAAAAGGTAATTAGTGTTTAACTTTAATTTTTATTTGGCATAATACCCTAGTTTATTTGATTAACAAGATATTTCTGGAGTGCCCATTTAAATTTATATTTAATTTTAATTATTATTTGAGCATGTTAGCGTAAAGTTATATTAAAAAAATATTATTGGTTAATGTTATAATTAATATTTGAGTATGTTAGCCTGTGGCTATATCGAAAAAAATGAAATGGCTATTATTTGTAATCATTATTTTGGTATGTAAGCCTGAGAGCTATATTAGAAAAGTTAATTAGTGTTTGACCTTAATTTTTATTTGGGCATGTTAGCCTTATTTAATATATATATATATATATATATATTTGGTTGAATATAGCCATACCAGAAACTATAGTAGGTTGACATATGAGAAAGAACTATTGGCAATAATGAGTTGCTTGAAAGAATGGAAGCATTACCTCTTAAGGGTTCAGGTTTGTGGTGAAGAGAGATAATTAAGTTGCTAGCCATTTTCTTATCCAACCTAAGCTAACTAGTAAACAAGCTAGATGGTAAGAAAAGCTAGTTGAATTTGATTTCTCCTTGGAGTACAATCCCAATTCAACCAATAATGTAGCGGATGCATTGAGCAAAAAGCTGAACTCGTGTCCTTGAAGAGGATCGCCTATTTATCTAGGTGCCAAGTAGCTATCTCTCTCAAAGACAAAATTCGAGTACAATTGAACAAAGATCCTTAAGTAGTTACAATCTTAAACTTGGCAAAGGCGGAAAAAACGAGACAGTTTTGGATAGAAGATGGCTTCTTGATGATAGAGAAGAATAGAGTTTATGTTCCAAAAGTAGGCAACTTCAGAAACTACTTGTCACACCTTACCTTACTGTAAGATATGGCATGTCGCCCGTAATATACTTAATAAGCACTTAAGCCTTATAAATGCTTACTAAGTATACTACAAGGGACTTAATACTGTTGATTCATTCATTTATCTCTTATAGAAAAGTAGATTTAATTATTAAAAGTAAAACTCCTTTTGGTTCTTTCATCTGTTATCAACAAATGTTTTTTTTTTTTCCGTAATTTACTAAACATATGAAACATAACTTCCATTAAACTCAATATGATTTCTTAAACATCAATTATATTAGCAAAAACATAAAATGGTTCCATAACCCATAAGCCCATGGATGGTTTAATTACATACTGAAATCCTTTTCACACCTTAGATACATAATAGAAATTCATACAATCATAATTTACATGTATCTGCTCAAATATACATAGATGTTCTGTTAATGTTTAATACATCATACATATTCCAAAAGAAGTCAAATATACAATAGCTACATCAGTAGCATACTATCTACATCAAACAAAAACGATCTTCTCCTAGTTCTTTTTCCTTGCCTTTTCCTGCGATAGCACAAAAGCAACTATCGCTAAGCATTTTGCTTAGTGGTGTACTATTATAAAATAAACACAAATTTATCAAATCAAATTCTTTATGTGAAATAATGAATCATAAGTCATAAACCCACCATGTTAAAGGAAATAAGAAAACAAAACAATACCATTTAAATCACGAATTCATAATGTAGTCTTTACAGCTTTTATAGAATCAATTCCGAGGGCCATCAGTGTCTAATGTGCACATCTAGACCTGCTATCTACAACCTCAATCTGTGATATGATTTCAACAGAAGAGGGAGCAATCTACAACCTCAACATGGAGGGAGAATTTCACATCAATCATATATCATCTAGCGATGATATCCATATTCAATCGATCGTAATATCAACTTCAACAAATGAAGTGATATTCGGGGTAATAACCATGTCTATATCGGCTGTAAGACTTTTAAACCATTCCATTCATGTAATAATATTAAAATCACTGTGGGCAACATTTCATTTCGCAAACACTACTAAAATCATTCAGTCATGGCCACCCCTCATACTACAGTTATCAATTGGCCAACATCCTCCTCTTTCAAGGTATAAGAATCATAAATTTCATTTACATATGTCATTAGGTCGTATGCTTTCAAAATAAGCTTTGTTCTTTAAAAACATATGAAAGCATTAATACTTTTTCTAGTTATGATTCATAAAGTAAATCCAATGAAAATATTTTGCAAAATCAAAATCATTTTGTTTAAATAAAAGTAGGAAAGGCATAGTACACTAACCTGAGCTAGAAGGCTCCCCTAGCCTTTTTCCTCTATCAACCACCCTCTCCTCAACTCCCTTTCTCTCAAAAGCTGTAGCATGAGATTAATACTCATATTAACTTCATACTACACAATATACACACATGCATTTCTATAGGAATGCAAATTAAGCATTAGAATGCTGTGTCATGCTTTTTCTTTCCTTTTTACTATGCTTGTCCAAGTGTCATATGACCTTAGTTTAAGCATGAAACACTTCATATCCAACACTTAACCACATCCTAGAAACCTACTACTAACAATTAAAACAATAGAAGTCAATGGCATGCTAAATTCATTCAATGTTTATGAAATGCAGAATTTCAGCATATGAGCAGCTTGCATTCCGTTGGCTATATCTTAATTTCCTCATATCCATTTGCCCTGAAATTTTTACAGCATGTTTCCAACATCTTAGAGTACTTCCCTGTAAAATTTCATAATTTTTAAAGCTCATTTGCATTTTCAAATGACATAATTATAGAATCTGAATTCCAGTTTTTCTCATGCTGAGCAGCCTGCATTGATTTAATTATAACTCCATTTCCTTTTATCCAATGGCCTTTCCCTTTTAACACGACCTACCCAACATCTCAGCCTATCTCCATATAAAATTTCATGAATTTTGAAGTTCATTTGCTTAGTCAAACAGGTCAATTACAGAAGCTGAAGTTCAGACAGCCCAACTGTAACAGGTCCAGCAATGATATGTTTGCTTAAGCATTCTCAACTCAATTCCAGCACAAATTCATGCAATTCAACTCTTCTATTACTTACATAACATCATAATATAAGATATATCAGAATCCCTAGGTCATGGCATATCAAATACAAACTCAAAATCATCCATCTTGGTGAATTATGCAAATTAGACTTTGAATTCATGCATAACTAGTTTCACTCATCTTAAATCACCTTAAACTCAAGTCTAATCACTTCATCTTCACCAAATCAGAATGAACAAGCAAGCACCTCACTTCAAAGTTCATGGAATTCAAAAATTAATCCATAGAAAAGAAGGAGGAAGTGAAGATAACTAACCTTTTCTTAAGAATTACTTGAAAATTCCTTGATTTTCACCTCCTTTTTGCTTGATTTGTAATCAAAACTCTTCTCCTCTCTTCTTGACCAACGTGAGCTGTAAAAATGGGTGGAAAATGGCATGGTTATCTCCACCTCTTCATAATAATATATACTAAACATTATTAAAAATTCCTTCCATGTCCTTTAAATGAAAATTGCACTATAATCCTCCCTTTTGTTTTCCCTTCATCCTTTGGCACTCTAATCTTTTTAATCACTTCACTTTAGTCCTAGTAGGTATCAACCAAGTGTATTTAATATTTTAAACCCCACTTAAGAAAGGTCATACTGAAATTACCGGTTTTCGGGCTTTCCGGGTAAAATCGTACTTTCTTAAGAAGTCATTCCTCTTTAACTCATTTTTGATTTCCTTTAATCTTTCAAATTGATTTGTAATCACATTAACTACCATTTAATTGATATTCACATCCTCAATATCTAGTGTTTCCCATTATTCTAAGTTTTCCTTTCATTCGGATAACCGAATTCATCGAAAAAGCTAGAATAGCAGGAACTACAAAGTTGAGGATATTACAACTCTTCCCTCCTTAAAGAAATTTCGTCTCGAAATTTTACCTGTTATAAATCTCTGAATAATTGTGGATGTTGTCTTCTCATATCTTCTTCACGTTCCCAAGTAGCCTCTTCTCTGGAGTGGCTTCTCCATAACACCTTAACTAAGGGAATCTGTTTATTCCGAAGTTGCTTAACTTCCTTAGCTATGATAGCCACTGGTTCTTCATCATATGTGAAGTCTCGATTAACTTCAATTGATTCTAAAGGCAATATATGTGAAGGGTCCGATCTATATCTCCGAAGCATAGAAACATGGAAAACATTATGAATCTTATCGAGTTCTGGTGGTAAGGCTAACCTATATGCCAATGGACCAATCCTCTCAAGTATTTCATAAGGTCCTATGAAGCGAGGACTCAATTTTCCCTTTCTACCAAATCTCATAACACGCTTCCAAGGGGAAACCTTAAGGAATACTTTATCACCCACATTATACTCTATATCTCTTCTCTTTAGATCCACATATGACTTTTGTCTATCTGCAGCTGCTTTCAATCTTTCTTTAATTACTTTGATCTTTTCTTCTGCTTGTTGAATAATTTCAGGACCTAGCAATTGCCTTTCACCAACTTCATCCCAACATAGGGGTGTCCTACATTTTCTACCATATAAAGCTTCATATGGAGGCATTCCGATACTGGTCTGGTAACTGTTATTATAAGCAAATTCCATCAAAGGCAAATATTTATCCCAGCTACCTTCAAACTTAAGAACACAAGCTCGAAGCATATCCTCCAATATTTGAATAATCCTCTCGGATTGACCATCTGTCTGAGGATGGAATGCAGTACTAAAATTCAATCTAGTGCCCAGGGCTTTCTGTAAGCTAACCCAAAATCTAGATGTGAATCTTGGATCTCTATCGGAAACAATGGATACTGGCACTCCATGTAGCTTAATTATTTCACCAATATATATTTCTGCCAATTTCTCTAAACTATAGTCTGATCTTACAGGTAGGAAATGAGCACTCTTCGTCAATCTATCCACAATAACCCAAACTGCATCATGTTTCTTCTGGGTAAGTGGAAGTCCCATTAGAAAATCCATAGTCACTCTTTCCCATTTCCATTCTGGAATCTGAAGTGGATGATGTAACCCTGCTGGTACTTGATGTTCTGCCTTGACTTGTTGACAAGTTAGACATTTAGATACAAATTCAGCAATATCTTTCTTCATACCAGTCCACCAATAGTTCCTCTTCAAATCCCTACACATCTTGGTCCCGCCTGGATGCATAGCAAATGGAGAATCATGTGCTTCCTTCAAAATGAGATGTCTCAAATCTAAATCTGAAGGAACATATAACCGGTCCCGAAATAGTAATAACCCATCTCTACTGACAGAAAAATTCGGTCTTTTACCATCTTGTGTCTCTGAAAGAATCTTTTGATACTCATCATCAGTCAATATTGCTGTTCGAATCTGATCAATCAGTAAAGGCTTCACCTGAAGATTAGCTAACACCCAATTGTCAGAAATCGTCTCAAACTTCGCATTAATAGACCGTAGATCATGGACTAGAGATAACTCTGTAGTTCTCAGGCTAGCAATAGTCTTACGGCTCAGTGCATCTGCTACCACATTAGCTTTCCCTGGCTGATAATCGATAACACAGTCATAATCTTTTATCAACTCAAGCCATCTTCTCTGTCTCAAATTCAACTCCCTTTGAGTACCCAGATACTTCAAACTTTTATGATCGGTGAAGATATAGCATTTCTCACCATAAAGATAATGTCTCCATATCTTCAATGCAAATACAATGGCTGCAAGTTCCAAATCATGTGTAGGATAATTCCTCTCATGTGGTTTAAGTTGGCGTGATGCATAAGCAATAACATTTCTATCCTGCATTAACACACAACCTAATCCATTATGAGAAGCATCACTATAAACAGTAAACTCTGTACCTGGAGTAGGTAAAGTCAAAACTGGAGCTTCAGTCAAACACTTCTTCAGCTTATCAAAGCTCTCCTGACATTTATCTGTCCATTCAAATCTAACGTTCTTTCGCAATAGTTTAGTTAAGGGCAAAGCAATGATAGAAAATCCCTTAACAAACCTGCGATAATAGCCAGCCAAACCCAAGAAACTACGAATCTCGGAAACATTCTTTGGTGGCTTCCAACTGGAAATGGCCTCAATCTTACCAGGATCCACTGCAATACCCTCTGCAGATACAATATGACCAAGAAAAGCAACTTGTGCTAACCAGAATTCACATTTAGAAAACTTAGCATAAAGTTGTTTTTGTCGAAGAGTTTGAAAAATAATTCTTAGGTGCTTATCATGCTCTTCTATATCTTTGGAATATATCAGAATGTCATCAATAAAAACCACAACAAACTGGTCAAGGTAAGGTCTGAAGATCGTGTTCATCAAACCCATGAATGCTGCTGGAGCATTAGTTAATCCGAATGGCATAACTAGAAACTCATAATGGCCATAGCGAGTCCTGAATGCCGTCTTAGGAATACTCTGCTCTTTAACTCTGAGTTGATGATACCCCGATCTCAAATCTATCTTAGAGAATACAGAAGCACCCTTAAGCTGATCAAAGAGATCATCAATCCTTGGCAAAGGATACTTATTCTTGACTGTGATCTTATTCAACTGGCGGTAATCAATGCACAACCGTAAACTACCATCTTTCTTCTTTACAAATAGCACTGGAGCTCCCCATGGTGACACACTAGGGCGAATAAACCCTTTATCAAGCAACTCCTGTAATTGGGCTTTCAATTCTTTTAATTCAGCAGGAGCCATCCTGTAAGGAGTAATGGAGATCGGTTGAGTCCCTGTCATAACCTCAATCTCAAATTCAACTTCCCTTTCTGGAGGCAATCCTGGTAACTCTTCTGGAAAAATATCTGGAAAGTCACACACAGTAGGAATGTCTTTAAGATTAGGAGTACCTACCCTTGTGTCAATAATGTGAGCTAGGTATGCCTCACACCCATGACGAATCAATTTCTGAGCTAAAGCTGCAGTGATCACAGATGAAGGAAGTATCTGTCTCTCGCCCTGTATTACCACATCTACATATTCTGGCAGTTTAAATATAATCTTCTTCAGGTCACAATCAACCACTGCCTGATATTTTTTTAACCAATCCATACCCAAAATAACATCAAAATCTCTGAAGGGCATCTCAACTAAATCAGAAAGGAATACATGACCTTGGATCATGAGTGGGCAATCATGATATAATCTATTAACAATAACCTCCTGCCCTAAAGGACTCGATACAAGCACATCATAACCCAATCTCAAACAAGGAACAGATACATAACAAGAAATCCCAGCACTAATATAAGAGTGAGATGATCCAGGATCAAACAACACATAAACATCATGATTAAATAAAGAAAACATACCAGCCACTACATCAGCTGAATCGGCATCCTGCCTCTGCCTCATAGCATAAACTCTAGCTGGCCCACCAATAGGCTCTGGTTGATTCACTATCCCCTGACTACCCGACATGCTACCTCTACCTCTACCCCTACCTCTGCCTGCAGACTGAGAAGATCCATAACTACCAGCTGGTCTTTGAATCGATCCCTCTGTGGCTGCATATGCCGTAGTCGTTCTCGGTCTAGGGCAATCCCTCACAAAGTGTCCAACCTCGCCACAGTTAAAACATGCTCCTGTGGTCAACTTACACACTCCTCCATGATATCTACCACAATGTACACAACTACGAGTAACTGGAGGAGCTCGTGGAGGTGGCAATGGTGGTCTGAACGGCCTCTGGCTCTGTGGCCTCACACTGCTAGATCTAGGAGGAAATGGACTAAAGAATCTCCTCTTCTTACTACTAGAGCTACTAGCCCCAGGGAAAGTCCTCCTGACACTCTTCTCCTTCTCTGTAGCCTTTTCTTGCTCAACCTTCTCCTGATTCAGAGCTTGTGATACCAATGCAGAAAAATTCTCATGTTCAAAGCCGATCACGTGACTCTTAATACTGGGCTTCAATCCCTGTTCAAATCTCTTGCACCTGTCCCTGCCTGTAACTAACATACGCCCAGCATAATAGCTCAACCGAGTAAACTCCCTCTCATACTCAGCTACAGTCCTATGATCTTGTCTGAGCTGCAGAAACTCCTCTATCCTGGCATCCACATAGGTAGATGGAACATACTTTTTCTTGAACTCCCTCAGGAAGTCTGCCCAAGTCAGAACTGGTGGTTGCACTTTGCTCCTAGGAACTGTCTTCCACCACTCATATGCATCTTCCTGAAGTAAAGAGACTGCATAATCGTACTTCTGAGCATCATCACACTGGAGCTTTAAGAAAACCCTATCAATCCTCTCTAGCCACTGCTCAGCTACCATCGGGTCAGTGGTGCCTGAAAACTCTGTGGCCCCATACTTAGCCAACTTATCATACTGTCTAACTGGCTACTGCTGCTGCTGTAAGTTACCTGCCATTTGTCTCAATAACGCAGCCATCTGCTGGGCTATAGGGTCAGCAGCTGGTGCAACAGGGACATCATCACCCTCGGGAGCATCACCAATCTCTTCTTGCCTCGCCTCAGACTGTTCCTCAGGAGGATTAAAATTATCTCCCTGACCAACACCCTCCATACTATCTATCGACAACAAAACGCTCTCTGTATACTATCACAGAAAAACATTCATCTTATTAGAATATTGTATGATGTAGCTATCCAACAATTAACAGTCATGTCATATTTGAGCAGATTACATTTCACATTTATATTCAGCAAAAATATGATCCAATATGCAATTAAAACCGCTCTGATACCAAAATAAACATGTCACACCTTACCTTACTGTAAGATATGGCATGTCGCCCGTAATATACTTAATAAGCACTTAAGCCTTATAAATGCTTACTAAGTATACTACAAGGGACTTAATACTGTTGATTCATTCATTTATCTCTTATAGAAAAGTAGATTTAATTATTAAAAGTAAAACTCCTTTTGGTTCTTTCATCTGTTATCAACAAATGTTTTTTTTTTTTCCGTAATTTACTAAACATATGAAACATAACTTCCATTAAACTCAATATGATTTCTTAAACATCAATTATATTAGCAAAAACATAAAATGGTTCCATAACCCATAAGCCCATGGATGGTTTAATTACATACTGAAATCCTTTTCACACCTTAGATACATAATAGAAATTCATACAATCATAATTTACATGTATCTGCTCAAATATACATAGATGTTCTGTTAATGTTTAATACATCATACATATTCCAAAAGAAGTCAAATATACAATAGCTACATCAGTAGCATACTATCTACATCAAACAAAAACGATCTTCTCCTAGTTCTTTTTCCTTGCCTTTTCCTGCGATAGCACAAAAGCAACTATCGCTAAGCATTTTGCTTAGTGGTGTACTATTATAAAATAAACACAAATTTATCAAATCAAATTCTTTATGTGAAATAATGAATCATAAGTCATAAACCCACCATGTTAAAGGAAATAAGAAAACAAAACAATACCATTTAAATCACGAATTCATAATGTAGTCTTTACAGCTTTTATAGAATCAATTCCGAGGGCCATCAGTGTCTAATGTGCACATCTAGACCTGCTATCTACAACCTCAATCTGTGATATGATTTCAACAGAAGAGGGAGCAATCTACAACCTCAACATGGAGGGAGAATTTCACATCAATCATATATCATCTAGCGATGATATCCATATTCAATCGATCGTAATATCAACTTCAACAAATGAAGTGATATTCGGGGTAATAACCATGTCTATATCGGCTGTAAGACTTTTAAACCATTCCATTCATGTAATAATATTAAAATCACTGTGGGCAACATTTCATTTCGCAAACACTACTAAAATCATTCAGTCATGGCCACCCCTCATACTACAGTTATCAATTGGCCAACATCCTCCTCTTTCAAGGTATAAGAATCATAAATTTCATTTACATATGTCATTAGGTCGTATGCTTTCAAAATAAGCTTTGTTCTTTAAAAACATATGAAAGCATTAATACTTTTTCTAGTTATGATTCATAAAGTAAATCCAATGAAAATATTTTGCAAAATCAAAATCATTTTGTTTAAATAAAAGTAGGAAAGGCATAGTACACTAACCTGAGCTAGAAGGCTCCCCTAGCCTTTTTCCTCTATCAACCACCCTCTCCTCAACTCCCTTTCTCTCAAAAGCTGTAGCATGAGATTAATACTCATATTAACTTCATACTACACAATATACACACATGCATTTCTATAGGAATGCAAATTAAGCATTAGAATGCTGTGTCATGCTTTTTCTTTCCTTTTTACTATGCTTGTCCAAGTGTCATATGACCTTAGTTTAAGCATGAAACACTTCATATCCAACACTTAACCACATCCTAGAAACCTACTACTAACAATTAAAACAATAGAAGTCAATGGCATGCTAAATTCATTCAATGTTTATGAAATGCAGAATTTCAGCATATGAGCAGCTTGCATTCCGTTGGCTATATCTTAATTTCCTCATATCCATTTGCCCTGAAATTTTTACAGCATGTTTCCAACATCTTAGAGTACTTCCCTGTAAAATTTCATAATTTTTAAAGCTCATTTGCATTTTCAAATGACATAATTATAGAATCTGAATTCCAGTTTTTCTCATGCTGAGCAGCCTGCATTGATTTAATTATAACTCCATTTCCTTTTATCCAATGGCCTTTCCCTTTTAACACGACCTACCCAACATCTCAGCCTATCTCCATATAAAATTTCATGAATTTTGAAGTTCATTTGCTTAGTCAAACAGGTCAATTACAGAAGCTGAAGTTCAGACAGCCCAACTGTAACAGGTCCAGCAATGATATGTTTGCTTAAGCATTCTCAACTCAATTCCAGCACAAATTCATGCAATTCAACTCTTCTATTACTTACATAACATCATAATATAAGATATATCAGAATCCCTAGGTCATGGCATATCAAATACAAACTCAAAATCATCCATCTTGGTGAATTATGCAAATTAGACTTTGAATTCATGCATAACTAGTTTCACTCATCTTAAATCACCTTAAACTCAAGTCTAATCACTTCATCTTCACCAAATCAGAATGAACAAGCAAGCACCTCACTTCAAAGTTCATGGAATTCAAAAATTAATCCATAGAAAAGAAGGAGGAAGTGAAGATAACTAACCTTTTCTTAAGAATTACTTGAAAATTCCTTGATTTTCACCTCCTTTTTGCTTGATTTGTAATCAAAACTCTTCTCCTCTCTTCTTGACCAACGTGAGCTGTAAAAATGGGTGGAAAATGGCATGGTTATCTCCACCTCTTCATAATAATATATACTAAACATTATTAAAAATTCCTTCCATGTCCTTTAAATGAAAATTGCACTATAATCCTCCCTTTTGTTTTCCCTTCATCCTTTGGCACTCTAATCTTTTTAATCACTTCACTTTAGTCCTAGTAGGTATCAACCAAGTGTATTTAATATTTTAAACCCCACTTAAGAAAGGTCATACTGAAATTACCGGTTTTCGGGCTTTCCGGGTAAAATCGTACTTTCTTAAGAAGTCATTCCTCTTTAACTCATTTTTGATTTCCTTTAATCTTTCAAATTGATTTGTAATCACATTAACTACCATTTAATTGATATTCACATCCTCAATATCTAGTGTTTCCCATTATTCTAAGTTTTCCTTTCATTCGGATAACCGAATTCATCGAAAAAGCTAGAATAGCAGGAACTACAAAGTTGAGGATATTACACTACTCCTTCATGAGTGTCACGGCACTTTATGGGCATGTCACCCAGGTCAACATGGAACTTTGGCACTCATCCAATAAGGGTATTACTAGCCACAAATGGAGGAGAATGTGCGGGAATATATACAGATATGCTTGACTTGCCAACAAGACAATGTAGAAGGATGAAAATCTACTAGGCTCCTAGAACCGCTACAAGTGCCAATTAGACCATGGGAATGCATCTCTCTAGACTTTATCAGCGGCTTGCCCAAAGTCGGAGAATTTGACACTATCTTGGTCATCATTGATCGATTTTCCAAGTATGCAACTTTTATTCCCATGGCAAAAACATGTTCAGCGGAAAACACGGCACATGCAATTTTTTTTTTGATATGTGGTCAAAATGTTCCTAAGAGCATCGTCAATGATAGGGATAGTAGGTTCACGAGATCATTTTGGGTAGAGTTGTTCAAGATGCTCGACTCATAGTTGAACTTGTTCACTAGTTTTCATCCTAAGACTGATGGCTAAACGGAACTATTCAATAGTTTGCTGGAGGAGTATCTTCACCATTTTATTTTTGCCAGTCAGAAAAATTGGCCTACTTTACTAGACATTGCCCAATTTTTTTTCAATGCTTAAAAGAGCTCTTCTAAATGTAACACCCACCGCCCAGTCCCGAGAGACCTGACGGCAGATGCCACATTCGGTGCCGAAGGCACCGTCTTAACTTAACATACAAATCATAAAACTAAAATTATGAATTAGAAGTAACTGAGTATTCACAAGTTTCGCGAGTAAATTTTTTTTTTATATAATAGTAATAGAAATTTCATTTCAATTTCTTCTCTTTTTTTTTTATATATACGTTGGGAAAAATTCTACAAAAATACTGTAAGAATATCCCTTTAAAAATTGAACTCGCCAAACATGTGAATACAAAATACTCCCAATTAAACTCTAAACTTCCAACATCTCCAAATAATCATTATAACATAACAACACTTTTATATTTTCATAACTGAATAAATCATCAATAGTATTTTAGATCCATCAATTAATTGCATTCATTATATATATCCTAATCATATCAACTGACTTCAAATATTTCATATTCAATCATTTAATAAATCTTATTCTTATCTCCAAATATATACACCAAAATAATTTATAATTACATACTGTAATTATATTTCAAATAACATAATATCTGAAAATGTAACAATTATACATGCCATAATTCTTAATTATATAAATCTCAATCGACTACTACCAAATTAGTCACTTTTGCTTTGATATTACTCTTCAAATCTTCAAGTAGCAACCACGATCTTCAACCTACGAGTGATAAAAATCGACGCGCTGAGTATAAAACTCAGTGGTGCTCATAATTCACATACTTACCAAAGTTGTGATGGCAAATTACTTAAAAACAAATTTCATAAAATCATTTATAATCATAAACTCATTAAATTTCAACATACATTTACATTTATAGCAAAAGAAATATCAAATAAACTATTAATTAATAACATAAAGCATTTAATTCTTTATACCATAAATTCTTTACTTAAACATTGAATCACTATAAATACTTTAATTCTTTACTTAAAATATCAAATAAACTTATAATTATAACATAATAATTTAATTCTTTCAAATCATAAATTCATTACTTGAACATTTATTATACCAATACATATACTCTTTATTTTTAATATCATGTACCGAAATATCATGCTTTGACAATTCATTTGATAACATAATCCTTAATTTCCAAGGTAAGGTTTACCAAAATAATATGATCTCATTCGTTTAATTATCTTACAAATATTTTCCATAGGGCTCGCATACACTTAGGAGAAAGAGAAGCAGATAGGTTTTCAGAACAGATTCAGAATGACCTTAGGTCGCCAACCTTTTCAGAACATATAGAGCGCGTTCGCCTTAACAGAACAGAAGACACCCACGTGTCTAGCATATGATCATAGCTTCTTATCATAATAGCATCAAATGCCGAGCATGCTCATCAGACAGAATAAAATCAAATCACGCATCAAATTCACACTAAGTATATTAGAGCCCAAAATCCTTGTTTTAATTTTTAATTCTTAACACTTATCATAAAACTTGTCTTATTTCTTAGTCTTCTTAAATTCATAATGTAAGCTTACTTTAGAACGTAGTAACTGGAAATTTCATACTTAAACATAATTACTTAACATAGCAAATTTCTTATCATATGAAATCATATATGTAAGCTTACTTATATTCAAAATTCAAAGCACATACACCTTAAATACCCATTTTTTAAAAACTCTAAACATATGAAAGTTATCAAAATAATCATACTTATGTCACATATATAAAATAATTAAGTAAACTTTACTATACTAAGGTGGTTCGATCTCTTAATGGAAACCAAGGGGAGGAATTTGCTTCTCCAATCAAGCATGCTAACATAACTCTTATGCACAAAAGTATCCATTTCAACCCTCATCATGCATTATCTAGACCAATTCCACACTTTTTCAATCTATATCCATTTAAATATATCCACAACAACACTTTTCAAACTTATATCTTATTTTTATCAAATAAATCCTAAAACATACAAATAATCAGGAGAAACTTCCTCACACCTGATTTATAAATACTTTTATCCAAATAAACCTATAATTCAAGACATAGAAAATTTTCCAGCATGAAGATAAACTTGACCTTTGTTATGTTATTTAGACATAACTTAAGTTCTAGATCTCCAAATTAAGTGAAGTTTGATTCATTAGAAAACTAAGACGAAATTCTACAAATGTTATTAAGGGACAATAGCCCAGATCCATCTTTAAGATGGCAAACAAAAGCTAGGAACACAGACCAACAGTCCAGACCTGATTCAGCAGAACTAATTCCAATGTTTATCAAATTCCTACTTATCCAGACACTCAAATCAAACCAATCCAAAACCAGAGACATCTCAAGACACAGGGCAACAATTCTCATGAAGAACTCAGAACATAATCTTATCATTATAGTGGTCAAAATGGGCATTTAATTCAGTGATGCATGTAGCCCGTCATAACAGAGTCAATTTGGGTGTTTCAGCCATAATTTGAGGTATATACATCCAAATTGGACACAAGAGGATGGGTTGGAAAGCTAAGACGTAGACCTACAACTTTCATGAAGGACTCAGACACCAATGGAAAATGAAAAGGATCGAAAAACAGTCCTTAATCACACCCAATAACACTTTTTCCTAATTTCAGCTTACTTATATCATATACAAGGTAGAGATTTCTACCATATACTAAATACTCATCAAATATCATCTTAAGATCATAAATCCACAAAGAATAACAAGAAAACTTAAGGCTTTATTCATCAATAGGTTCTGCCACTCTTGGAGAATGAAGAATAACTTGTTTTTCTTATCAATTCAACATATAAGCATACTTGGAAATCTCCCAAAAATACATTTATACCTCCAAAATTTAATAATCAAATTATTTCATATAAAATTCCCAATTTTCACAAATAGTATAAACTTCACAAAATAAAAAATTTAAACAAGGTAAGAGGATTTATGAACACTTACCTTAAAAATCAAGCTTGGAACACCCAAAAATCACCAAATCAAACCTTAGTCTTGCCTTTATCCAACTTAGATAGCTCACCTTGTACTAACAAAAGAAAATCCTCAAATAAACTCAAAACCCAAACCAAAAGGCATAGAAAAATGCTATGAGAATGAAAGGATCCAAAATCCCTAATTAATTCTATAAATCAAACTCAAAATCACAAAATCTACTTACTTGAACTTTAGCTAAAACTCAAAAATTCTTCAAATCCTTAAGCTCCAATACAATGAATAACCTTGAATCTTCAAGAGGAAGGTCTTGGATTGAGTTCATTAGAGTGATTTCTTGTGAAAAATGAGAGGGCAAGGTTCGGCCAAGGAAGAGAAGAAAGGAGAGGAAATCCACGTTGAAGAGAAGAAGAAGAAGAGAAAATGGTTGCTCAAATAATTGAGCAACAAGGGCATTTTCGTCTTTTCTCAACATTGGATGGCTAGGATTGAGTCGATCTAATCTAACGGCTATAAATATTCTCCCAATTAAATTCCTTCAAAATATTATTTAACACAATAAAATCCTCAAATTTACTCCATAAAAATAATTCCTCTAATTTCTTTAATTAATATAACACCATTTCAAATTTACTCCATACAAATATTGCCTCTAATTCCTTAATTAATATCACACCTTAATTAACTATTCACTAATTTTCTAAATTCTCCAAAAATATTCATTACTTACTTTCTACCGATAAAAATCATGTATATATACTCCAAAAATATTAAATAAAATATAACACATAGATAGTAATTTTTCTGGACCAAAATAATATTTATTCCCGGACCGATGATACTATTCACAAACCGGTAACTTACTATTTCAGACACAAAAAAATGGGGCGTTACATCTTCTACTAATTAGAGTCCATTTGAGATTATTACAAGTCAATAGTCGTTCCTACCTCACACACTGGACATACCATACACTAGGCGAAACTCGAAGGCATACCTATTCACTGCTGAATGGGAACAAAATGCTGAGATGGGTAGAGAAATGGGTGAATCAAGACCATCAACCACTCACATTTGAATTCGGGGATTTGATATTCATCAAGATCACTTCCGTTTTCCAAACTATGACAAGAGACTGATGCGCAAGTATGAAGGTTCAGTTCCCATCATTGCCAAAGTTGGGAAGATAGCATATAAAGTAGACACGCCAGCTTGGATGGGCATCCACCTCATGTTCCATGTCGATCAACTCAAGCTTTATAATCCAGATATGAATGATGTTAGCAGGAGTAAGCTGCAACGACATGTTATTCATAAGAAGCCATCCTTCAACAAAGAAGTGGAGAAGATCTTAGAGACTCGCAAACTGAAGGGAAGTCGATATAAAGAATACCAAGTGTAATGGAGGAATCTACTGCCGTTAGAGAACACCTGGGAGGAGGGAGGCCTACATCAATTTCGTTGTAAGATACATAAGTACCGTCAAAGCACCCTTTTCTACAGAGAGCACTTCAAGACTTAAATTCCTAGTCAAAGAGGGCGTCGATTGTTTGGGTGGGGGAGAATGCAGGGGAGTGACTAGTAATCAAAATCACTTGGATGCCAGAATCCTAGTCTTGACTCTTCATAGGTGCCCTTAAGCCTATAAATGGTTCCATTGGTTACCTTATTATGATATTGATTGCCTTAATATAATATTTGATATATGAATAAAGTCTCACGTTATTGCCTCTACGTGTGATGTTGTGTTATGTGTTGCTATGTGTTCTTCAACGATGTTTGAATTATTTTCGCCTATCACTGGTTTGCAAATAAGGGCCACACGGTTCGTTTTTGGTTGCGAGATTGGGGACCTTGTCAAAGGGTCATAAAATCATCAATAGCCTAAAAAAATCCAGTTCTATCAAAAAAAAAAAAAAAAAAAATTAATACAATAACATAAAGAAAACAAGTCTAATACAACAAGATTGGCATTATAATTTTTGTTCAGCTCAAATAAGAAGGGGCTCAAGAATTGAAATCCCCAGAACCTTTTTTCTTTTTTTTGTGTATTTTTTAGGGTTTAATTAAGCCTATTGATTTTCTAACCAAATCACAATTTCCTTCCCGCCGATCCCCCGATGAGAAGTTTCGCTCTGTAGAGTGAGAGCTCAATTCGAGTCGCTCCATCTCCTTTCCCTTGCTTAAATTCTTCGCTTCTCCGAGGTCTTCTGTTTTTTTTAGGTTGTTTTTCTTTTCCCACATCTTTCGGTTGCTGTTTCTTTAACGGATTGGCCTTTTGTCTCCTTGGCAACCAAACAGAGGGAATTGCTATTGTAGATGTGAAGGTCATTTTAATGTGCCGCTCAGAGGAGAATTTTGATACCAGGTGTTGAGAAGGTTGCTATTCTAATTTCGCTTTTCTCTTGATCAGAACATTCCGATGCTTGGTATATAATATGTATGTTATCTGTATGATATCAATCCTTTTTCTGTCTACGTGCTCCATCCATGAAATCGTTTTGTCTTTCTGTTTATCTGTGTATGAATGCGCATGATTCTTTTATTAATTAACTTAAAGTTCTCTTTGTCAATTTGATTTTTTCATTAAATTGTTCAGGTTGGATCAGAAGTTTTTGAATTAGTTCTTTAAGAACTGAACTCTAATATCATTTATACTTGAAGAGTTGAGAGAGAAAGAATGTCTGGTAGAAATCGCGGGCCTCCACTCCCTATGAAAGGCGTACCTCACCCTGGAATAATGCCTGCCATTCATGAACCACACTTTGCCAGAGGGCTAGGACAATTGGCAACCCATCCAGCTTTAATGGAAGAAATGAGAGAATCCCAGTTTGGGATAGATCCCAGGCGGCTTCCCCCTCATCCAGTGATAATGGAGGAGCGCCTTGCTGTCCAGTACCAAGATATTCAAGGTCTTTTGGCTGACAACCAAAGGCTAGCTGCAACCCATGTTGCACTTAAGCAGGAATTGGAAGTTGCCCAGCACGAGTTGCAACAGATGGCACATTTTGCTGATTCATTGCACCTGGAGAAGGATGTGCAGATGAGAGAATTGCATGACAAGTCTCTAAGGCTGGAAGCAGATCTTCATGAGTTGGAGGCTATGCGGACTGAGTTGCGTCATGTTCGTTCTGATATTAAGGAACTTGGTGATAATAGGCAAGAACTTACAGGTCGTGTACAAGCAATGACTCAAGATTTGGCTAGGTATAATGCTGATTTGCAGCAATTGCCAGCTCTGAAGGCAGAAATTGATAGTATGAAGCAGGAATTACAGCATGCTCGGTATGTGCTTGTGCTGCTTAGAAGCATAGAAAATAACCCAAATTTACATTTTAGGCATGGAGTTTTGTTTGACCAGTTTTTATTGGTTTATGGTTGAGGCATAATTTGCCTTGTTTCGTTTTTTTGTTTGCAGAGCTGCCATTGAGTATGAGAAGAAAGGATCTGCTGAGAATTATGAACGTGGTCAAATAATGGAGAAGAAAATGATTGCAATGGCTCGGGAGATGGAGAAGCTCCGTGCAGAGCATGCTAATGCAGAGAAGCGAGCCCGTGCTGCTGCGGCTGTGGGTAATCCAGGTAAACTTCACCTTATTAAATTTAAAGGTTTTTTTCTTTTCATTCTGAGAAACTGCAAAGAGGTGAAATTGGCAAATGGTATGGACAAAGAAGGAAGAACTAAGAGTGAGAAAGTTGCACAAACATTTTTTTTTCTCAAGCAAATGAGATTAAGAAAGAAGAAATTCATAACTATTAAAACAAAGGTAATTTTTAATCCTACTGGATATTAGCTCATGAAACTCCTTGAAAAACTTAAAGAAAATAATTTGAATACCCTACATGTTAAATAAAATTATTACCAAAAGTGTACATTGAAAAAAAAAAAAAAGAGGTGAAAATTACCAAGGAAACCTTTTCAGTTTGTTGGTTGTTTTAACAAAAAAACTGTAATACTAAGAGGAACGATGTTCAAGCACTTGGTGTAGAAAGTTCAGCATAGTTTTATAATAGTTAAGGTGCAAAACAAGTTGATAACAATGCAAAAAATATATAGTCTTATTTTGTAAATGGTAATATGTTGACAGTTGAATTTGTTTACATGTTATATAGTTAAGGGCATCAGTTCCAATATTATTTGTTTTGATATTTCAATCTCATGGGGATGTAACTTTCCCACTCTTTGGATGGGAAAGTACTTGTACACAACACATGGGGAAGCAAGGACAGGGTACACATATCCGAGAATTTAACTTTCATAGGAATGTAACATTCTAGCGCCACTTTCCTGTGTAATTCTGGCAACTAAATGCCCCCTTAGGAGCTGGATTTATGAGTTTTATCACTCTATCTGATACTTTGGCCTTTTCCTATTCCATATCTTCTCTGCTCCCTCCTCCCAACTTCCTCTGTCCCTCTCTTCCCTTCTCATGTGTTTTTTAAGTTTGGTTTCTCTTCAGGTGCAGCTTATAATGCAAATTATGGCAATCCTGAGGCTGGATATGTAGGAAATCCCTATCCTGTTGGCTATGGCATGAACCCTGTAAGTTGTCTGCTTTACTTAGGATCTCCATTTGTGTACGTCTGTAACTAGCTTTTAGATGTTTATATCTGCTTATGCTTGATTTTTAAGTACATTAGGGTTTTTGTATGCGTTTTTGAGGTTTGGTGATTGGTAACTAATCAGATTCTGCTCTTTCTTCCAAATTTCAAAAATTTCAGGTGCAAGCTAATGTTGAAAATTATCCTCAATATGGAGCTGGACCTGGTCCCTGGGGTGCTTACGATATGCAGCGAGCTCAAGGACACCGATAGACTGGTTTCTGAGTAGCTAAGATGTGTGTTAAATGGTACCTTGGGCTGCAACTTATTGGATACTTAAGTTTAATTTTGAATTGCTTCTCATGATAGTTATTTAG
The DNA here is from genome assembly GCF_041381405.1 of Jatropha curcas. Classification (NCBI taxonomy): domain Eukaryota; kingdom Viridiplantae; phylum Streptophyta; class Magnoliopsida; order Malpighiales; family Euphorbiaceae; genus Jatropha; species Jatropha curcas. The sequence goes on along the minus strand of NC_143157.1, from coordinate 10,425,394 downwards.
GGAGACATCTATTTGCTTTAATGAAGTTGTACCTGAATATAATGACAGCTCATAGTATCCTGGGCGAAATATGCTATTATACTTTTGAGCTATTCTAATTGAAATATTAGCATAAACTCTGCGACCTTCTAATCCTGTTGTTTTATATATTTGTCCATAATCAAGTGTATCCATCTCTTTTCACATCATGTTTTGAATTATGCTTCATAGTGATGAGGTATTTGGTTGCAAGGTTGGCTATTTTGTAGAATATTAAGATCCAGGTACTGAGAAAGGTATTTAGTTCTGGTGTTAACAGTACTGGGATTGGCAACAGAGGGTATTGCTTGTTCCATGATTGATCGTCTGATAATCTTTACTTTTGAACACCTAAAGATAATTGCTGCATTGAAACTTAATCTTATCCTAATCCCACATTAATTGGAAAGAAAGAACCTGGGGGGAGAGAATCGTGGTGCACAGTCCTTTTATTTGTTGCAAAGTCAGTTTGCTTAGATTTCTGGTAAGATTCTGGGAATATCTTGGTGGCTGAGTGGGCTCTGTTGAGTTTTGTGCAGATGCAGGAAGAGCTGAATGCAAGGCTTAATTGAGTTTTCAGCTTGTAATAGTCTTTTTCTCTCTTAGACTTGAGAATAACTACTAAACTCGTGATTACTGTGCAACTGCCCTTCTCACAAAATGTTGCTTTATATTAGAGTAACTTTATAGATTTTAGCTCCTAAGTTTCTGTATGAATGTGCTCATATGAGTTAATTCATTTTGCTGTGATAGAAACTGATTTCTCTTGAAGCTTTTTGTGAGTAATATTGATTGATATAATATAGAAATATGATATAATATAGAAAAAGAAATATAAAAAAAGCTCAATTGTCTTACTCGACAAAAGATTCATTTATATACAATAATTTATGGGTTATTAGAACAATGAGACAATTATACATATGGCTGTGTACTCTGGTCTCTGGTTGTTTTTGAGATACAATGTGAACAATTTTGAACCCTTCAACATACCTTTGAGTACCAGATGAACCTCATATTCGACGATGCATTGTAACATTGATCTTATGTGTAGTTCTTTAGCTTGTCATCCTCCTCATTTTGTTTTCTGTCAATTTCCATAAAGGAAAAGATTTTGCTGTTAACCTAAAGCACTTAACTGGTGATTGTTTCTGTGCTTTAGAAGACATTCCTTAGCAACTAGCTTGTTCTGTAGTTCTATCATTCCATAAAACAGAGATGGTGCATGCCACTCAATCTTTATATCATCGAGGGGGATTGTTCAAAGGATTGTTAATTATGATAAAATCCAACATCTCTTTGGTATCTGCATTCTGATATGTATTTTCCATAATTTCTTTAAATTACAGCTAAAATTTAGTTTATTTAACCAGTACTAGGACTAGAGGTTGTTTGTTGAAATATGTAAGGACCCTGTCTGTGAGAAAACAGTTTATATAGTAGTTTTATTGCCATAAAGCTATGAAGAACAGTTCATACTCTCATTATATTGTTGAACTGGAGATAAAACCTAGAATATTTTGCAGTTTAAGGTTTTTAAGAGTGGAGGAGTGAGTGAGGTTAGGGGCTTGCCTTTTGATGAGGGTTTTGAATTGCTTGTGGTTTTAAAGGAAACTGTGGTTGGAGTTTGGTAAATTAGGTTCCTGGAATCTCTGGGAGAATTGGAAATTGTTAAAGTTTTAAATGGAGGGACTTATCTTCAGGGATATTGTTGGTTAAGGCCTTCAAACGGTAGATGAGTGGTTCTGTTTCAAATCCCTGGGCATTTATTCTTGACAATTCTTATTTGGCTCTTGAATGGTTTGAATCTAGATTTAAAGTTTGCACCTGAGAGGAATTACTGTCTGAGGCGTATTATATGTAGTAAGAAGGGGATAGAAGAAACAAATGCCTTAGTACCAATGCTTGAAAATATCAAAATCATATTTTTTTACAACATTAATGATATGGACAAATGAAACTAGGTCAAAGGAAACATGTCCAGCGTAAACAAAGAAAGCTTTCTAATAGATATGTACCAAGTATACAACGAAAATCTGTTGATATGGACTTTGGTCCAGACCAACTCAATACGACTAAGATCTTTCGATGCTCTGGAATTAAATGAGTCTGAAAATATTATAATTTTTTTGTTCTCACTTTTATCATTTGACATTGGACCTATTTGACTGGACACTGCAACTCATTTATCTTATGATTTTTGGTCATAGCCTAGTTGGCTTCAGCAACATGGATCCATTTTTGCCATCTATTTCTGTTTCGGGCCAAACAATTTGTGACATTCTGATTATCAATTCAGATTTGACCTAAAAGACAAAAATGATTGTTAATTCCATTAGAACTTTCCCATTGCATATATAGAGATTAAATTGGAATTACTTACGATTCTATTATTTATTTATTTATTTTTTTTTTTTGGGATTACCTTGTCGAGTTTGGTGGTCTTATTTGTTGACTAGGGGCCAAAGGTCCTGATTCAAACATCTTAAACCCTAGCAACCTAGTTTCACAATTTGTGCGTAGTTGCTGCTGTTGTTTGCGTTCATTTGCAGAGATTATTACATATTGCAATCACCTATGATGCATAGGGTTAGACATCTCTGCCTTGACTGCACTTACATAGCTATTTTCTACTGTATGGCACTTAAGTTAAAATGTCATTACTTTTTTCGGGAATGTCTCTCTTCTCTGTCCCTCAGCCTCTAATTCTCAAGACACCCACACACATATATTTTGCTAGGGGCTGGCATAAGGAGAAAGATGGTTAATCTTGCCTCAATTGATTTCTGATCCCATGTGGGGTGCTCCATTAAGTTTGTCCTCATGCAATTTGTTCACTGTGTTTCTCATTTTTGACCTAAATCTGTCTTACGAAGTACCATCTGGCAGTGTTGCACAGCTCTTTACTGTCTGTATTAAGTTTATTCTGAGCTACAAGCAGTTAAAAGTGAATGTTTTAATTTCAGAGGCTTTTAACTTTCAAATGGTAGTGCTTTTCTCCTCTATTGGTTTCTTTTTTTGGGGTTTGCTTTTATAATGATTCTTTTTGCCTTTTGAGAGGGAATGTATCCATCTATAATCTTGAGAAGACTTTTAGCGCAAGCCCATAGAGCCCTTCCCTTGATCTTTCCCAGCAGGCAGGAGAAGAAAAGGCCTAGCCTATTAGAAAAAAAAAAAAAAAAAAGAAAAGAAGACAGACAAGAAAACGAACATCTTTGATATGGTTAAAAGGAAAAATCTCAAATAGAACAATACCAGCACATACTATACTTGCTCTATTAACTAAATATAGCTCTTCTTTGATGGCTTACTTCGCGGGTCAAATTCTCTCTTAATGTTAGTGCCTTTCTCCTCTACTGGTGTATTATGTGGAGTTGGCTTTGATCAGAGGCATAATTCTGTTTCTCCCTTTGGAAAGGGACATTGTTTAGAAGAACGGCAACTAACTATTTGGAGCTTAATTACTGGTTTTGCTGGTTGTTTGACGGGACATGTTCAACAATGAAGCTGCACAAATAAGTCTGACAAGTAAGTGTTTGTAACTTTCTGCAAATATAAGCTCTTTTATTTGGATTTAGCTTCCGTTTTGCTGGCCTCAGACAAGAATCCTTTTTTTGTTTGTTTCCCATGGTGCAATTAGATTGGCCGGTTGCTGCCAATTCCTCTCCTTTTTAGAACCTTGCGGGGAGCCTTCTGTAATCAATGGTTGAGGCAGTGCTGAAAATCACGAAATAGATTATACAAGCGTTCTTTTGACTGCAACATTTGCAGCTATATGGATTATGTCCCCTGATGAATTGTGTGTGTGTGTTTTTTTTTTTTGTTAAAATGTTAAGTCTCAGCGATGGTTAAGTTTTGACTGATAAGTTGATGATTCAGTAAGGAATGGTAGTGAGGCTGGATGAGTTTTGCAATTTTCCCACCCCTAAAACATTAGCAATTGGCCGGGAGCAGGGCAAAAACAGACCGGGGCAGGGTCAGGGTCAGTGTAGCTTTTTTTATTTTTTATTTTCTATTGAGAAAAATCATAATCATCATTAAGTATAGACATATAGAATGTTATGTCATTTATTACATTTGACAATGATATTAATATTCTGTTATAAATAGCATATTCTTAAATAAAGTCCTTTCATATTTATAAAATGAAACTATAATATTGTTTCTGAAAGTCGGGGAAAAATTGAGGTAGGAAGACATACCGATTCTCCTGGAGCAACTCTTCCAGCAAATTCAGTCATGTTTTTTCTGTAAATTTGGTTGTAATTTGCTTTCACATATGCAATCATAAGTCTTGAATGGATAATTCCTGATCATTATATGTCCAACTGTAAGTCTTAAGTGGATAATTGCTGATCATTGGAAGTACCTAAGGTGGATAACCAATTGCAGAAATTCTGAAATTCATTGAGGGGACATGTAATGAAGATTTGATGTTGACTTGGAACATTGATGGTATAATATCTGAGAAACGAGTGCTCTAGCAAGTAATACTATTTGCAAATTGCAGTATTTATACTTCTGAGGTGTAAAACTGATAATATGCTGAGCTCTTGAGCATGCTGTGTTGTATTCCTTGGCTGTATTAATAATTGGCAAGATCTTTTCAGAAGTGTTGCCATCATGATCAAGTTATGCATCTAGGGAATCTGAAATTTCTGTTGGAGAAGGCAATTGTAGTCCATTCTTCGAACTGTGTATTTGCAATTGCCTTATTAGTACTAAGAGTTTGTGCTAAACCTTGTGTGGAAGTGTGCCCCATTTCCCCACTCTGTGGGTTTTTCATGTGCAATGAAATCATGACTATCTTGATGCAGTCAATATATCCCAATTCCACTCGGCAGATAATTTTTTTGCTTAATACTGTTGCTACCTTAATATGCTTGATATTTCATGTCAGCAGACTTGCTCTATTTTTGCTTTGTTCTTTCAACTGCTATATATGGTTTGACTGTACAAGTGATGTTAGGTGGTTACACGTGTGATCCTATTATAAGCTTAACCAGCTCCATGTTGGAGCTGTGAATATGAAGGTTCACATATTGTTTGGTCCATGGCATAATCAGGACCAGTGGTATTTTTTATCTTTATTTAGTTGTATTTAAGGCGAATGCCCTTTACTTATCAGGTCTGTTCTTAACAGCATATAATTCTACTTCTGTAGCCTTTGGCATGCCTCTATGCCTTTTTTGTGTCTCATTGATGTTTGTTTGTGACTGTTTTGCCTCCATTGCATTATGGTTTCATGTGTGGTTGACATATTTTTGTTTTTATTTTTTTTAGGCTTGGAACGTTGGGGCTTTTGACTGCAGCCTGTGCACGGGCCGAGAATTTTCATGAGGTATTTGCACTTATTCGCTTGTTTATGCGTTAGTTCACCTTCTATTAGCTGTGGAACCTGTCTTATTTAGTTTTGGAGTAGCTTTGGAGAAAGCCAGCTCTCCAAAGGATAAAAAGAAAAATAAACTGTGGAGAAATCTAAAGTCTGGGTAGTATCACAAACTAACATCACAACCTATTTAGCTCTACATTTAAGGGATTTAAATGATAATTAGTTATAATTGCAGAAAAGTACACAGCACGTGGTCAATTTCAAAAGTCCTAGCCTAACATTAGGGCTGGAACAGTTATGCATTTAAGTTAAACCAATGGAAGTTTTTTATTTCTAATATCATTTAATGAATTTTAATTTGATCTGTGGCTTGCATGAAATAATTGATCAGTATGGTAGTATTTTGGGAGGAGTTTCTCAGGCTAAAATTGTTTAGCAACAGTTTATGTATTTATACTTAATTGAATTGAATGGATACACTTGTGATGCAGGGGGAGGTTGTAGGGCTGTCAGTTTTTTAACAAGTAAGCTAGAATAGGGTTGATTGTAGGTGGAACAGTAAATAATTAGGTTTATAACCTTTGAATTAAAATTATGAGGAAAATAAGATGATTTACAATGCTAATAGTGCTGTCTATTTATAGTGATAAATCCTAACTAGATTAGGAATCCTAATTAAAGAAAGAATTAAAACTCTATTCCTATTCAATGATAAAATAGTAAATCCTAATCAAATAAGGAAACGGAAAACTAATGCAAATCTGAAATAAAACAGTAAATTAAATAAAATTCTAATTGTGCTAGGAATCCAATTAGGACTAGGATTGCTCCTGCATCATTCTCTCCGGGTTTGAAAAAGACTCGGCTCCGACGAGTAAGCCTTGATATATTCTGCATATATGGCTGGATCAACTTGCTTTAGCTCTTCTTCAGAAATCCATGTACTTTCACTTGCTGGTTTTCCAAACCACTTAACTAAAAATCGTCTATATTGGTTGCCACGCCTAGAACGAGCTTCCTTGACATCCAACACTTCCTCAATAACATCAGCCTTTGCAATTGGCAGCTCTTGTACTTGTGCTTCAATGGAGGATGGCACTTCATCAAATCCATGAAAAGGATACAAGTCTGAAACATTAAAAATTGGGCTGATTTGTAAATCAGATGGAAGATCAATTACATAGGCATTGGAACTGATCTTCTTCAACACCTTACAAGGTGCAAACCTTCTAGATTTCAGCTTATGATAAGTTCCTTTAGGGAAACGTTCTTGTCTTAAGTGGACGAGAACCTGATCGCCTTCTTCAAATTCTTGTACGCGCCGATGCTGGTTGGCTGTATAGGCATATGATGCATTGCTGTCTTTTAAGGCAGCTTTCACTTCTGTATGAATTTTCCTGATGTGATCAGCAAACAATTCCCCTTCAGCACTTACTCTAGCCTCTTGGGGCAAGGGCACCAAATCGAGTACATTCTGAGGTTTAAGTCCATAAGCAGCCTCAAAAGGAGTCTTCTTAATACTTCGATTGACTGAGTTGTTATATGCGAATTCAGCTTGGGGAATAACTAGATCCCATGTCTTTGTATTGCTCCCAACGAGACATCTTAATAGATTTCCCAAACTACGATTGACAACTTCCGTCTGACCGTCTGTTTGCGGGTGGCAAGTACTGGAATATTTCAATTCAGTTCCAAATTTTCTCCATAAAGTCCTCCAAAAGTGCCCCATAAACTTTATATCTCTATCGGAAACAATAGAAGTTGGAACACCATGTAGTCTCACGATCTCTCGAAAAAATAACTCAGCAATATGAACTGCATTAGAAGTCTTGAAACATGGGATAAAATGAGCCATTTTAGAGAAACGATCCACTACAACAAATATAGAATCAAATCCCTTTGCTGTCTTTGGAAGTCCCAAAACAAAATCCATACTCAAGTGAACCCAAGGTGCATCTGGCTCGGGTAAAGGAGCATATAATCCTATATTTTGCGTGCTTCCCTTTCCGAGTAAACAGGCTGGACATCGTTCCACCAATTTTCTCACATCTTTTTCCATCTTTGGCCAATAATAACGGTCAGAAACAATCGCAAAAGTCTTGTCTCTACCAAAGTGTCCTCCCAAACCATTTCCATGAAGTTCTCTAATGATTTGTTCCCTTAAAGATCCTTCAGGAATGCATAGCTTATTCCCTTTGAATAAATAACCATCTTGCAATCGGTATGGCAGACTTTCAGCTTCTGAAGAATGCAGTAAATCAGCCTTTATCTTGCCAAAACATGAATCTGAATCATACTGGTTTTTCAGTTCTTCAAAACCAGTAATTTGAGTGCTCAAAATTGACAAAATTAGGGATCTTCTACTCAATGCATCAGCCACAATATTAGATTGACCGGATTTATACTTTAGTGAGAAATTAAATTCATCAAGGAAAGAACTCCACTTAGCATGTCGATTGTTGAGTTTATTCTGAGATTTTAGATACCTCAAGGCCTGATGATTAGAAAAAACCACAAACTCACGATAAGCTAAGTAATGTTGCCAATGTCGAATAGCTCTTACCAAGGCATAGAACTCTAGATCATAAGTTGAGTAACGCTTCTTAGCTTCAGACAACTTTTCACTAAAAAACTCAAGAGGTCTGCCCTCTTGGCTAAGAACAGCTCCAATCCCTTCATGTGAAGCATCACATTCAACAATAAATAATTTCTCAAAATCTGGAAGTGCAAGAACAGGTGCTCTAGTCATCAAAAACTTGATTCTTTCAAATGCCTTTTGTGCAGAATTTGTCCACTCAAACTTTTCTTCTTTCATAGATTCAATTATAGGACTCATAATTGAGCTGAAATTTTGGATAAATCTCCTATAGAAAGAGGCCAAACCATGAAAGCTTCTAACTTCTTTGATGGATTGTGGTGCTGGCCATTCGGTAATTGCACGAACCTTTTCTGGATCTGGTTTTAATCCTTCAGCGGACACAATGTATCCCAGGAATACCACTTCTGGTTGCAGGAAACTGCATTTTTTTAGGTTTATGTGCAGCTGCTCTTGACGAAGTACTTCTAACACTTGTCGCAAGTGTTTTAAATGATCTTCCTCGGTGCGGCTATAAATCAAAATGTCATCGAAATATACCACAACGAAAGAATTCAAGAAAGGTTTGAGTACATCTGCCATGACTCTCATGAATGTGCTTGGTGCATTAGAAAGGCCAAATGGCATTACTAACCATTCAAATAACCCATCTGGTGTCTTAAAAGCTGTTTTCCATTCATCACCATGCCTCATGCTAATTTGGTGATATCCACTTTTCAAGTCAATTTTGGAGAACACTTTAGAACCCGCTAGTTGATCAAGCATATCCTCCAATCTTGGTATTGGAAAGCGATATTTGATTGTAATCTTGTTTATAGCACGACTATCTACACACATTCTCCTAGAACCGTCTTTCTTTGGTGTTAATAAGGCTGGGCAGGCACATGGACTTTTACTTTCACGCACCAGACCTTTTTCCAATAATTCCTTAACCTGTCTTTCTATTTCAGCCCGCTGTAAAGGAGGCATTCGGTATGCAGGCAGATTTGGTAAAGCTGCTCCTGGTACCAAATCAATAGCATGTTGGATGCTTCTTAATGGTGGCAAGCTTTTCGGTACATCTTCATTAATCAGCTCCTTGAATTCCTGCAATAATTGTTGAATTTCAAAGGAATATTCAACTGATTTTTCAACCTGGTCAGCTCCTATTAGTTTGCTCACTAAGGCATATGTGACTCCCACCTCACTATGCGCAGCTGCAAATTCTTTAACACTTACAAGCCCATTTAATTTACTAGTTGCAGCTCCTTTATTTGCTGTTTGCCTTGTTTCTTCCTTGAGAGGATGCAAAGTGTACTTCTTGTTGTCCTTGTAGAACGAATAAGTATTAGGCCTTGTCTTGTGGTCCATATCATGATCATACAACCAAGGTCGTCCCACTAGAATATGCCCAACATCCATTGGTACTACATCACATAGTGCTTCATCTGCCAAGTCATCTCCCATTGTGAATTGCACTAAGCATTGAGATGTTACTGGTATCTCATGTCCTTTCTTCAACCAACCTACTTTGTATGGATGAGGATGTTTTGTTGTAGGAAGCTTTAATTTTTCTACGGCCTCCTTTGATATTATATTTTCCATATTTCCTCCATCAATGACTAAATTACACACTTTGCCTTCACAAATAACACGTGTACGGAAAATGCTACGCCTCCTCCAATCTTCTTTTCCTTCTTTGTTCATGGCTGTCATGACTGTTCGAACAACTAAAGACTCACCTTGAGCTGGGTGAACATCAATTTCTTCTACTTCCTCATCATATTCATCAAAAATAGGGCCTTGGTCTTCATCATACTCGGCTAAATTCACCCTCCTTTGTGGACAGATGAATGAAGTATGTCCCTTTTCTCTACAAGTAAAACAACGAACTTGAGAATTGTTGCCTCTCCTTGTAGACGAACCAGAATTGTTTTGTCCACCATAAGGTACTATGCCTTTCCCTTTACCGTTCCCGTCAACACGGGCTGTCTCTTCATTGTATTTATTAGTAGCGGCAGCCTCTTTCCCGCTTCGTTGAGTTGTTTGAATCCCTCTTGCAGGTCCGAAATTGTTTTGCAAATTGCTTCTGTTTATGGGCCTTCTAGCACCGTAACGAGAAACTCGCTTTTCAGCTGCTAAGGCATATTGGCGAGCATCTTCAAGATTGTGTAATCGGACTATGCCCATTTCATCTCTAAGGGACTGATTCAAACCAGCAAGGTAGTGAGAGGTAATTTGTTCATTACTTTCAGATATTCCAACTCGAATGGACAAATTATTAAATTCTGCAGCGTACTCTTCAACAGACATGCTATTTTGTTTCAAGCAGTGGAACCGTTCATATAGTTCCATTGCGTAATCAGCTGCTAAAAATTGCTTCCTTAGCTTAGTTTTCATGTGCTCCCACGTGCTGATTTTAAGCTTTCCTTGTCGTGCATGCTGCTCCTCAACTCTCTTCCACCATTGAAGTGCAGTACTCTTTAATTTAAGCTTTACAAAAAGCACTTTTCAGGTTTCAACCATTGGTTTCCATTCAAAATAATTTTCTAAACTAGTTTCCCAATCTAAATAGTCTTCGGCATGCGATTTTCCATAAAAATCAGCGACTTCAATTTTAACTCCTCCACTATTTAAATCAAGAGCATGAAGTAAACGCTCTTCCAAACTGCCTCGTGCTGCTGGGTTTGCAGGTCCAGCTTCATGAAAGGGGTTTACGTCCTCGACTTCCTCTTCACTCTCAAGAGCTTCTTGAAAATCAAGGTTTTGGTGGTTGCCTTCCGGAGTCTCCATTCGGGCTTCCACGGGTTCCTGACGCTGCAAGGCTTGTACAGCCCGGGTCAAATCCTCAATCATTCGCCGCATCTCAGCTATTTCATCTTGTTGGGGCTGATTGCCTCTGCCTCTGCCTCTGCCTCTTCCAACCATGGTTTAATTCAGACAAAAAAAAAGAATCCTAGGATCTGTTTTTGTGCTCTGATACCAGTTGATGCAGGGGGAGGTTGTAGGGCTGTCAGTTTTTTAACAAGTAAGCTAGAATAGGGTTGATTGTAGGTGGAACAGTAAATAATTAGGTTTATAACCTTTGAATTAAAATTATGAGGAAAATAAGATGATTTACAATGCTAATAGTGCTGTCTATTTATAGTGATAAATCCTAACTAGATTAGGAATCCTAATTAAAGAAAGAATTAAAACTCTATTCCTATTCAATGATAAAATAGTAAATCCTAATCAAATAAGGAAACGGAAAACTAATGCAAATCTGAAATAAAACAGTAAATTAAATAAAATCCTAATTGTGCTAGGAATCCAATTAGGACTAGGATTGCTCCTGCATCAACTTGTTTTGACTCAATGAGAACCTTTTTGAACGTGTTGTGGGCAAAATTTCATGGAGAAATTAGTGAGAGTTTAATAAAAAGAACAGTATCATATATATTTTATTGAAATTTGTGGATTGCTCAAACATCAAATGCAAATGTATCTAAACATTTGGACCATAATTAAATTGATTGTGTAGTACATGCCTTATTGCCTTTGCATTATTTCCTTAATAGTTATTTACACTGATACTGTATTATCAGGGTTAACATGTTTTGCCTATATAAATATTCTTATGGGCCCTTAGCATCAGATGATTGATAATAAAATCAAAATTTACGTGATCATCTAGCCTTTTTTTATGTCTTTCATGGTTCTATGTCAGTTTCTAGTTTAGAAGCATTTGTTCGTATGCTCCTACTTACCTTGTAATCTCACATGAATATATACATATTTCTAAAAGAAAATTGAAGAGGCGATTATGGCTGGAAATAATATAGATCAAGCAAACCATTGGCTTGTTTGATTTCTGCTTTGCTTAGTTCAGCCTTAATCTCAATTTGGTTGGGATCTGTTATATATGTGGACTAGCTTTTTTAGCGTGTGAGAAGAATGTAAGTCGATTGCATTATTAATATGAAGTATTTGACTTTCACTAGCATATATGAATAACAACAAACCATTTACTACAAATGTTCTTTTTATTTATAAATATAATAGACATATTAAGAGTATTGGATTGTAATTAACATCTATTTTTAAACTAAAATAAATTTAAAGTATAACTGGGATCTAATTGCTTTTTTTTTTCCTTAAAGAAATTTTCACCATTTTGCAATATTCATTAAAACATTATTCATTTTGTAAAAATTGATATAAAAAGGTTAAATATAAAATCTGTCTTGATATTTTAACCTTGGAAGGTATTGATGTCAGGTTAAGTGAGAACTCAAACAATCCAAGCACTTGTAATTATTGCCTCAATTCAAAACGATAAAATCTCTGAGTTTCCAAAACATTAATTGCTGCTAAAATCTATTTGAACTTTTATTTATGTACACTTCTGTATGTATAGTTATTTGTAAGTTCCCTAGAAGTTAAGGCTGTGCGAATCCGATTCCAGTACAGTTGTTAAGAAGAACCGGAACGGAACCAAAAATTCGGTTCTTTCATTTTTAGGAACTGTAACCGGAACCGAAGGGAACATTACAAACATCAACAAATCATAGCTAACAATTGAATAACGAAGTTTTATTTATATTGTCAACAAAAAGAATTTAAGTTCAAATAAACATTTATGAATTATGATATTGTTAAAATATTATATACAATAAGAGATGGCAGGAATCATTAGATATTAATTTTTTATGCGGGATAAATAATTTTAATTTATACTCTATTTGTATTATTAATTAAAGAGTATCAACTAATAAAGATTTTGTTTTCACATAATAAAATTTAAGGTCTTCTACAAATAACATAATATACTGAAACATTAAAGAAAAAATATATGGACAAATTGGTTTTTCGGTTCGGTTCAGTTCGGTTTTGGTACGGTTTCGGTGCAGTTCCAGTATGGTTCTTTATAAGAATTGGAACCAGAACCAACATAATAGATTGCATTTGGTTCAGTACGGTTCGGCTCCTACTATCTCAGTTTTTTTTGCGGTTCCGGTTTGGTTCAGTACGGTTCCTCGGTTCGGTTCAGATCCCCCAGGAGCCATGCCAGCCCTACTAGAAGTTCCACTAGTTTATCATGTTCAGTAAGCTAAATTCTCTTTACAGGTTCTGGTATATGCATTTTGGCACTAAATAGGATGTTAATAAATCAACAGCATGAAAGGTTAATCAAGAAATTAATTGGAATTTTGTGTGCTTGAGTTGGTCCTTGCATGATGTATAGTTGTTCTTCTGATATTCTCAGGTCCTCTCCCATTTGGGGCAGCAAATGCTGTTGGCTGTCCTCACATTCAAAATTTTTCATACTTACTCTGGAGAAGACTTGTAATTGAAAGAGGTGCATGGCCATTAGTTTTTTAGATGAGAGAATGGACATCAGTTAGGTGAATTGGCCAAATTCATAAAATTGGGCCCCAACTTTACAACTTCAACCGAGCGGCACCTCAAACTTTGATGTAGACCTATTGTGCCCTTAAAGTTGCAAAATTAGTTAACATTACACCTGCTAAACAATTCTTATGCAATTAAGAAATGCGTGGATACATGTGGTGATTCGTAGACTTCAGTCCACCGTTATAAATCTTCTTTCTACCAAAAGCGATGCATTTCTACTTGCTCCTTTTCCTTCTCCTCCTCTTCTGTTCTCTAATCATCTTACTCTTCTCCTATCCAAACTGGTATGAGCCTCTCTTTCTGTCTTAATTGATGCACTGTTTGGCTTCTATGATCCCCTTTTATGGTTTTGGTTTCATGAGAGGTAGAATTGAAATCAAGTGTTTGTCTTCTTCCCAATTATGGATTAATTTTTGGCAATTTTGTTGTCATTTCCATCGAGGAGGAGTCTGATTATATGAAATTGAATTGCCATCTTGGGTAAACTCTGAGCTGTTTTGATTTCGAAGTCTTCAACTTTTTATACTCAATCGTCTAGATATTAGCCTCGTCTTATCTGTCAGTGGAAGGGAAGGTCACCTTCATCTGGGTTCTTCAATTCATGCATCCATTATTGACATTGTGTATGCTCATTTCAAGTTTAAAGCATGAGTCATCATTGGGCATCTAGTTATTTTAGCTATTATGTTCAATTTCATTTCAGTTTGAGTGACTTGTCATCTGGTTTTCCACTAATTTTTATTTATTTATTGTCGATTCAAAATCCTAAACTTTGTACAAGTTAGTTTCATTCTTTCTATTTTTATGATTCTTTTCTTGACAATTGTAGTGTACTTATTACCTGTTTGATATTTTGCAGGGACGGCTGTAGAACTGTTTGGTTTCTGCGCTGGAGTAATTAATTGACAATATGGCTTCCATATTGTTCAGAAACATTCAGACCAACCCTTTATTGTTGTATTCTACTGCATTCTTTAGAAGAAAGAATCATGTGTTCTGCACATTGAAAAAGCGCTACACAGCCAAACAGCCACTCAAAAAAGAAAAAAGCATGGTAAGCAAATAAAAATTTCACGATAAACCCAGTCTAAAACACTTGATAAACTCACAGAAGACTACGAAACAATCATCTTTGTAGAAACTCATGTCCAACTCTTTACTCTAACCAATGCCTTTGTGTTGGAAACTAACATTAATTGCACTCTGGTAAACAAATGCACTCCACTACCCAGTGTGTTCTGGTAAACGACCCCATTTTGGGCCAAGTCATCAAATTCTGTTACATTGTTCTGTTCTTTGTTGTTTAAAAACGAAGCAGTGGTGTCAAATTTTATTTGTGATTCTTATAGTTCAAAACAGGCAGAGTGAGTTCGTAATTGCAAAAGGAATGCAATTTATGTTGAATGGGAGTCCATTTGTCCAAATGTTTTCAATGCCTATTGGCTCTTGTATTTTGCAACTGACCCTTCGATGACAAACAAAGTTGTCTCTGTTTTTCAAGAAGCTAAAGAGCATGGCGTTGCACTTGCTAGAGCGCTTTCAACGATGCTCAAGACCTCTCTCTATAGTACTCCCTGGCTCCTGCAATGATCAGGTCTTCCAGGTTTGTTTTCATATATATGTCTGATTCTTTTTTTTTTTTTCCTTCTAATTCCTATGTCATTTTCACGTGGCCGGTGTTCATTGATCTGATTTTTTTTTTCTCTTTTTTTCTTTTCTTTTCTTTAATTTTCCATTCTTTCGGTTGAAGGGATTGGATTTTGTAATATCTGAAGCTAAGAGAAATGGGATTAAGCTGGTGTTGAGTTTGGTGAACCATTATGAGAACTTTCAGAGAAAAAGGGCTGTACATTAATGTCTGTATCATCTGATTTCTTCACAAACTCAGTGGTCAAAGGATGCTGCAAGAATCGCATCAAGGTCACTCACTAATGCTGATATGGAAAAATTGTGGTTGATAATTTTGATGGATTTTGTGGAGATTCATTTTATCATTAATGGAGGATCAAATCCAGCAAGAGAGAAGGTACTTTGAGAGGAGAAAGAATTGTGTATGCATGAATGGAGATTCACAATCTGAAATTTTTGCAATGTCTGTTGTCAAATGCGCCTGTTGTTAGCATGACGAGGTAGGTAATGTAAGCTAATTTTACAACTTTAGAGGCAGAACAAGTCAAAGTTAAAGTTTGAGGTTTAACTCAGTTGAAGTTGTAAAGTTAAGGAGCAAGTTTATGTAATTTAGTAGATGAGTTTGGTTGGCACTCTAGGAACTCCATGGATTTCTCAACAGCAATTACCTGTTATATGTGATATAAAATTTTTAGGCTAATTGCAGTAGCATTTAAATGTTAATGGAAATATAAGCAGTGGTTCATTTTGGTTGTGATAGTAGAAAATGGAATCTGAAAATGGCACCTTAGATAATTGTGGAGATCATATCAATTGTTCCGGTAGAAGGATAACGGTCCTTTTTTCACTGCAGGGATTTGGGCATTGGCAGATGGGTTTGTTGCCGAGTTTGAATACGGGGGAAGTGTACATAATTTTGATTTTGCTAACCTGTGCTGAAAGTGACAAAAGGAATTCAACTGGTAGCAATAGCAAAGAAAAGATGATTGGAATACTGTTCAATTTCTCCCCTTAATTTGATCATCATATATAACTTATTTTTTTTTGTTATTTGCACAAGGTGTCAAGAGTTGTTTTTTTTAATGGTCCCCGATAAATCCGATTAATCTCTACTCGCCATCGGAGGTAAAGGGGCTAAATAAGAGAAATTCTGAATCTGATGTGCTTTTCCTCTTCATAGATACAACTATATATACAGAAGCTATGGAATTTTTACATAATTACATCGATTATTTCCTTAATCTTAGTGTTGATCAACATATGATTGTGCCATTTATTGGGGCCATAGAATTCCATTATTTTAGCCTTTATCAATGTAGAGAATAATCATATTCATTATTTACATCTCCCCTCAAATTGATGCAGTACCTGAACAAGCATCAATTTGTTAACCAAGTAATTATGCTGAAAAGAAGCCATTGGTTTGGTGAGCACATATGCAATCTGATCTTCTGATAGAACATGAGAAATAGTGAGAATTTTATCTTACCCTAGCTCACGGATTTAGTGGCAATCAACTTCAATATGTTTGGTCCTTTCGGGGTGCACTGGGTTTGTGGCAAATGTGAAGAGCATTGGTGTTGTCCACATATAGCGTTGTTGGTGATGTAATAAAAATGCCAAAATCTGAGAGAAGTCGATGAAGCCAAACAATTTATGAACTAAGGTTTAGCTACTCGATTTTGCTTTTTATAGTTCCATGAAATGAGAGATGAATCCAAGAAGACACACCAACCAAAAGTAGAGCGTCTAGTATCTTGACATCCAACATAATCTGCATCTAAATATGCTGTGATTGCAAGAGAAGATGTTGAAGGGAAAAATAAACCTCGAGAAAGTGTTCCTCTTAAATAGCGGATTATGCGATGAAGAGCGGCAAGATGTGAACGTTGAGATTAGAAACAAATTGACTAACAACTTGGACAACAAAGGATATATCTTGCGGAGTGATGGTTAGATAGATGAGACTCTTACAAGATGTCTGTATGTAGTAGGATTTGCCAGAGGTTGCCCACTATCTTTCTTCAATTGCAGATTTTGCTCCATGGGAGTAGCACAAAACTTATTATCCGTTAAGTTGGCTAGTTGGATCAAGTCATTAACATATTTTCTTTGACTTAGAAATATACCATGATCAGAATAGGATACCTCTAACCTAAGAAAATAAGTGAGAAGGCTAAGAACCTTCATATGAAAAGATTCCTTTAGAAATTCTTTTAACTTGACAATGCTGGCACAATCGCTGCCTGTGATCACCATATCATCGACATATATTAATAAAATTATGATGCCATTAGGAGTATGATGAGTGAATAAAGAATAATAATCATTTGAGCTTTGTTTTAATCCAAAGGAGCAAATGGTAGAGTGAAACTTATCAAACCATGCATGTGGAGCTTGCTTGAGCCCATAAAGTGATTTATGAAGCTTATTAACCAAGTTTGGATTGGAGAGAGCAAATCAAGGATAGGGTTCCATAAATACTATTTCTTTGAAATCTCCATGAAGAAATATGTTCTTTACATCTACTTGATGCATAGACCACTTTTGAATGGAAGCAACTGCAGTGAGAGTGCGAACAATAGTCATCTGGCCATAGGAGAGAAGGTCTCTTCATAATCTATCCCGTATTCTTGCTTGTACCCTTGAGCAACAAGACAAGCTTTATAACTGTCAAAAGAACCATCAGATTTCACTTTAATAGTATACACCCATTTACTACCAATGACTGTGGTATCATGCAGATGAGGTAACAATTCCCAAGTTTGATTTGCTATCAATGCCTCAAGTTCCTCTTCCATGGCTTTTCTCCAACATACTTGCTCTGCTGCTTGCTTATAATTAGAAGGAATTAAAGTTGAATCAAGTATAGCAAAACAAAGAAGGAAAATTATCATATCACTTAGGAGAATAGCCAAGACATGTAGGTGGATAACCAAAATTGAATCGACATCATTAACATTATTATTAATATCAGAAAAATTTGGCAAGAATGATGATACGGATCCGCCATTACTCATCCATGGAGCTCAAGGGAACAAGGAGCACAACATGCAAAATCCCTTAGTACTTCCTAGTGGACCAATTACAAGAAGTTGTGCAAAGAAATATGGAGCAACCATATCTTTTTACATTAAAGAACTAGTTACACAAGAGCTCCATGACATTGCTTTCAATAAGTGCTATGTAGAACTTGAAGGCACACCTAAACTTCTTACATTGATTGAAGCATATGTTGAGGTGGAACTACCTAAAGACAAGTTGCCTGGATCTGCAGCATATAGCACGCCCAGATCGTGCTAGCTTAGCATGCCCATGCTAGGTAGCACACCCAGGCCGTGCTGGAGCCTGACTTGAGGAGGAAAAACAACAACATGAAACATGCCCGTGCTGTGTAGCACGCCCAGACCATGCTTGAGTCTAACTTGGGAAGGAAAAACAACAACAAGAAGCACGCCAGTGCTAGTTGACATGCCCAGGCCATGCTAGAGTCTGTCTCTAGTGAGAATTAGTTAGTCCAATTGTGTTAATTTTGAGTTGTAATAATGTTAATGGGTTGGGCCACCAATAATTCGGCCACCCTTGGGTTTTTATCCTTAATTTGTTAGTTTAGTTATTCTTATCCTTAGTGGTTTAGATTAGTCAATCCTTATCCTTAGTTTGTTTGGATTAGTTATTCTAAATCCTTTAAGGATCAGGTCTTTTAGATTTAGTATAAATAGCTTTGCTATGTTGTTAAAAAAAATATTCAATAAATTAATAAATCTTCAAATTTGTTCATGCTTTTGGCGTGTTCTTTGATTAGAGATATTGTGAGATTGCATTCCTCTAATTGCATCAAGAATCAAGGTAAACTTATCAATTTACTTGTGGCGTTTATCTTATTCTTCTTTACTCTATTATTGGTGTTCTTGCTTCCTTAAGCTTTGGGTGCCATAAAGGGGGAGTTTAGTTTGATCTTTGAACTATTCCAATCTTGTCATAGAGTTCTTGGAATTAATTTCCATAGGGTTCTGCATCAGTTTGGTATCAGAGCCAAAGATTAAGGTAAAGTCTTATTTATCTTAGTTCTAGGGTTTTTGAGTTTCCTTGTTTTCTTGACTATGTATTTGTCTTATTGTTTTGATTAGTTTTAATTCTGAATTTTGCATTATTGTATTTTCATGATTCGTTCTTGTTTCTTCAAAAAAAAAAAAAATCTGGAATTGTGGCTTTAGATCTTTCTAATCAGATCTGTTAAAAAAAAAAAGCGAAAAATTCGGCCACCATTGAAGTTGTCTTTGTGTTGTGTGGTTTTGATCCTAATCCATAGAGATTTTGACCTTATCTTGTGGAATTTAAACTTATCCACTTTGCTACTTGTTAGAGCTTATCCTTATCTAGATTGAGATATACTTTGTGGGATAAGGCAGCATAATTAATTGTCCATATCTTTTGGAGATTACACTTATCCACTTTAATCTTTTGCTAAAATCTAATCTTATCTACTTTATGGGATAAGGCAGCAGAATTATTTGTCCATACTTTTGGGGATTAAACTCATCCACTTAAATCCTTGTTAAAACCTAATCTTATCTAGATTGGATTATATTGTTTGGGATAAGGCAGAATATTTTTGACTTAAATTTGGGATCTTATCTTAGGAAACACATAGTTCTTGCTAGGACAGCCTATTTCACACTTATTGGCACAAGCTTGCACTTTTAGAATTAAAATCAATCAAACTGTGACATCAAGTGAAAATTCTGTGTTTAATCTGAATGTTTTTGTTTTATTGTTTGCTTGCTTTGATTGGGTATAATTAATTAGGTCCATATTTGGTTTGCTTTGTAGTAAACTAAATTCATATATTATATCCAGAATTCGTCCTTTTAAATCCTAGTTTTTCTTTTCTTTGATTGTGCTTTCTTTGCTTCTATTACATTATTAGGGTGTGTTTGTTTGTTTACCACACTCTAAATTGATATAATCAGGTAGTACATAGTCTTGTCCTTGTGCTACCATCCATTATCATTTTGAATCTTTTTTCTAGAATTTATGCTTACTTTTCATTGTTAGGGTTTATTTCCTTGTTTCTAAACGTACTTTTGAGTTGGTCGATTGGCCTGGAAATTCTGAAGTACAATTGGAGGAATTGCAAAGAGTGATTAAAGAGTGTAAACACATGGGAGTGCTTTACTATTAACTCAAATCTTTCGTGTTTTTTGTTTTTAATACTAACCATGAGTATAGGCAAGTCTGGAGATGGTAATGGGGATGGAAATCAAATTAAAGATCCTCAATTGAGACTTTTCATGGAATCAATCCAAGGACAGTTTAGAACCTACAACAGTTTCCTTAAACACATGAGGGAGGAATTACAAGAGATAAAGGCTTCACAAAGCGCTAATACTACAACAGCTTGCCCACAAACTAGATTTCAAACTCATGATGATGAGGAGGCTCAAAACACTGATTTTAGTAAAATTAATGGGGACTTGGGATCAATCAAAATGAGGGTTCCAGAATTCAAGGATAATAATAATGCTAAAGAATACATCGAGTGGGAGAGAAAGGTAGAACAAATTTTTGAATGCCATAACTATTCTGAAGAGAAGAAATCTCACCTTACAGCTGTTGAATTCAAGGGTTATGCTATGTTTTGGTGGGAACAATTACTATTAAAAAGGTGAAGAAAAGGAATGCGACCTGTGCCACCATGGGAAATCATGAAGGAGTTAATGCACCAAAAGTTTGTTCCTGCTCATTACTTTAGGGACTTACACAATAAATTAGCAAGAATGGTGCAAGGAGGGAAGAGTGTGGAAGATTAATACAAGGAGATGGAGATTTGCATGGCTAGAGCCAAAATTGAGGAAGATGAACAAATCACCATGTCACGGTTCCTTGGGGGTCTAAATAATGATATTGCTAATGCCTTAGAGATGTATCACTATGATACTATGGAAGAGATGGTAGATATGGCTATGAAGATTGAGAGGCAGAAAAAGGGGACATCCACCAACAGGTACCCTAACAACATATGGGGATCTAAATGGTCCAAAGAAGGTGAAAAGAAAGACTTTAGAGGTCCTAATTCTCAAAGGGCAGATTCAGTTTCAAGAGGTAAAGAGACTGTCCAAACTTCATTTAAGAACAACCAAGGTACTTCTAACTCTACAACCCATTCTAGAGAAATTAAATGTTTTAAGTTTTTAGGGAAAAGGGCATATTGCATCTCAATGTCTTAATAAAAGAGTTATGATCGCTAAAGATGATGGAAAAATTAGTTCTGAATCTGAATGTAGTGATTATGATGATATGCCTCATTTAATTGATGCTGATGATGATGATTCAGAAAATTTGGGACTTGCTGAACATGGTGAATCTTTAGTTGCTACGCGTGCTTTGAATATGCATGTTAAGGAAGAAAGCCTAGAACAACGAGAGAACATAGTTCACACTAGATGTTTAATTAATGGGAAAATGTGTACTCTTATTATTGATGGGGGTAGTTGTGCTAATGTTACTAGTGTAAGTATGGTGAACAAACTAAACTTGATATGCCTTAAACATCCTAAACCTTATAAGTTGCAATGGTTAAATGATTGTGGGGAGGTGAAGGTGACACGACAGGTACTTGTACCATTTTCTATTAGGTGGTACAAAAATGAGATTTTATGTGATATAGTACCTATTCAGGCAGGCCACTTGTTGTTAGGAAGACCATGGTAGTATGATAGAAGAGCACATCATGATGCGTTCCACAACCGGTATTCTTTGGTTCATAAGGGTAAAAAGGTGGTTCTTGTACCATTATCACCTCAAGAAGTATATGTTGGCAAGCTTTTATAGAAGATTTGTACAAGATTTCTCTTCCATTGCAGCACTGCTCACAGGGATTGTCAAGAAGGAAGTTGGATTTAAATGGGGAGAAGAACAGCAAAAAGCATTTGACACACTTAAAGGGAAGTTGACATCCGCTCCTATACTATCTTTACCTAACTTTGAGAATACTTTTGAAATTGAGTATGATGCTTCTGGTGTGGGAATTGGGGCAGTCCTAATGCAAGAGAAGAAGCCAATTGCCTATTTTAGTGAGAAGTTGAATGGAGCCCAACTCAATTATTCAACCTATGGTAAGGAGCTGTATGCCTTGGTAAGAACTCTAGACGTTTGGCAACACTACTTACTACCTAAGGAGTTTGACATCCACACTAAGCATGAGGCCCTAAAACACTTGAAGGGTCAAGGTAAGCTCAACAAAAGGCATGGTAAGTGGGTTGAATTTATTGAACAATTTCCATACGTGATTAAATACAAGCATGAAAAAGATAATGTTGTTGCTGATGCATTGTCAAGAAGGCATGTCCTAATTACTACTCTTAGTTCTAAGTTGCTTGGATTTGAATATGTTAAGGACTTATATATGACTGATTCTAATTTTGGCAATGTGTATGTAACATGTGAGCATGGAGCATTTTGATAAATTCTATAGACATGATGGATATTTGTTTAAAGGCAACAAACTTTGTGTGCCTAAATGTTCTATGCCTGATTTGCTTATGCTTGAATCTCATTGTGGGGGGGTTGATGGGACACTTTGGGGTACATAAGACTTATGATATGCTGAATGAACATTTTTATTGGTCTCATATGCATAGGGATGTAGAGAAAGTTTGTAGTTCTTGTATTGCTTGTAAACAAGCCAAATCTAAGTCTATGCCTCATGGATTATACATGCCTTTTCCTGTTCCTAGTTCACCTTGGGTTGATATATCTATGGACTTTGTGCTTGGTTTGCCTAGGACTAGGCGTGGTAGAGACAATATATTTGTAGTTGTTGATAGGTTTAGTAAGATGGCTCATTCATTCCTTGTCATAAAACTGATGATGCTAATAATGTTGCTGAACTATTCTTTAGAGAGGTAGTAAGGTTACATGGGATGCCACGAACCATAGTTTCTATAGGGATGCAAAGTTCCTTTCATACTTTTGGAGAGTTTTGTGGGGTAAGCTTGGTACTAAATTACTTTATTCTACCACTTGTCATCCACAAACAGATGGACAAACTGAGGTTGTGAATAGAACTTTAGGAACCTTGCTTCGTGCTATTGTGGGTAAGAACTTAAAAACTTGGGAAGATTGTTTGCCATTCATTGAGTTTGCATATAACCATAACATACATTCTACTTCAGGTTTTAGTCCATTCGAGCTTGTTTATGGCTTTAACCCACTAACTGTGTTAGATCTTGTTCCTTTACTTTTAAATGAACTTTCTAATTTAGATGGTGCTCAAAAGGCAGAGTTGATGAAGTCTTTACATGAGAAGGCTAGAGCTAACATAGAAAAGAGGAACAAGCAGTATGTTGATAGAGCAAACAAGAGCAGGAAGAAGCTGGTGCTTATGCCGGGTGATTGGGTTCGGATACATTTTCGCAAGGAAAGGTTTCCCAACCAAAGCAAGACTAAACTTGATGCTCGTGGAGATGGTCTATTTTAAGTCTTGAAACGCATCAATGACAATGCCTACGAGATAGACTTGTTAGGTGAGTATGGTGTTTCTGCCACTTTCAATATTAGTGATTTGTCTCCTTTTGACATGGATGCAGATTTGAGGACAAATCTTTTTGAGGAAGGGGGGAATGATACAGATCCGCCATCACTCATCCATGGAGCTCAAGGGAACAAGGAGCACAACGTGCAAAATCCCTTAGTGCTTCCTAGTGGACCAATTAAATGAAGTCTTGCAAAGAAATATGGAGCAACCATGTCTTTATACATTCAAGAACAAGTTACACAAGAGCTCCATGACCTTGCTTTCAACAAGTGTTGTGTAGAAATTGAAGGCACACCTAAACTTCTTACATTGATTGAAGCATATGTTGAGGTGGAACTGCCTAAAGTACAAGTTGCCTGGATCTGCAGCATATAGCATGCCCAGACCGTGCTAGCTTAGCACGCCCGTGCTAAGTAGCACACCCAAGTCGTGCTAGAGCCTAACTTGAGGAGGAAAAACAACAACATGAACCACTCCCATGCTGTGTAGCACGCCTAGACCATGCTTGAGTCTGACTTGGGAAGGAAAAACAACAACAAGAAGCACGCTCGTGCAAGTTGACAGACCCAGGCCGTGCTAGAGTCTGTCTCTAGCAAAAATTAGTTAGTCCAATTGTGTTAATTTTGAGTTGTAATAATGTTAATGGGTTGGGCCACCAATAATTCGGCCACCCTTGGGTTTTTATCCTTAATTTGTTAGTTTAGTTATTCTTATCCTTAGTTGGTTAAGATAAGTCAATCCTTATCCTTAGTTTGCTTGGATTAGTTATTCTAAATCCTTTAAGGATCAGGTCTTTTAGATTTAGTATAAATAGCTTTGCTATGTTGTTAAACAAATCATTCAATGAATTAATAAATCTTCAGATTTGTTCATGCTTTTGGCGTGTTCTTTGATTAGAGAGATTATGAGATTGTATTCCTGTGAATACTCAAATTTTGAGGCTCGAAAAGCCAGTTTTCTCGGACTGCAAACAGTCCGACCGGACCGGAGGCCATTTTGGAAATTTACCGGAAGTATGCCAATATGGTACTTAAAACGTCCGGGACGTCGCGAGGATCGCGGAACTGGTCCCGGAATATTTTTTGGAGGTCCGAAACTCCAGAAAAAGCCTCCGGAACGTAAAACTAGAAAGTCCACCAGCCGCGGCGGTGGCAGCAGCTGCCGTCGCCGTAGGTTCGGCAGCCCAAGCCGCCTGCCTCCGACGGCCGAGTCGCCGAGCTCCGGCGGCCCAGCCGCCGGCCACCGGCGGTCGAGCCGCCGAGCTCCGGCGGCCCCGCCGCCGAGACCCGGCGGTCGAGCCGCCGAGCTCCGGCGGTCGAGTCGCCGAGCTCCGGCGGCCCAGCCGCCGGCCACCGGCGGTCGAGCCGCCGAATACTGCCGCCGAGCCCGGCGGCCCAGCCGCCGAACCCGGCCGCCGAACCCGGCGGCCCAGCCGCCGAAACAGTCCGAAATTGCCTATAAAAGCAGCCCCGGACCTTCTGTTTTCCTCACTCAGTCTGTGTTGACGGACGCTCCTTCTCCCCTACGCTCTTTGCGATTCTTTACTGCTTTCTTGCATTTTTTAATTTTAGTTTTATTTTATTGTTGTGATACTTGGTCACTTAAAATTAAATTAAAATTAATTCCCTTAACGAGGAGCTTAACCTGGAGTTAAGAAGCGGTCGACGATTAAATCAGGTACGTAAGTTTAACTCTACCTATTTAATTTTAACACTTCATGCATGCTTCTTTTCTACTCCTAATAATTCTACAACTGCATAAATGCATTCATACCGTCATATAGGCAAGTAAATTGCCTCAATTAAAATATGATTAAGCTAAATGCCCGGTTAATCAATAATCGTGGCATTAAGCTTAAATCCGAAAATATTGGCTTAAAATACCTAGTTAATTAAATAGCTATGGTATAATTGCCTTTATTTCGAACAGTCCGGCTTAAGTCCAATTAATCAATAATTGTGGCTAAAAAGCATTAATCAATCACGTTTTGGCAACAAATTGCCTACAATTAAATCAACCACATTTTGGCAACAAATTGCCCACGGTTCAATCAATTTTTGGCAAACAAATTGCCTATAAATTAGATTAACCACTTTTTAGCGACAAATCGCTTAAATCACAATTTTTGGCTAAAAGCCTTCAAACAATTGCTTTTGGCAAATAAATTGCCTTAAGTCAATCAATTTTGGCGACAATCGCCCAATCATCAACTTTTGGCAATAAATTGCCTAAATCAACTCATTTTGGCTAACAGCCTTCAAATTAATCAATCTTTTGGCTAAAAGCCTTAAAATCAAGCATTTTGGCGACAAACGCCTAAATAATCACCTTTTGGCAAACAATTGCCTAAATCATTCTTTTTTTGGCTAAAAGCCTTAATCATTTTGGCGACAAACGCCCAACCAATCAATTTTTGGCAACAATTGTCTAAATCAACATTTTTGGCATCAAATGCCTTAAAATCAACATTTTGGCATCAAATGCCTTAAAATCAACGTTTTTGGCATCAAATGCCTAAGCAAAATGCACAAAGCATACACACACTCATGCATAAAGCATACCCATTCAAAGCCCTTCAAAGAAGGCCTATCGAACTACGTTGACTTTGATCTTCCATTCAAACGGAAGTACGTAGGCACGTTTGAGATTTAACCCTGAGCGGCAAGTCGAAATCACATAAGCATTTTATTTGGTCCAATTATTTCATTTTACCCTGCAAAGTATTCATTCATGGTTAGTTCATCAGCATGACATAGTCTCGGGATCCATCTCGGCTTTGCACACCATGCCTTAACCATTGGGTAATTAATCTAGTAAATAGGTTAATTAAAATTGGAGTCACTTAGGGTTTTTTCCTAGTTTACCCTAAAATAATTAAACAAGGTGGCGACTCACACATCACGTGCATTTCTTCCTTAGTCACATGCATTCTCATTGCATTGATGTTTTGGGGAGGGGTTCATAGTTTGGCGACGTCACTGGGGAATGATGCAATCGTTTTACATAAAGTGGACTACAATCGCTGTGTAAACTAACCAACCCTTCTTTAGGGTTTTATGTTACTATGCTTTGTTTTGCAGGGTACCCTAGCATGAATCAAGTGTTCTTTCTTTAAGAATACTTGATGAGGAGATTTGAACCTAATTGACAAATTTGATTAAGACATTTAAATTTGTTGATTTATTTGCACGATTGAGAATCTTTTTCTCCATTGCATAAAAAATGAATTTCAAACGAATTTCTTCTCTTTCTGTTCAAACTTCTGAGTCTGGATAGCAAGTAGCGCTGATCGGCAGGTCTCTTTGATTATGTCGACGGACAGCCAAAGCGTCCTCCCTGTTACCGCAAACCGCCCCTAATCCTTTTGGGGGTGGCCCATGGGTATGCGTACCGTTGGACCCACGCGAAACTCTTTGTTTCACATGTGGTTAGGTATATCCATGCTCAAGGTTCAAGGGTCCCTTTATAAGCCAATTCTCTATTTGTGTCATAGCCTATAGTACTTATCCTTTAGGACTGTATGCACCCAATGATACAAATCATATCATTAAACGGAGTATGACGTGATGTTGTGTGCATTCATGACATATCATCTCATTAAAAAGAACATTCCATTTCAAAAACTGGAAAATCACAATTTGGCCCCTAAGGCCCGAAAATTTTCAATTTGGCCACAGAGGCCTAAAAATTCACATTTGGCCACTAAGGCCCAAAAACCCTCAATTTGGCCAAAGGCCCAAAACAATTCCCAATTTGGCCCCAAAGGCCCAAAAACTCCCGTTTTTGGCCCCTAAGGCCCGAAAAATTCTCAATTTGGCCACAGAGGCTCAAAAGTTCACAATTTGGGCATTTTGCCAAAACATTGATTGATTTGATTAGGCATTTGTTGCCAAAAGGAAGTGTTTGATTGGGCTTATTGTTGCCAAAAAGAAGTGTTTGATTGGGCTTATTGTTGCCAAAATTGATGAATTGATTGAGCAATTTGTTTGCCAAAAAATGGATTAAGGCTTTTAGCCAAAGAGTTTTGTGATTTAGGCAATTTGTTTGCCAAAAGATGATTGAGTTTTGTGATTTAGGCAATTTGTTTGCCAAAAGATGATTATTTAGGCGATTGTCGCCAAAATGATTGATTTAAGGCTTTTAGCCAAAAGGTGTTGATTTGAAGGCTTTTAGCCAAAAGTGTTGATTTAGGCAATTGTTGCCAAAAGATGATTATTTAGGCGATTGTCGTCAAAATTGATTATTTGAAGGCTTTTAGCCAAAAGATGTTGATTTAGGCAATTTGTTTGCCAAAAGATGATTATTTAGGCGATTGTCGCCAAAATGATTATTTGAAGGCTTTTAGCCAAAAGATGTTGATTTAGGCAATTTGTTTGCCAAAAAATGTGGATTGGGCGACTAACGCCAAAATTGATTGATTTATTCAAGGCATTTTGCCAAAGCTTTGATTTAAGCGATTTGTCACTAAAAATGATTAACCTACTTATAGGCAATTTGTTTGCCAAAAGTGATCAATTGAATTGCAATGTAGGCAATTTATTGCCAAGACAAACGTGTTCAATTAAGGCTATTCGAAATAAAGGCGATTATACCAATATTGTCGGATTTAGGCTTTAATACCACGATTATTAATTAACCGGGTATTTAAGCTTAATCATTTTTAATTGAGGCAGTTTATTTGCCTAGTTGATGATATGAATGCATTTATGCAGTTGTAGAGTTATTAGGTGTAGAAGAGAAGCATGCATGAAGTGCTAAAATTAAATAAGCAGAGTTTCGTTGTTTACCTGATTTAATCGACGGCCGCTTCTTAGCTTCAACTTGAAAATCTCCGGATTAAGCTCCTCGTTTAGGGAATATTAATTAATTTAATTTAATTTAGGTGACTAATTAACAAAGCAAGAAAGCGATAAAAGCTAAATTAAAAATGCAGAAAAGTAGTAAAGAATAGCAAGGATCGTAGGAGAGAAGGAGCGTCCGTCAACACAGACTGAGTGAGTAAAACTGAGGGCTTCGGGGCCAATTTATAGGGAAATTCGGGCTGGAG
The DNA here is from genome assembly GCF_041381405.1 of Jatropha curcas. Taxonomy (NCBI): domain Eukaryota; kingdom Viridiplantae; phylum Streptophyta; class Magnoliopsida; order Malpighiales; family Euphorbiaceae; genus Jatropha; species Jatropha curcas. The sequence continues at coordinate 10,396,857 of NC_143157.1, read as the reverse complement.
GGCGGGTCTGACCCCCCTGGAGGGCGGTCAAAATCGCCGTGCAAGGCGGTCAGGACCGCCGGACCCTGTCTGATTGCCATTTTTCGTTCCGGAGGCATTTTTCGTTCTGGACCTCCAAAAAATATTCCGGGACCAGTTCCGTGATCCTCGCGACGTCCCGGACGTTTTAAGTACCATATTGGCATACTTCCGGTAAATTTCCAAAATGACCTCCGGTCCGGCCGGGCTGTTTGCAGTCCGGGAAAACTGGCTTTTTGAGCCTCAAAATTTGAGTATTCACACCTGCCGCATATTGACTTGTTGGTGGACCGAATGGCTGGACACGAGATGGTCTCCTTGACCGATCTTGCTGTCGGATACAATCAAATAATGATGCATTTGCCAGACAAAGAGAAAACGACATTCATCACGGAGTGGGGAACCTACTGCTACAGGGTTATGCCTTTTGGGCTCAAAAATGCCGGGGCAACCTATCAAAGAATGGCAACGACCATCTTCCATGACATGATTCACAAAGAAGTAGAAGTGTATGTCGACGATATGGTCGTTAAATCAAAAACAGCTAAAGAACATACAACAGCACTTGAGAAGTTCTTCCGTAGACTTCGAAAGTACAATTTAAATCTCAACCTAGCGAAATGTCTGTTTGGAGCGACATTCGGAGTATTTCTGGGGCATATGGTCAGTCGGAAGGGCATAGAGATTGACCCTTCAAAAGCCAAAGCCATTCTGGAAATGCCAGCACCGAAGACGAAAAAAGAAGTTCGGGGTTTCCTGGGAAGGCTATAGTACATCAGCCGGTTCATCAATCAATTGGCCAATACTTGTGGTCCGATTTTCAAATTACTCAGGAAAGGAGTAGCCATCAAATGGAATGAGGATTGTCAGAAAGCTTTTGACCAAGTCAAGCAATATCTGTTATCCCCGCCGGTTTTACAGCCACCAAGGCTAGGAAAGCCTTTGCTATTGTACCTATTAGTGACAGAAGAAGCGATGGGTGCAATGCTAGCTCAACAAGCAGAAGATACAAGGGTAGAAAATGTCGTGTATTACCTCAGCAAAAGAATGCTAGACTATGAGCTAAAATACAATAAGATAGAGAAGTTGTGTCTGGCTCTAGTTTGGTCTTGTACAAAGCTGCAACACTACCTCTCGTCCTACACCACATACGTTATTTCTAAATTGAACCCCTTGAAATTCCTTATGGAGAGGCCGGTTCTTGACAGTAAGATGGCTAAGTGGGTGTCGGTGCTCGCAGCCTATGATTTAAAATTTGTACAACGAAAGGCAGTGAAAGGCGGAGCCTTGGCTGATCAATTAGCGGAATTACCGGTCGAAGACCAAATGCCGGAGGTAGAATTTCCTGATGAAGACTTGTTGAGCTTGGAAAGTGAAGTCTGGGAAATGTACTTCGATGGAGCTTCAAACTACCATGGAAATGGGGTTGGAGTCGTATTCAAAACTCCTTGTGGAGAATACGTCCCAATCGCAGTCAAATTAGATTTCGACTGCACCAACAATGAAGCCGAGTATGAAGCTTGCATAAAGGGGTTAGACGCAGCCCTGGAAAAGGAAATAAAGGTCCTCAAGGTTTTCGGGGATTCCAATTTAATAGTCTCCCAAGCTTTGAGAAAATGGAAAATTAAGGAAGAGCGTTTGGTTCCTTACCTACAACGCTTGGACGAATTGGCTCAGCAATTTGAGCATTTATCCTTCACTACTTGCCGCGAGCCAAAAATCAGTTTACTGATGCTCTGGCCACTTTGGCCTCTATGATTAATGTAGGGGGAGACCAAGTCATTCGACCTCTGACAGTTCGGCTACAGAAACAGCCAGCACATATCATGAATTTGGTGGATGACAAGCCCTGGTATTGGGATATACAGAATTATCTTCAGAATGAAGCCTACCCGGAGGGATCCACCAAGACTGATCAACGGTCATTGAGACAGTTAGCATCCGGATATTTCCTTACTGGGGGAGTTCTGTATAAAAGAAGTTGGAATGGCCTGCACCTAAGGTGCGTTGATGAGGGAGAAGCTCAAACCATCATGGATTCCTTACATAATGGGGAGTCTGGTCCACACATGCATGGGATAGCCTTGGCTCGGAAAATCGTGAACCTGGGTTATTACTGGTCAACCATGAATGCAGACTGCGTGAGGCACGAGCATTAGTGCCATGAATGTCAAATTTTTGCTAAGCTGCAAAGACAGCCTCCGGTCAATTTGAATCCTATTACTTCACCATGGCCTTTCGCAACTTGGGGCATAGACGTGATCGGAAAAATCCACCCAAAGGCTTCCAATGGTCATCAATTTATCCTGGTTGCTGTTGATTATTTCACTAAGTGGATTGAGGCAGCCTCTTATTCGGTTTTGAATGCCAAGAAGGCAGCACAGTTCGTTCGTACTAACATCCTTTGTCGGTACGGAACGCCATTCGAGATCATTACTGATAACGGGTCCCACTTTCAAAGTAAATTTTTTGACCTGCTGAAGCAAAAGAAGATTCAGCATCACAAGTCTTCACCCTATCAGCCACAAACAAATGGGGCTGTAGAGGCTGCAAATAAGGCTATAAAGGTCATTTTACAAAAGACAGTTCAAAAGCATAAAGCTTCGCATGAACAGTTACCGAATGCCCTATGGGGATATAGGACTTCAATCAAAACGCCCACTGGAGCAACTCCGTATTCCTTAGTGTATGGTATGGAAGCAGTGTTGCCTATTGAGCTGGAAGTTCAGTCGGCGAGGATTATCCGGGAAAGCCAGATCAGCGAAGCAGATTGGGCTAAGAATTATCATTTGCAACTCTTGGGTATGGATGAAAAATGATTGCAAGCGATCCACCAAACTCAAGTTTACCAGAGAAGAATGGCACGACATTTTAATAAGAAGGTCAAAGACCGAAAACTGGAAGAAGGTTATTTGGTCCTGAAGGAAATTAGACAGCCAATCATAGACCCACGTGGGAAGTTTCGTCCTCATTGGGCTGGACCCTATGTGTTGAAGCAAAATATTGTCTGGCGGAGCCGTCATTTTGACTGATTTGGATGGTTTGGAATTCACTAATCCATGTAATTTAGATCAGTTAAAAAGATATTTTGTATAATAAGCATTGCATAATGTAAAAAGAGCTACATTAGACCTGATTCTCCTCAGAAAAAAGAAATTGTGTATCGGAGATATGTAGGCAGCCCTCTTTGGGCGCGGTCTAAACATTAATGAAAAAAATCATTTCATAATTCATTCTTCTTTGCCAAATAAAAAAAGAGGAAAGAAAAAAAAAGTGAAAAAAAAGTGAAAAAAAAAAAGAAAAACCCGCTAAGTCGAAAACCCGAAAAGGGCGGCTTAGGCAAAAGTCGGGGCCCGCTAAGTTGAAAACCCGAAAAGGGCGGCTTAGGCAAAAATGGGCAGCTCGCTAAGTTGAAAACCTGAAAGGGCGGCTTAGGCAAAAATTAGAGCTTAAATAAATAAAGTTGGAAAATGCTCGGAAAGCTTAAAAGTCAAATGACATTCCCAATTAAAGCAATAAAGTCAAACAGTCCGAAGTCAAGCAGAAAGCAAAAGAGTCCAAGAAAAATAAATAAATAATGAAGTCTAAGTCCAAGTCCAAAAAAAAAAAACAAAACATAAACCCAAAATCCAAAGTCAAAGTCCCGAATAAAAGTCAAAATAAGGGAAAAACAACCGCCCTTATTGAAAAGGAGAGGAAAAATCAAGGAAAAGTCAGAAATTGAAAATTAAAAGGAGAAATTCTGTTCTTTCTTAATTAAAGTGAATAAACATGCATACATGTAAATTTTCAGTACTAACCAAGTGCAGGTATAGTCAAAGTTCAGTACAAAAATACAGAAAAAAAACACAGGAAAAATCTAGCAACCATGGCATCAGCGGCGGGGCCTCCTCCTCCTCTGATCATCAAAGGCCCTCAGAGTCCAAGACGAAGAAAGTTCTTGCTGCATCCTGTGAACCCCTTACCCCGGCTACTAGGCATATAATGAATATGACTAAAGGGCAGAAATGCACGTGAGTGTGTGAGTCGCCACCTTGTTTAATTATTTTAGGGTAAACTAGGAAAAAACCCTATGTGACTCCAATTTTAATTAACCTAGTTGCTAGATTAATTATCCCAATGTTTAAGGCACAATCTACGAACCCGAGGTGGATCCCGAGACCATGTCATGCTGATCAACTAACCAAAAGAATGAATGCTTTGCAAGGTAATTGGACCAATGAAAATGTTCATGTGATTTCGACTTGCCGCTCGGGGTTAAATCCCTAACGTGCCTACGTACTTCCGTTGGAATGGAAGATCAAAGTCAACGTAGTTCGATAGGCCTTCTTTGAAGGGCTTTAAAGGTGTATGCTTAATGCATGAGTGTGTGTACGCTTTGTGCATGTTTGTTTAGGCATTTTGCCAAAGGATCGATTGATTCGATTAGGCGTTCGTCGCCAAAAAAGTTGGTTTTAAGGCATTTGTGCCAAAAACGGTTGTCGGGCGATTTGTCGCCAAAATTGATATTTGGGCTTATTATTGCCAAAATTGATGTTTGGGCTTATTATTGCCGAAATGATTGATTTTAAGGCTTTTAGCCAAAATGTGTTGATTTAGGCAATCTGTTTGCCAAAATCATGTGATTGGGCGATTGTCGCCAAAATGATTGATTTTAAAGCTTTTAGCCAAAATGTGTTGATTTAGGCAATCTGTTTGCCAAAAGTGTTGATTGGGCGATTGTCGCCAAAATGATTGATTTTAAGGCCTTTGGCCAAAAAGTGTTGATTTAAGCAATTCGTTTGCTAAAATGTGTAATTTAGGCGATTGTCGCCAAAATGGTTGATTTTAGGGCCTTTGGCCGAAATGAGTTGATTTAGGCAATTTGTTTGCCAAAAGTGTTGATTGGGCGATTGTCGCCAGAATTGATTGATTTTAAGGCCTTTGGCCAAAAGATTGATTAATTTAAGGCATTTTGCTAAAAAGTTCGATTTAAGGGATTTGTCGCTAGACAGTGGTTAATCTAATTTATAGGCAATTTGTTTACCAAAATTGATTAAACCGTAGGCAATTTGTTGCCAAAATGTGATTGATTAAACTGTAGGCAATTTGTTGCCAAAACGCGATTGATTAAGGCTTTTAGCCACAATTATTGATTAATTGGACCTTTAGGCGAAGTGTTCGAAATAAAGGCAATTACACCGTAGTTATTGATTAACTAGGCATTTTAGCCAATATTGTCGGATTTAAGCTTTAACGCCACGTTTATTAATTAACCGGACATTTAAGCTTAATCGTGTTTAATTAAGACAGTTTATTTGTCTAAATGATGACGTGAATGCATTTATGCAGTTGTAGAATTATTAAGAGTAGAAGAGAAATATGCATGAAGTGCTAAAATTAAATGAGCAGAGTTTCGTTTGTGTACCTGATTTAATCGACGGCCGCTTCTTAGCTCCAGATTAAGCTCCTCGTTTAGGAAATATTAATTAATTTTATTTTGTTTAATTTTAGTGTCCAAGTATCACAATAAAAATGCAATAAAAATTAAATTAAATGCAAAAAGCGGTAAAGAAATCGCAAGGAGCGTGGGAGGGAGGAAGATCGTCCGTCAACACAGACAGGGGTGTCAAAATTGAAGAGGCAAGTGGCCTTTTATAGGCAAAAAATGGGTCGCCGGCGGTCCGGCGGCATGTGCCGCCAGTGCCGGTGGCAGGTGCCACGGTGGCCGGAGCCACCGTGCTCGGCCGCGGTTACTTGGGCTTTTTCACTCCGGAGGAGTTTTCGGGAGTTTCGGGTCTCCAAAAAATATTCCGGGACCTGTTCCGTGATCGTTGCGACATTTCGGACATTTTAAGTACCATATTGGCATATTTTCGGTGATTTTCTGAAATGGCCTTTGGTCCGGTCGGACTGTCCGTAGTCCAGAAAAATAGGCTTTTCGAGCCTCAAAATTTTAGTATTCACAGTTGCCCCCCACCGGCGACCATAAAAATGATTTATGGGAGTCAGTGGTTAGCTGAAACACAAATTTTGAAGGCGAAAATCGGACGCGTCTAGAAGACCCGTGCTTTAGCCATTTGCTTATAAATAGCTTGAATTTTTCATTTTCATTCATTCTAAGCTTTTCAAGTTACAAAGCTTTCTTCAAATTCTCTCAACCTTCAAGGCTTGAAGCTTCTTCTCTCCATGGCTTCCTCGGATCTCAGCGGTGAGGATTTTCTGGGTTCTCTAGGCATTTCTCTTGAAGAAGTCAATCTCACAGTGGATTCTGATACTCATGCCTCCGTAACTGGCATCTTCGCCTAGGTAAGCCCCTTTTTGCTCCCCTTTGTTTGCAATTTTTTTTTTTTTGAGCCTTGGATTGCACTAGGGATATTCGGGCCTTCGTGGCCGGGTTATCAATTTGCGGACCTCCTTAGCCTGATTGTGAATTTTTGGGCCTCCGTGGCCGGATTGTGAACTTTCGGGCCTCTATGGCGTGAATGTGAATTGTTGGGCCTCTGTGGCCGAATAGTGAATTGTGGGCCTCTGTGGCCGAATTGTGATTTTTGTGGGCGTCCGTGGCCGGACTGTGATAATTTTTTGGCATACTGCTTTTATTAGTATGCATGCTAGGGTGAAACTAAGATATTATCCTTAGTAAGGAACCGAGGAATAACTCTTAGATTGCTTTACCGTTTCAGGACCCTTATATCAAAGTGGATGTGGGTGAGACCTCCATGTCTGAAATCCCGCTCGAGATATTTGATCCTGAACATCCGATTGGGGCGATTATCAGTCCGTCCCATTTAGGTTACCTGAGGCACCAGGACATGGGCCGGATCAGTCACAAGGAGTTACTGTGTGCTTTGGCCGAGAGATGGTGGGACACCACTAATACTTTCCATTTTTCTTGGGGCGAGTTGACAATGACCCCTGTAGATTTTTCAGTGATTTCCGGAATCCCGTTTGGCACTCGACCGATCGAATTATATGACGACTGGAGGACAGAGATTTCCCCTGACCAGATGGTGGAGCTGATCGGGATAGACCTGCCTCGGATCGTCGGGCCAAACTCCGCTACTCCGCCTTTGAGCGTCTCTAGACGCTGGCTATACCTTCAGGCCCCCAACACTTATGCTAAATACAGGCGGGGAGAGCTGACGGCTACTCAGGCAGCTAGGTTCACCTTGTTGCTGTTGTTTGCTTCGACCTTCTGGTCCAACAGGAAGGAGAGTTTTAACCCTTCTATCTTGAAGAGTTTAGAAAATCTCGCTCATCTCAAGGAGTACGACTGGGCTGGTGCTATTCTGAGCCGCATGTATGATGACATGTGTGATCTGAGTCGGGGCCATTGTAAACTCAGTGGGACTTACTACTTCTGGGAGGTAATGTAAAGGCCGTTCTCCCTTCTTTTTTTTTGTGTTTTTTTTTTTATTAACTTTCTTCTTTGTTTTTTTTTGCAGTCTTGGGCATATGAGTATTTTCCTTTCACTCGCCCAGAGCAGGTTCATGCTGATCTCAGATTGGGGCTGGTACCTTTGGCTTGGAGATGGTACCGATCAAATCTTCATACTGTTCAACACAAGAAATCGCTAAAGGATTTGAGAGCCTTTTTTGATACTTGTAAATTGGAGCAGGTATGTGCTTAGTGATTCTCAAATATGTTGGATAAAAAGGATTTATTAACATAATTGCAATTTTCATAGGTGGAGATAGGGGCAATGATTTCCTGCCTGCAGAGCTGGATTCAAGCTAATCCCCAATTCCAGCGGTCGGATGCCTTGTCTCGGCGGAGGGTGGTCCTGTCGCACCCCATCCTGAGGCGATATTACTTAGGTGAGAGAGTAAACATTCAAATAAGAGGCTGCCGCTCTATTCCTTATTCCCCTCCTGAAGACATGCGAGCGAGCAAACATATGACGTTGACCGACGCTCATACTGAGGGTATTCCGCATGTGGAGTTCATCCTGGAGGGAGATTATGATGAGTTCTGTAGAATTTTCCTGATGCAACCCATCGGATCCCGGCTTGATAGTTTCTAGAGATTGGCGCCTTCTCAGCCACTTGGCACTCGTTCTTCTCGGGCTTCGGGCCCCTCGACTAGGACTCCAAGGAGGAGGCCCACGATTGATCCCACTTTTTCCACCCCGGTTGAGGGTCCATCACAGGCCGGGCCTAGCCGATCGGCCGGTCCTAGCCAATCGACCGGTCCTTCTAGGGCTCCCCGGGCTATTTTGGAGTCTACCGGGCCACTTCATTCAGACCTGGTCAATCTACGTCTGCCATACAATATTCCTTACTATGTTCCTGACAGCCCTCCGTCTTTTCGAGAGGTTGGCCTGGAGATTGTGGATCATTCGACTCTTCCTTCCGAGGACATCACCGAGGTAAAACCTGATATATCTCTCACAAAAATGATTTATAAGAGATTTGATATTGACTCGTATCTTCCTTTGTATGATTTTCAGGTTCCTGTCGGGCTGGTCAATCAGATGATGGAGCTGATTCTTGGGATGCAGCAGGAACTAACTACGGCCTGGACTCAGATGGCCTTTGATGATCGAAGGGGGAGGAGGCCCCGTCGCTGAAGCCATGGTTGCTGGATTTTTATTTTCCTTTGTACTGAACTTTTACTGTACTTCTGTACCGAATTCTGACTGTATTTCTGTACTGAATGTCATTCGTACCTGTAATCAGCTAGTACTGAAAATATGTATGCATGCTTAAAATGAAAATGGGGTTTCACCGTACTTTATTTTTTGTTTGTTTATTTATTTACCCTCTCTCTCTTTTTTTTTTTTTTTTTTTTTTTTTCGTGTGGCCCCCACTGTAGGCGGTCGCTGCCGCTGTTGTTTGGCGGTTGCTGTCGCCATCATTTAGCGGCACTTCGGCGGCTGCTGCCGCCATCGTTTGGCGCATTTTTCTATAAAAACTAGTTTTTTTGTTTGGTTCTTCACTCATCCTTTCTTTTCTCTCTTCTTCTTAATTTCAAAGAATGAATCCCTTTTTTACTCACAGCATGCACAGCTGGATTAGGAGTCTCTCCAAAGTCGAAAAGATCAACTTGGGGAGGTACGGTCTCTCTCCTATCGTTACCCTTAGGGGGGTAGTAATCGATTGGAACTTTTTATGGGCCTGCATCAGACTTTGGGACCCTGAGGCCCATGTGTTCCGGTTTGGAGCCATGATGGAGGAGATGTGTCCTCTTTTTGAGGAATTCTGTGCTATCATAGGGTGTGACCCCAATGCCCCTTTGGTCAGGCACGAGGTCAAGATTGGGTATGTTCGGTTGTTTGAAAGTCTATTTCAGTTCGGTCGACCACAAGCTAGGGCCATGATTGTTGGTGATCAGAAAGCAATTCTGCTGCCCCTGATTGATGAGTTTTCAGAGGTCCGTTCAGACGACTCGGACCGGATGAGGCTGAGAATGCGGGCCTTGGTTTTTTGCTTATTGGCTGGTTTCTTGTTCAACAAGGATCCAGGTTACGGGGATTTGCGACTTTGTCCCATGGTTCGGCAGATGGATGATATGGGTTGCATAGGTGGTATTGTGCTGGCAGAAACTATCAGGAGCCTTGACAGAGCTGCTTTAGGCTTCGAGGATTGGACGGTTTCTCCTATTATTCTCCAGGTACTTCTCTTATTATCATTTTTTTTTTTGGCCTGTTCCTTTGTAATAGAAAGGATCCATTACTCAGGTTTGGTTAAAAGACCATCTCCAAGTGGTTGCTGCTCCTACTTTGTTGCCTTATAACCCTGTCCAGTATCGTATGCGGAGGATCTTGATCACCTACCCATCTGCTGATGCATGGACCTCATGGCTGATTGAATTGGGTCCAAATGAGGTGCTGTGGTTCGTATCCTGGTATGACATCACCCGCTTTATCCAGGTTAGCTTTCGCCATACCCAGGTTTACCTTTTAGGCCTTACACATTGTACCTGGTACTGCGCTTCGCGTGTTTTGAGGCAGATGGGGATAGATCAGACTGTTCCGATTATGGATGATTCTTTAGCTGATTCAGCCATCACTCCGGGAGTTACCTGAGCTGTCCTTAGGGCTTGGGTTAGGGACCATCATATGGTTAGGCCTTTACCTAATCCTGTTGGTATTCAAACTTCTCCTGAGTATCGAACCTGGTTCATGGCCGCTGTCTGGCCGATTGAAAGGCCAAGGAGGAAAGCACTGCTGAGCGCACTTGAAGGTTGGACTCAAGCTGACGCTGGTGAGGAGATTGTGTTGGTTTCTCGGACAGGCGAGATTGGAGAGAGTTCAATAGTTAGGGATGACTCGGAAGACGTTGCCCCACGGAGGCGACGAGCCACCTAGACTTCTTATAGGCTTTTGGACTTTTGGTGTTTTGGCTTTGTTTTGACTCTTTGTTTGGGACTTTGGCTTTGGATTTTGGATGTTATTTGGAATTTTGGCTTTAGATTTTTTTGGATGTATGTTTTTTGGACTTGGACTTCATTATTTATTTTTCTTGGTTTCTTTGGCTTTCTGCTTAACTTTGAATTGTTTGACTTTATTGCTTTTAATTGGGCACGTCATTCGTCTTTTAAGCTTTCCAAGCATTTTCCAACTTTATTTATTCAAGCTCTGATTTTTGCCTAAGCCGCCCTCTCGGGTTTTCAACTTAGCGAGCTACCCATTTTTGCCTAAGCCGCCCTTTTCGGGTTTTCAACTTAGCGGGCCTCGACTTTTGCCTAAGCCGCCCTTCCGGGTTTTCGACTTAGCGGGTTTTTTTTATTTATTATTTATTATTTTTTGTTTTTTTTTTATTTTTTTTTATTGTTGGCAAAGAAGAAGGATTATGGAATGATTTTCATTAATGTTTAGACCGTACCCAATGAGGGTTGCCTACATATCTCCGATACATAATTTCCTTTTTTTTTTTTTTCAAAGAGAATCAGGTCTAATGTAGTTCATTTTACATTATGCAATGCTTGTCACATAAAATATCTTTTTAACTGATCTAAATTACACGGATTCATGAATTCCAAACCATCTAAATCAGTCAAGATGACGGCTCCGCCGGACAATATTTTCTTCAACACATAGGGTCCAGCCCAATGAAGACGAAACTTCCCACGTGGGTCTATGATTGGCTGTCTAATCTCCTTCAGGACCAAACAACCTTCTTCCAGTTTTCGGTCTTTGACCTTCTTATTAAAATGCCGTGCCATTCTTCTCTGGTAGACTTGAGTTTGGTGGATTGCTTGCAGTCGCTTTTCGTCCATACTCAAGAGTTGCAGGTGATAATTCTTAGCCCAGTTTGCTTCGCTAATCTGGCTTTCCTGAATAATCCTTGCCGACTGAACTTCCAGCTCAATAGGCAACACTGCTTCCATGCCATATATCAAAGAATACGGAGTTGCTCCGGTGGGTGTTCTAATTGAAGTCCTATATCTCCATAGGGCATTCGGTAACTGTTCGTGCCAAGCTTTGTGCTTTTTAACCGTCTTCTGCAAAATGACTTTTATAGCCTTATTTGCAGCTTCTACAGCCCCGTTTGTTTGTGGACGATAGGGTGAGGACTTATGATGTTGGATTCTTGTTTCTTTCAACAAATTAGAAAATTCACTCTGAAAGTGAGACCCATTATCTGTGATGATCTCGAATGGTGTTTCGTACCGACAAAGGATGTTTGTACGGACAAACTGTGCTGCCTTCTTGGCATTTAGAACTGAATAAGAGGCTGCCTCGATCCACTTAGTGAAATAATCTACAGCAACCAGGATGAATTGATGGCCGTTAGAGGCCTTCGGGTGGATTTTTCCGATCACGTCTATGCCCCAAGTCGCGAAAGGCCATGGTGAAGCAATAGGATTCAAATTTACCGGAGGCTGTCTTTACAGCTTAGCGAAAATTTGACATTCGTGACACTTCTGCACGTGCCTCACGCAATCTGCATTCATGGTTGACCAGTAATAACCCAGGTTCATGATTTTCCGAGCCAAAGCTATCCCGTGCATGTGTGGACCAGACTCCCCATTATGTAGGGAATCCATGATGGTTTGAGCTTCTCCCTCATCAACGCATCTTAGGTGCAGGCCGCTCCAACTTCTCTTGTACAGAATTCCTCCGGTAAGGAAATATCCGGATGCTAACTGTCTCAATGTCCGTTGATCAGTCTTGGTGGATCCCTCCGGGTAGGTTTCATTTTGGAGATAATTCTGTATATCCCAATACCAAGGTTTGTCATCGACCAAATTCATGATATGTGCTGGCTGTTTCTGTAGCCGCACTGTCAGAGGTCAGATGACTCGGTCTCTTTCTACATTGACCATGGAGGCTAAAGTAGCTAGAGCATCTGCGAACTGATTTTTGGCTCGCGGCAAGTAGTGGAAGGATAAATCATCAAATTGCTGAGCCAACTCGTCCAAGCGTTGTAGGTAGGGAACCAAACGCTCTTCTTTAATTTTCCATTTCCTTAAAGCTTGGGAGACTATTAAATTAGAATCTCCGAAAACCTTGAGGACCTTTATCTCTTTTTCCAGGGCTGCTTCTAACCCCTTTATGCAGGCTTCGTACTTGGCTTCATTGTTAGTGCAGTCGAAATCTAACTTGACTGCGATTGGGAAGTATTCTCCACAGGGGGTTTTGAATACGACTCCAACCCCATTTCCATGGTAGTTCGAAGCTCCATCGAAGTACATTTCCCAGACTTCACTTTCCAGGTTCACCACGTCTTCATCGGGAAATTCTACCTCCGGCATTTGATCTTCGACTGGTAATTCTGCTAGTTGGTCAGCCAAGGCTCCACCTTTCACTGCCTTCCGTTGTACAAATTTTAAATCATATGCTGCGAGCACCGACACCCACTTAGCCATTTTGCTATCAAGAACCGGCCTCTCCATAAGGAATTTCAAGGGGTTCGATTCAGAAATAACATAGGTGGTGTAGGACGAGAGATAGTGCTGCAGCTTTGTACACGCCCATACTAGAGCCAAACACAACTTCTCTATCTTGTTGTATTTTAGCTCGTAGTCTAGCATCCTTTTGCTGAGGTAATACACGGCATTTTCTACCCTTGTATCTTCTGCTTGTTGGGCTAGCATCGCACCCATCGCTTCTTCTGTCACTGATAGGTACAGTAGCAAAGGCTTTCCTAGCCTTGGTGGCTGTAACACTGGCGGGGATAACAGATATTGCTTGACTTGGTCGAAAGCTTTCTGACAATCCTCATTCCATTTGATGGCTACTTCTTTCCTGAGCAATTTGAAAATCGGACCACAAGTATCGGCCAATTGATTGATGAACCGGCTGATGTACTGTAGCCTTCCCAGGAAACCTTGAACTTCCTTTTCCGTTCTCGGTGCTGGCATTTCCAGAATGGCTTTGGCTTTTGAAGGGTCAATCTCTATGCCCTTTCGGCTGACCATATGCCCCAGAAACACTCCGGATGTAGCTCCAAACAGACACTTCGCCGGGTTGAGCTTTAAATTATACTTTCGAAGTCTAAGGAAGAACTTCTCAAGTGCTATTGTATGCTCTTTAGCTGTTTTTGATTTAACAACCATATCGTCCACGTACACTTCTACTTCTTCATGAATCATGTCATGGAAGATGGCTGTAGCCATTCTTTGATAGGTTGCCCCGGCATTTTTGAGCCCAAAAGGCATAACTCTGTAGCAGTAGGTTACCCATTCCGTGATGAATGCCGTTTTCTCTTTGTCTGGCACATGCATCATTATTTGATTGTATCCGACAGCAAGATCAGTCAAGGAGACCATCTCGTGTCCCGCCATTCGGTCCACTAACAAGTCAATATGCGGCAGGGGGAAGTCATCCTTCGGACATGCCTTATTCAAATCCCGATAGTCCACACACATTCTGACTTTGCCATCTTTCTTCGGCACCGGCACAATATTTGCTAACCATGTTGGGTAAGCAATGGGTTCTATGAACTTATTCTCCAGTTGCTTGGCTACCTCCTCCTTGATTTTCAAGGACCATTCTGTTTTTAGCCTTCTTAGCTTCTGTTTCACTGGCTTAGCCTCAGGGTATACTGGAATCTTATGCACCACTATTGCTGGGTCAATTCCCGTGATGTCACTTGCCTTCCACATAAAGCAATCGGCAAACTTCTTTAAGCATTCACTGACCTGTTCCCTGTTCACACAGTCAGATGCAATGTATGTATGTTCATTTTCTTCTTTGCCAATTATTATTTTTTCTTTATCATTTTTCATTTCATTTATTTCTTTTTCATTATTTTTGCTTGGAAATGCTTGGAAAGATAGACATGCGGGGTAGTCAATAATTTGCAAGCCTTTATTGATAATAACGGAATCGTCTTCAAAAATTACATCAAATTTGAAATCTGGATTTTCAAAATCCGACACAGACGACTTAAGACTAGAACTAGACTCTGACTCGGTTTCATACTCGGGGTCAAACTCGGACTCAATACAGGACTTGATCACATATTTTGATTCTAGGTTGGACTCGGAAGGGGGTGTATCAGCAGTGCGCTCCTCCTCGGCGTACCAATTGGTGAGAGGTCCTTCATTTGGCTTGATCAGGCTCAGTAAATCTTGGTCCCCATCATTTCCTGTAATGACTGCAACCTCATCAAAGAGACTAGGCTGCATGAAGTCTTCCACTTCCATTTCAGTCACTATTTCGGGCTCGTTACCCCAGACATCAGAGAATATTTCTAACCCAGGTAGCATCTTCTTAGCAGCCGGGCAGTAAAACGGTTCTTGGAAGCTACGATAAGGAATTGTCTCTCCCGATTTGCAGAAGTAACTATTTAAAGTCAAAAAGTGTGATGGCATCTGGATGTTTTTCTTCTTTCCTCTTCTGGTCTTCTCAGCACGGTCTTCGTCAGTAGGCTGATAACCCAGCCCAAAAGTCCCTTCATTCACCGGACACTCCCATGCTTGTAGCGTGGGGTATTTCTTCCCGAACCTTGCCATATTCATTCCCGGCAGGTAGGACATCTTTAGCATCAAAGGAACTATGCAGTTTATTTGCACCGTCCCGAAATCAAAGAGAATTCGGGAGTTCGCAGCCTTTCCTTCTATGAACTGCACAGTGTCATATTCAAATCCCGAGAGGGGAAAATTGGCATTTTCGGGGTTGACCTCAAAGAAAGGCTGGCCCTTGGGTTTCTTAAGCTGACTGTAATCATCTCCTTGAACCGTTATAATCTTACCCTCGTAGGGGAATTTGACCTTTTGGTGCAAAGAGGAAGGTACTGCTTTGGTGTGGTGTATCCATGGCCGCCCTAACAGCAGGTTGAAACTGGTGGGCACATCAATGACTTGGAACGGTACCTCCATTATGGCTGGCCCAATCACTAATTTTAGTGTAGCAACCCCCAATACTTCTCTCCGGGTGCTGTCATATGCTTTCACTATCTGGTCGGACAGAATGAAATCTGTTTCTTCCAACCCCAGGCAGCTGGCCACCTTTAGTGGGCAAACGTTCAGTGCTGACCCATTATCAATGAGAACCATGGGCACAGTTTTGTCTCTAGTTTGAACAGTGATGTAAAGGGCATCGTTATGACTGTCTCCCTCCTTGGGTAAGTCATCCTCAGAAAATCCGATGCTTTGCACCTTTGATGATTGGGTGAGGGTGGATACCAACACTTCAGGGCTGACTTCCACCGATGTTTGAAGTTGACTCAAAGCCTTGCAAAGAGCTTGGCGATGAGGAAAGGATGATGCTAGAATTTCCCAAATCGAAACCCTAGCTTGTGTCTTTTTCAACTGCGAGAGCACTGGGTCTTCCTTTGGTTCATCAGTCCTTTGGTAAGGGTTATGCGAGACTTTGTCCAAGACTAATGGTTCATATTGTCTCCCGCTCCTGGTTATAGCGTCGAGTTCCTTAGTTAGGTCATTCAGATCTAGGACACAGATTTCGTTCATTCCTAGGAATAGGTCGAAAGGATCGATCAATTCCTGGTCAGAACTAATAGCATTTACCCCGTGATTTGGTAAGGGATTAGTGCTAATGTTTGGTTTACTTCTCGGAATGATTGAACCATTATCTACCAAGTCCTGGATGCGGTTCTTAAGCGTCCAGCACGCTTCAGTCTTATGCCCATATGCTTGGTGGTACTCACAGTATTCATTGGCTTTGAAATTCCTTGGTAAGGGGTTGGGTGGTGGTCTTGCCTCCAAAGGTTTGATGTAGTTTGCTTTGACAGCTTCTCGGAACACCAAAAGGATTGGCATCCTGAGATCAGTGTATGTTCTTCTTGACTGACTGCCATTTCGCATGTTTCCCATGTTTCCCACACGTAAAGGATTCGTGGGGGTGATGCTTGCCAATTCGTGGACTTTGCCAGTTTGGCTAGGTTTCTTGTACTTCGAGGTTCCCGGGTCTTCTTTCAATTGTCCCATTTGAAGTAAATCTTCTACCTTCGTAGCAGTGGCAATGAGCGACTGGAACGATGGTAGGTATTGAGTTTGTAGTTGGTGTTGGTAGACAGGCTGTAGGTTCTTTATTATTATGTCCACCTGTTCTTGCTCAGAAGGTCGGTTAATCATTTGGGCGGCCTTGGCTCTCCACCTCGTAAGGAACGAGGAGAAAGGTTCATTGTTCCTTTGTTTAGTGGTTTCTTGCTCCCTTCGGGTTACATCCACTTCCATATTGTAGTGATACTGTGAGTTGAATGCATTACAGATGTCCTCCCAAGTCTTCATCTTAGACCGGTCTAGACTGACAAACCATCTTAATGCAGCACCGGTGAGAGATTGTTGGAACAACTGAGCAAGGAGCTCGCTGCTCAGTCCAAATGGGTTAAGGGCACCCACATACATTTTCAAATGAGTTTTAGGACAAGTAGTTCCATCAAATTTGTCCATGTTTGGCATTTTGAACTTGGTTGGTAGTCTTGCTTCGGGGAACAGAGACAAGGAGTCCATGTCCACCACTTCTTTGTGTGTTTTAAGGGCAGTAACAGATCTTTCTAACAATTCCAGTTTTTCTCTCATTTTCTGAGCTTCCAACTCAGAAGCAGTTTTGGAGGGCATGTCTTCCAAGTTAGGGATAGGGTTTGAGGATGCAGATGCAGCACCAGGTCCTTGATTGGAGGCAGCATTACCATTTCCCCCAACTGGAGCCCCATTTCCATTACTACTGCCTAGTTCAGCTAATAGGGCAATTCTTTGGGCAGCCAATGCCTCATTCATTTTAGCTTCCATTCTGGCTTCCATTTGTTCTATGAGGTTTTGGATGTCAGACAATGATGCCATTGGTGTAGTTGAAGTTGATGAGGTCGGTGATAGCACAGTAGGTGTAGTTGACACTTGAACAGGGGGTACCTGTAAGTATGAGGGTAACTGGATTAAGGGTATAGTAGTATCAGGGTAGCTGATATGAGAGAGAATAACTCTTTGTCCAACTGTGCATGACCAAAGGAAATATTTTTTGTGTTCTCCATGTGTTTACCCAATGTTTATGATATGTCGTGAATGCATAACAATACATCATAATCTGTTTTAATGAGATGCTTCATGTCACGGGGTGCATACAGCCGTAAAGGATAGGTTCTATAGGCTATGACACAAATAGAGAATCGGCTTATTAAGGGACCCTTGAACCTTGAGTATGGATATACCTAACCACATGTGAAACAAGGAGTTTCGCGTGGGTCCAACGGTACGCATACCCATGTGCCACCCCCAAAAGGATTAGGGATGGTTTGCGGTAACAGGGAGGACGCTTTGGCTGTCCGTCGACATAATCAAAGAGACCTGCCGATCAGCGTTACTTGCTATCCAGACTCAGAAGTTTGAACAGAAAGAGAAGAAATTCATTTGAAATTCATTTTTTTTTATGCAATGGAGAAAAGGATTCTCAATCGTGCAAATAAATCAACAAGTTTTAATGTCTTAATCACATTTTTCAATTAAGTCCGGATTTTCATATCAAGTTTTCATATCAAGTATTCTTAAGGAAAGAACACTTGATTCGTGCTAGGATATCCTGCAAAACAAAGCATAATAAAATAATACCTGAAAGAAAGGCCGGTTAGTTTTCACAACAATTGTAGTTACCCCAGCTACTAGGCATATAATGAATATGACTAAAGGGCAGAAATGCACGTGAGTGTGTGAGTCGCCACCTTGTTTAATTATTTTAGGGTAAACTAGGAAAAAACCCTATGTGACTCCAATTTTAATTAACCTAGTTGCTAGATTAATTATCCCAATGTTTAAGGCACAATCTACGAACCCGAGGTGGATCCCGAGACCATGTCATGCTGATCAACTAACCAAAAGAATGAATGCTTTGCAAGGTAATTGGACCAATGAAAATGGTCATGTGATTTCGACTTGCCGCTCGGGGTTAAATCCCTAACGTGCCTACGTACTTCCGTTGGAATGGAAGATCAAAATCAACGTAGTTCGATAGGCCTTCTTTGAAGGGCTTTGAAGGTGTATGCTTAATGCATGAGTGTGTGTATGCTTTGTGCATGTTTGTTTAGGCATTTTGCCAAAGGATCGATTGATTCGATTAGGCGTTCGTCGCCAAAGAAGTTGGTTTTAAGGCATTTGTGCCAAAAACGGTTGTCGGGCAATTTGTCGCCAAAATTGATATTTGGGCTTATTATTGCCAAAATTGATGTTTGGGCTTATTATTGCCGAAATGATTGATTTTAAGGCTTTTAGCCAAAATGTGTTGATTTAGGCAATCTGTTTGCCAAAATGATGTGATTGGGCGATTGTCGCCAAAATGATTGATTTTAAAGCTTTTAGCCAAAATGTGTTGATTTAGGCAATCTGTTTGCCAAAAGTGTTGATTGGGCGATTGTCGCCAAAATGATTGATTTTAAGGCCTTTGGCCAAAAAGTGTTGATTTAAGCAATTCGTTTGCTAAAATGTGTAATTTAGGCGATTGTCGCCAAAATGGTTGATTTTAGGGCCTTTGGCCGAAATGAGTTGATTTAGGCAATTTGTTTGCCAAAAGTGTTGATTGGGCGATTGTCGCCAGAATTGATTGATTTTAAGGCCTTTGGCCAAAAGATTGATTAATTTAAGGCATTTTGCCAAAAAGTTCGATTTAAGCGATTTGTCGCTAGACAGTGGTTAATCTAATTTATAGGCAATTTGTTTACCAAAATTGATTAAACCGTAGGCAATTTGTTGCCAAAATGTGATTGATTAAACTGTAGGCAATTTGTTGCCAAAACGCGATTGATTAAGGCTTTTAGCCACAATTATTGATTAATTGGACCTTTAGGCGAAGTGTTCGAAATAAAGGCAATTACACCGTAGTTATTGATTAACTAGGCATTTTAGCCAATATTGTCGGATTTAAGCTTTAACGCCACGTTTATTAATTAACCGGACATTTAAGCTTAATCGTGTTTAATTAAGACAGTTTATTTGTCTAAATGATGACGTGAATGCATTTATGCAGTTGTAGAATTATTAAGAGTAGAAGAGAAATATGCATGAAGTGCTAAAATTAAATGAGCAGAGTTTCGTTTGTGTACCTGATTTAATCGACGGCCGCTTCTTATCTCCAGATTAAGCTCCTCGTTTAGGAAATATTAATTAATTTTATTTTGTTTAATTTTAGTGTCCAAGTATCACAATAAAAATGCAATAAAAATTAAATTAAATGCAAAAAGCGGTAAAGAAATCGCAAGGAGCGTGGGAGGGAGGAAGATCGTCCGTCAACACAGACAGGGGTGTCAAAATTGAAGAGGCAAGTGGCCTTTTATAGGCAAAAAATGGGTCGTCGGCGGCAGGCGCCACCGTGGTCGGCGGCAGGTGCCGCCGGTGCCGGTGGCAGGTGCCACGGTGGCCGGAGCCACCGTGCTCGGCCGCGGTTACTTGGGCTTTTTCACTCCGGAGGAGTTTTCGGGAGTTCCGGGTCTCCGAAAAATATTCCAGGACCTGTTCCGTGATCGTTGCGACATTTCGGACATTTTAAGTACCATATTGGCATATTTTCGGTGATTTTCCGAAATGGCCTTTGGTCCGGTCGGACTGTCCGTAGTCCAGAAAAATAGGCTTTTTGAGCCTCAAAATTTGAGTATTCACACATCCCGAGCATCAGCTCCATCATCTGATTGACCAAGCCGGTAGGAACCTGGAAATCATACAAAAGACACAAGTCAATATCAAATCTCTTATGAATCCTTTTTGTGAGAGATTTGTCAGTCAATACCTCATTAATGTCCTCGGGGGGAAGATCCAAGCGATCCACATTCTCCAGGGAGACCTCTCTAAAAGCTAGAGTGCTGTCAGGAGTATGGTAGGAAATGTTGTATGGAAGCGTAGGTTGGCCAGGCCTGGATGAAGCGGCCCGGTAGCCTCTGAGATGGCCCAGGGAGCCCTGGACGGACCTATCGAGCGGCTAGGCCTAGCCCGAGATGGACCCTCAACCGGAGTGGAAGAAGAAGGATCAGTCTGGGGCCTCCTCCTTGGAGTCCTGGTCAAGGGGCCTGAACCCCGAGAAGAATGTGTGATAGGAGGCTGGGAAGGTGCTTGAAAATCATCAAACCGAGATCCGATAGGCTGCATTAGAAACATCTTGCAGAACTCATCATAATCTCCTCCCAGAATGAACTCCACATGTGGGAAGCCCTTAATATGAGCATCGGTAAGCGTCATCTGCTTTCCCGCTCGCATGTCCTCGGGAGGGGAATAAGGGACGGAGCGGCAGCCTCTGATCTGAAAGTCTACTTTCTCGCCCAAGTAATATCGTCTCAGGACGGGGTGCGACAGGACCACCCTCCGCCGAGACAAGGCATCCGACCGCTGGAAATGGGGGTTGGCCTGAATCCAACTCTGTAAACGGGCAGTCATCGCCCCCACCTCAACCTAATGAAAGAAGCAAATGTGTTAATAAATCCTTTTTATTTTCACATACTAAAAAAAAAAAATTACAAGACACTTACCTGCTCCACGGTGCAAGTATCGAAGAAGGTCCGCAGGTCCCTTAACGACTTTCTGCGTCGAACAGTTTGGAGGTTTGTTCGGTACCACCTCCAAGCTAAAGGTACCTGCCCTAATCCAAGATCAGCATGAATCAGCTCCGGGCGAGTGTAAGGAAAGTACTCAAATGCTCAAGTCTGCAAAACAGAAGCAAGAATCAGTGAGGAAAAATCAATAAATAAACAGAAAAGCACAGAAAAGGAGAATGTTCTTTACATTACCTCCGAAAAGTAGTAGGTCCCGCTAAGTTTACAATGGCCCCGACTCAGATGACACATGTCATCATACATGCGGCTCAGAATAGCGCCGGCCCAGTCGTACTCCTCAAGATGGGCCAGATTTTCCAAACTCTTAAAGATGGAAGGATTAAACTTCTCTTTCCTGTTGGACCAGAAGGTCGAAGCGAACAGCAGCAACAAAGTGAATCTGGCCACCTGAGTAGCCGTCAGCTCTCCCTGCCTGTATCTAGCATAAATGTCGGGGGCCTGGAGGGATAACCAGCGTCTGGAAACGCTCAAAATGGGAGTAGTAGAGCTTGGCCCGACAATCCGGGGCAGGTCGATCCCTATCAGCTCAGCCATCCGATCAGGAGAGACCTCAGTCCTCCGGTCATTGTATAGCTTGATCGGCCGAATGCCAAAAGGAACCCCGGAGATTACCGAAAAATCAGCGGGGGTCATTGTCATCTCACCCCAAGGGAAATGGAAAGTATTGGTGGTGTCCCACCATCTCTCGGCCAAAGCACTCAGTAATTCTTTGTGGCTGTTTCGACCCACGTCAAAATGCCTCAGGTAGCCCAGATGGGACGGACTAATAATCGCTCCGACTGGGTTGTTATGGTCAAATATCTCGACCGAAATTTCGGCCACAGAGGTCTCACCCACATCTAATTTAATATGGGGGTCCTAAAAGGTAAAGCAATCTAAGAGTTATTCCTCGGTTCCTTACTAAGGATAATATCTTAGTTCTACCCTAGCATGCATACTAATAAAACAGTAAAATACAAAAAAAATGAATGATAAAAAAGAAGAGTAAAATTACCTGGGCGTAGATACCAGTCACGGAGGCGTGGGTGTCTGCGTTCGCTGTAAGGTCGGGGTCCAGGGAAATTCCCAAAGACTCCAGGAAATCCTCATCTCTGCTGTGACCCGGAGAAGTCATGATGACGAAGTTGAGAGAATTTGAGAGAGCTCTTTGATTTGGAGAGTTTAGAATGAAAGAAGAAGAAGAACCTTTAGCTATTTATAAGGAAATAGCCAAAAGGCGGGTCTTCCGGACGCGTCCGATTTTCGCCTTCAAAATTTATTTTTCAGACAACCACCGACGCCCATAAATCATTTTTATGGTTGCCGGTGGGGGGCAACTGTGAATACTCAAATTTTGAGGCTCAAAAAGCCTGTTTTTCTGGACTGCAAACAGTCCGGCCGGACCGGAGGCCATTCGAAAAGTTCACCGAAAGTATGCCAATATGGTACTTGAAACGTCCGAAAAATTACGAGATCGCAGAACTGGTCCCGGAATATTTTTTGGAGGTACGGAACTCCCGAAAAAGCCTTCGGAACGAAAAACTAGAAAGTGGACAAGCCACGGCGGTGGAGTCCGCCGGCCACGGCGGGGGCGCCCACCCTTCACGGCGGCGGCGGCCGCCAGCCAGGGCGGCTGAGGCCGCCGGCCACGGCGGCAGCGGCCGCCCTCTAGCCCGGATTTTCCCTATAAATACAGCCCCGGTGCGACTTTTTTACTCACTCATTCTGTGTTGACGGATGCACTCTTCTCCCCTATGCTCCTTGTGGTTCTTTTACTGCTTTTCTGCATTTAGTGTAGGCTTTTATTATTTTGCTGTGGTGATACTTGGTCACTTAATTAAATTAATTCTAATTAATATTCCCCAAACGAGGAGCTTAATCTGGAATTTTCAAGCTGGAGCTAAGAAGCGGCCGCCGATTAACTCAGGTAATAACGAAACCCTACCTATTTAATTTCAGCATTTCATGCATATTCTCTTCTACTCCTAATTCTACAACCGCATTCACACCATCATCATCATTCTGGCAAATAAATTGCCTTAAGTGAATAAATTTAGGCTAAGATGCCCGGTTAATCAATAATCGTGGTATTCATGCCAAACTCCGAACATACTGGCTAAAAAGCCTAGTTAATTAATAACTATGGTTCAATCGCCTTTATTTCGAACAAGTTCGGCTAAAAGTCCAATTAATCAATAATTGTGGCTAAAAAGCCTTAATCAATCACGTTTTTTGGCAACAAATTGCCTACAGTTTAATCAATCACATTTTGGCAACAAATTGCCTAAATTACACATCAATTTTTGGCAAAATGCCTTGAATTAATCAATCTTTTTGGCTAAAAGCCTTAAATCAATCAATTTTGGCGACAATCGCCCAATCAACACTTTTTGGCAAACAAATTGCCTAAATCAACCCATTTTGGCTAAAAGCCTTCAAATAATCACTTTTGGCAAATCAATTGCCTAAATCACATCAACTTTTGGCAAACAAATTGCCTAAATCAATCTTTTTGGCTAAAAGCCTTAAATCAACACTTTTGGCAATAAACGCCTAATCAAATCAATTAATTCTTTGGCAAAATGCCTAAACAAAATGCACGAAGCATACACACACTCATGCATTAAGCATACCCATTCAAAGCCCTTTAAAAAAGGCCTATCGAACTACGTCAACTTTGATCTTCCATTCAAACGGAAGTACGTAGGCATGTTCGGGCTTTAACCCCGAGCGGCAAGTCGAAATCACTTAAACATTTCATTGGTCCAATTACCTTGCAAAGCATTCATTCATTGGTTAGTTAATCAGCATGACATAGTCTCGGGAGGATCCTCGGGTTTGTAGATTGTGCCTTAAACATTGGGATAATTAATCTAGTAGTTAGGTTAATTAAAATTGGAGTCAACTTAGGGTTTTTTCCTAGTTTACCCTAAAATAATTAAACAAGATGGCGACTCACACATTCACGTGCATTTCTGCCCTTAGTCATATTCATTATATGCATATATGTTCGGGGGAGGGGTTCACAATACCCAATAAACTTTGATCTTTGATCAATGAGCCCAGATTAGTTTGATTGATTAGTGTTTTTGAGAAAGTTTGATTGCAAAACCCACTGTTGTTCTTGATGAAAAACTATTCTCCCTTAACATAAATCTATAAAACTAGTTTATAGATTTAGATTAAGGGGTTTTGAGAATCAAAATTCAAGAGTTTCGTTAAGCAACCAAAATTCCTCTCTTTAACACATTCCCCAATGCCCTATTTATAGGCAAATGTGGGATGTTGCCCTAATTTTTAGGGCTTAGGTGGCAAGTGCCATTGGTGGGCCCTAAAAATAGGTCGGGTCTTATTTTTACAAAATTAGCTCGGGTGGCAAGCAAAACAAGGCAATGCATAGGACACGTTACATGCGTACCCGAGACGTGTTTCTAGGCCCTGTTTCAATGCGAACCCTGAAAACGTGAAAATGTCCCGATGGGTTACATTTCTTAAACTCGAATCATTGGTTCAAGAATCAAATTCATCAAATGTGTTAAACTCATTTTTATCACAAAAAAGGTTATCATCACTGAGTCCTTTTGGAGCAAAAATTGAACGTCTACAATTTGCCCCCACTTTAATGATATTTTGCTTTTTAAGCAAGATGTCGTCAAAGTGTAAAGTAGACGTGCAAGTAAGAAATATTTACTTAGTTTGCATTCTTTGAATGGTTTGGATGGAGGAGGTGAGCCATTTTGGCGGTGTTAGGTGTGCGAATTGCATCATGGTGGTTGATGTCTTCTGTGGCTGACTGTGCCAATTGGTGGCTTTGTTGAAATGCATCACTTTGTACGGGTGTCACTCTGGATATGTAAGGTGGAGGAGTTGCGCCATGGCGATTGTTGGCGGTGTCT
The DNA here is from genome assembly GCF_041381405.1 of Jatropha curcas. Lineage (NCBI taxonomy): Eukaryota > Viridiplantae > Streptophyta > Magnoliopsida > Malpighiales > Euphorbiaceae > Jatropha > Jatropha curcas. Next base: position 10,372,045 of record NC_143157.1, on the reverse strand, counting down.
ACGACTAACTGAGCTGTTTGGCAGCTTTATTGAAATGCTCCATTATGGGAGGTTGTCACTGTGGACATGTTGGATGGAGGAAATGTGCCATGGTGATTATTGGTGGCTTCTGCGACTTACTGCACCGGTTGGCGGCTTTATTGAAATGGTCTACTATAGGAGGTTGTCACTGTGGACATAAAATGCGAATGAATTGCGCCATGATGGTTGTTGGCTGCTTCAATGGATGTGTGCCTTCTTTGAAGGGCTTAGGCTGCCTCAGGGCATTTACGGTTGCCTGGCTTAGGGTGTAACACCGATCGCCCAATCCCGAGAGATCCGACAGCGGATGCCACATTCGATGCCGGAGACACCGTCTTAACTTAACATATAAATCATAAAATTAGATTATGAATTAGAAGTAATTGAGTATTCACAAGTCTAGCGAGTAATTTTTTTTATAATCAATTTTTTTTTTTCTATATAGATTGGAAAAATTCTTTAGAAATATTGTAAGAATTTCCCTTTAAAAACTAAGCTTGCCAAACATGTGAATACAAAACACTTCCAATTAAACTCCAAACTCCCAATATCTCCAAATTATCATCATAACACAACAACACTTCTATATCTTCATAACTGTATAAATTCTCAATAGCATTTAATATTCATCAATTAATTGCATTCATTATATATATCAAGTCTTAATAAACTAATCATACCAACTATCTTAAAATATTCTATATTAAATCATTTAATAAATCTTATGCTTATCTCCAAATATATATACACCAACATAATTGATAATTACATGCTTTAGTTGTAATTCAAATAACATAATCTCCGAAAATATAATAATTATACATGCCATAATTTTTAATTACATAAATCTCAATATACTACTACCAAAATAGTCACTTGCTCTGATACTACTCTTCTGATCTTCAAGTAACAACCACGGTCTTCAACCTACGCATGATAACATCAACGCGCTGAGTATAAAACTCAGTGGTGCTCATAATTCACATACTTAACAAAGTTACGATGGCAACTTGCTTAAAACACAAATTTCATAAAATCATTAAACAATCATAAAGTCATTAAATTTCAACATACATTTACATTTATAGCAAAAGAGATATTAAATAAACTTATAATTAATAACATAAATATTTAGTTCTTTATACCATAAATTCTTTACATGAACATTTAATCACCATAAATACTTAGTTCTTTACTTAGAGATACCAAATAAACTTATAATTAATAGCATAAATAATTTAATTCTTTCAAATCATAAATTCATTACTTAAACATTTATTATATCAATACATATACTATTTATTTTTTTAAAACCATATACCGAAATATCATGGTTTGAAAATTAATTTGATAACATAATCATAAATTTCCAAAGTAAGGTTTACTAAAAGAATATGATCTCATTCATTAAATTGCCTTACAAATATTTTCCAAGGGCTCGCATACACTTAGGAGAAAGAGAAGCAGATAGGTTTTCATAACTTATTGATAATAGCCTTAGGTCGCCAATCTTTTCATAATGGCCTTAGGTCGCCATCTTATTCATAACATGTAGAGCGCGTCCGCCCTAACATAAGACACCCACATGCCTAGCATATGATCATAGCTTCTTATCATAATGGCATCAAATGCTGAGCATGCTCATCTTACATAATAAAATCAAATCACGCATCAAATTCATACCAAGTATATTAGAGCCCAAAATCCTTGTTTTAGTTCTCAATTCATAATACTTCTCATAAAACTTGTCTTATTCTTTAGTCTTCTTAAATTCATAATGTAAGCTTACTTTAGAACGTAAGTAACTCATGAAAATTTCATACTTAAACATAATTACTTAACATAGAAAATTTCTTATCATATGAAATCATACATGAATTTAAGATAGAAAATTTCTTAAACATAATTACTTAACATAGAAAATTTCTTATCATATGAAATCATACATGTAAGCTTACTTTAGAACTTAAGTGACTTATAAAAACTTCATGCTTAAACATAATTATTTAACATAGGAAAATTCTCATAAATTCATTTTCTTTTAAAACTTTCTTAAAGTCATAATGGAATTTATCATAAGTCATTTCCTATCATATAAAACCATACTTTCCTTATTCGACATTCAAAGCACATACACTTTAAGTACCCTTTTTTTTCATAAACTCTAAACAAATGAAAGTTATCAAAATAATCATACTTATGTCATATATATAGCATATCATAAAAGTAAATTAAGTAAGCCTTACCATCTTAGGGTGCTTCGACCTCTTAATGAAAACCAAAGGGAGGAATTTCCTCCTTCAATCAAGTATGCTAACATCACTCTTATGCACCAAAGTATCCATGTAAACATATCCATAACAACACTTTTCAAACTTATGTCTTATTTTCATCAAATAAATCCTAAAATATACAAATAATCAAGAGAAACTCATCAGACATGATTCATACATACATTTATCCAAATAAACCTATGATTCAAGGCATAGGAAATTTCCAACATTAAAATAACCTTGACCTTTGCTGGGTTTTTAAGACATAACTTGAGTTATATGTCTCCAAATTGAGTAAAGTTTCATTCATTAGAAATCTAAGACAAAATTCTACAAATGTTATGGAAAAACCATAGCCCAGATCAATCTATAAGAGAGTAAACAAAAGCTGGGAAGAAGACCAATTGTCCAGACTTGATTCAGCAGAACCTAGTCCAATGTTTCTTAAATTACTACTTATCCAAACACTCAAATTAAGCCAATCCAAAACCAAGGAAGTCTCAAGACACAGGACAACAACTTTCATGAAGAACTCAGAACATAATCTTACCATTATAAAGGTCAAAATGGGCACTCAATTTAGAGATGCATGTGGCCCGACATAACAGAGTCAGTTTGGGTGGTTCACCCATAAGTTGAGCTATATATATCCAAATTGGACACAAGAGGATGAGTTGGAAAGCTAAGAAGTAGACCTACAACAAAGGACTCAGACACAAATGAAGAATAAAAAGGATCTTAAAATTGTCCTTCATCTCTCCCAATAACACATTTTACCCAAATTCAGCTTACTTTAACCATAAAAAGAACAAGAAAGACAAAGATACAAGGTAGAGACTTCTACCACATACTAAATACTCATCAAACACCACCCAAGAGCATGTTATTGCAACCAAAATTTCAACAAATCAATCATTTCATAGAAAAACCCAAAATAAACACATGATAGCATAAATGCACAAAATCAAAAATTAAAGTAAGGTAAGTGTGTTTATGAACGCTAACCTTAAAAACAAGCTTTGATTAAAGTTCCCTAAGCCTTAGCTTTGCCTTACACCTTGGTAGAAGGTTCCCAAACCTTTGGCTCAAGTAGAGAATCTCCAAATTTCTTGAAATCATTCACCAAAAACCACTTCTCAACCTTAATTCTCTAGGATTTATTACTTAAATCAAGTTGGATGGAAAAGATTTGGTGGATTTAGCTAAGTAGGAAGTGGAGAAAAATAAAGAGAAGGAGGAGAGGAAGTTCACTTTGAAGAGAAGAAGAAGAAGAAAAAAAAGTGGTTGCTCAATTATTGGAGTTGACCTTATAAAGTGATCAAAGGGTATTTAGGTCTTTTCCCACAATTGGCTGGCTAAGATTAAGTCAATAGTAATATCATCTAATGGCTAAAAATATTCTCCAATTAAATTCCTTCAAAATATTATTTTTCTCCACAAAATTCTCAAATGTACTCCATAAAAATAATTCCTCAAATTTCCTTAATTAATATAACACCATAATTCACTATTCACTAATTATCTAAATTCTCCAAAAATATTCATTACTGACTTTCTACCCATAAAAATCATGTATGCATACTCCAAAAATATTAAATAAAATATAAAACATATATAGTAATTTTTCTGGATCAAAATAATACCGACTCCCGGACTGGTGATACTATTCACAGACCGGTAAACTACTATTTCAACACGGAAAAAATAGGGCATTACACAGGGGACTTACGGTGCCTCAAGGGACTTACGGTGCCTTGGGGGACTTGGATGGCCTGCCTTAGGAAACTTACGGCTGCTTGCCTCAGGGGGACTTACGGTGCCTTGAGGGACTTTGATTGCCTGCCTCAGGGGCCTTACGATTGCTTGCCTCAGGGGACTTACGGTGCCTCAGGCGACTTTGATTGCCTGCCTCAGGGGATTGTTGGCTCAAGGGTCAAATATTTATCTCAAGATTTTGATGATTAAAACAAAATAAATAAATTTAAATTATGTTATTTGTGTTAATAATATTTTACGCAGATTATATATATGGAAAGATAAATGAACAAGACAAATCCTACAATTTCAAGGATCATGAAGACGTTTGAAGACCCTAGTGGTTAGAGTTTTTAGGACTCATTGTAGGATAGAGAGAACATCCAATTATAAGAACAAAATCAATTTTCTCTCACCTTATCAAAAGGATTTTTCGAAAATATCTCTTTAAATTAAAACTTTTTCTTTCGTTCCTTGATTATCTTACCTAAAATGGAGGAGATCTTGTCTGAAACATTTTTGGTAATAAAAATCTTAGAAAAAGCTTGTTTTAGTTTTTCGGAAATTTTTTTTAAGGTTCGAAATATTCAATTACCTAAATTTAAGAGACTTTGTCTCAAACGATTTTGGTAATAAGAATAAATCGAATAAAATTCTTATGTACTTCATTTTCGGAAGCAAACTTTTAAAGAGATCCAAAATCTTGATTTTATTTTCTTACCAAAATGAAGGAAGGTTCTACCTTAAATCATTTTTGGTAAATAAATCTTTCGAAAAAGATTTTCAAATAGTTATTTTTGAAAAACTTTGTTTTTAAAGGAAAGTTAGATTTTCTCTTATTCGCTTACCAAAAAGATAGAATGTTGACTCAAAAGATTTGGTAACAAAGATTACCATATCTTCTAAATAAGGAGAGTCAATATTCTCATTTGAAAAGGGGATTTCACTTTCTAAAAACGGGATTCTCATCCCTTTCTATAAAAAGGTTTTTCGTCTTTAAAAGACGTGGAGAAAAGAGTTTTTGTTTTAAGAGTATTTGTCCATTGATCATATCTTTTATCTCTCAAAACTTATTCTCTACCCACTTATTTTTTTTCATCTCAATACTTTATGTTTTATCTTTAAAAGAGAAAAGAAATTTTATAACAATTTTTTTTTTGAAAAACAGTTCTGATTTCTAAAACGATTTTCTAATTTTAAAAACTGTTTTTCCTGTGCTTACATTTGCATTTCTGTCTGTCTATTTAGATTCTGTAATGTTTAGTAGATAGGTTTTCTTTTGATAAACTTTTGTGAAATAGCTTAGGTGAAAAGCTATTGTGAAATAGGTTATTAAGCGACCTTCTCCGTGAGAGATATTCTAATGTCTTGAATTGAGTTTCTTTTCTTTGCCAAAAACAGAAAGGGTTGAGGTTAACTAGAACCTTTGGAAAATCTAGTGGGACAAAGAGTAGATCTAGGAGTTGATCTATTGCCTTGTATTGTTGGTTTGTCTCTTACCCTTGAAAAGAGATAACATAGTTGAGGATCTCAAGATGAGTCATGGGGAGTGGATATAGGTGAGTTAGTGCCGAACTACTATAAATCACTGTGTTGATCTTTTTATTTTTTGAAGTTCTGCTTGATACTATTTTACTCACACTTCTGTTTATATTTTAGAAATGCTAAAGTTGTTAAAGGTTTTGATGTTCTAAACTGGAATAAGCTTTATCTTTTCTGAACATTAGAACTCTGGACTTCTGCTCAGTGAATATACCAAGTTCTAAATTGTTCTTCTATTTTCAGTATGTTTCATTATTTGGGTTTCTAATCAGTTTTCTAAACTTGATTAAAGCTTTGTGAAGCAGTTCAGATTTCAATAACTGTCTCTCACAAAGTCTTTTATATTTATCTAAACTTTATGAGGAAGTTCTAAACATAATAGCTTTCCTTCATAAAGTAGTTTTGATATTGTATAAGAAATTGTGAAGCAGTTCTAATCAATTACCGTACTTTGCAAAGTCTTTCTATTTTCCGTATAAGGGCATTGTGAGGAAGTTCTAATCAATAACTTATTCTCACAAGCGCATTACTTTTTCGCTGCAACAGAATTCTGATTGTTGTTTTTAAAACTTTTTTTTTTTTTTTTAGAAAACCCAATTCACCCCCCTCTTGGGTTGTGCCATACATATTTGGGACCCACAATCTGGTATCAAAGCCTAGTTCTTGACTTACCAAAGGTTAACAGCTTAAGAGATAAGATCCCATGGCAGCCCCACTTCCTCTTACTTCTTTAGAAGGTCAATCTGTTTTTAGACGTCCTTTGTTCAATGGTTCTAATTACTCTTATTGGAAAATAAGAATGGAAAATTTCATAATTCAGTTGATATAAACTGCTGGAGGAATGTCATTACTGGTCCTTGCATTCCCATGAAAACTGTAGAAAATGAGAGAGTTAGAAAATCAGAAGAAGAATATACGGAAGCTGACTGGAATGATATTTCTATAAACGCAAAAGTTATTAATATTCTTCACTGTGCATTAGATCCATCAGAATATAACAAAGTGTCTGGATGTAAGTCTGCAACAGAAGTTCGGAAAAAACTTAGAGTTACCTATGAGGGTACAGATAGAGTGAAAGAATCCAGAATCAATATCCTTTGGAGAGAATATGAAATGTTTAGTATGAAAGAGGGAGAAACTATTGCTGAATTAAATTTTAGATTTACTACTATAGTTAATCCTTTTAGAACTCTCAGAAAGGAAATTTCAAAAGATGAGCTTGTTAAGAAAATCCTTAGAATTCTACCTAAAAAATGGGATTCTATAGGAACTGTTATGAATTACAAGAGACTCCCGTTACTTATGATTATCTATAGGAGCTTTTGTTTCAAAAGAGATGAAATCTTCTTTGACTGTAGAAGATAAGAAAAAGAAAGGACTGGCTTTGAAAGTAGTTTCTAGTGAACAAAGTTCTTTTGATCTTGATAGTGCTGATTTAACACTTGTTGCTAAAAGATTCAAAAAGTTCTATCAAAAGAGTCGAAGGCCACAGAAAAAGTTTATCAAAAAGAACTTTTCACCTAAGAATAGCAACTTACTAAGAAAGAACCTTCTGAAGTGGTTTGTTATGAATGCAACAAACCCGGCCATATCAAGCCCAAGTGTCCTAAATTGAAAAAGAAGTCAAAGAAAGAAAAGTTGAAGCAAGAATTTGTAGCCGCTTGGAGTGATTTAGATGATTCTAATTCTGAAAGCCAAAGTGACCAAGAAGAAACTACAAATATATGTCTAATGGTTACCATCAATTCTGACTCCAAGGAAATCAACACTCTGACTTCAACACAGAAATTTGAAAATAATGAAACATATGCAATGGTCCAAAAGCGTGAAGAAAGCAATGTAAGTATTTCTGAACCCGAATCAGAAAATGATCTTTTAAATACTTATAATAACCTTTGCAATGAATTTGAAAAACTTATTAGAAAGCATAAAGTTATAAAGAAGGATTTTAGAAAATTAAAACTGAATGTAATCATTTAAAAGATGCTTTTTATTAAGAAGTTACATGCAAAGATCTTGTCATAGAGATCAAAGATCTTAAAGATTGTAATAATAGATTTTCTGAAAATCTGAAACATCTTGAAGAAAAATGTAAAAATCTGAATTCTGAAAATGAATCTTTAAAAACTGAGATTAGAATTCTAAAATCAATTTCAGAATCGTTTTCTAAAGAAAAGAAAAGTTCTAGTTATGATGGCATTTCTAAACTGAATCATGTTTCTAATAAGAAAAATGTTGTTTCTAATGTTGTGACTTTAGAACATTAAAGTCCCAATAGAAAGAAAAATCATAGTAAGCTAAACGCACCTGTTATCACTAAGCCTCCAGGACCCAATATGAGTTGGGTACCTAAATCTGCTTGATCTTTTCAGTGTGCCTAAGGAGTGAGCTGAAAACAGAAATGTGGTATATGGACAGTGCTTGCTCTAAGCATATGACTGGTGATAGAAAGAAATTCACCAGATTAGAAAAGAAAAAGGGAGGTACAGTAAGCTTTGGAGACAAAGCAAAAGGTAAAATCGTTAGTATTGGTGTGGTAGGTTCTAATCCTTCAATAGAAGATGTATGCTTAGTAGAAGGATGACATTATAACTTGTTAAGTGTAAGTCAGATTTGTGATAAAAATAGAAGAGTGATCTTTGAACCCTCCTATTGTGAAGTTCAAAACATGCATGACAATAAAACATTATTTGTTGGAAAAAGGTTTGAGAATATATACCTAGTAGATCTCTTTGATGTGCATAACCTAGACATATGCTTAGTTTCCATTGATAATTCTAGTTGGTTATGGCATAGAAGACTTGGACATGCAAGCATGCACCTTATTTCTAAACTGTCTAAGAAAGACCTGGTTCGAGGTTTGCCAAAACTAAAATTTACAAAAGATCACATTTGTGATGCTTGTCAATTGGGCAAACAAACCAACACATCTTTCAAATCTAAGGGCATGATTTCTACTTTTAGACCTTTAGAATTGTTACACCTTGATTTATTTGGTCCTATTACTTCTTCTAGTCTTAGAGGAAAATCCTATGCATTTGTCATTGTAGATGATTACTCTAGATTCACCTGGACACTCTTCCTTAGAAATAAGGATGAGTCATATGACATATTTGTTCATCTTTGCAAGAGAATACAAAATGAGAAAGTATACAACATCTCTACAATTAGAAGTGATCATGGAGGAGAATTTGAAAATCAGAAATTCGATGCTTTTTGCAACGAGTCAGGAATCTTCCATAACTTCTCAACACCTAGAACACCTCAACAAAATGGAGTAGTGGAACGCAAGAATAGAACACTTCAAGAAATGGCCAGAACCATGCTGAGTGATTCTAAATTACCAAAGTATTTCTGGGCAGAAGCCGTTAACACTGCATGTTATATTATAAACAGGGCTTTGGTAAGATCTAAACTTAAAAAGACTCCATATGAGCTATACAAAGGTAGAAAACCAAATATTGGTTATTTTCATATTTTTGGGTGTAAATGCTTCATTCTAGATAACAAGAAAAATCATCTTGCTAAATTTGATGCTAAATCTTATGAAGGAATTTTTCTAGGATATTCTAGTAATAGTAAAGCATATAGGGTGTTTAATAAGAAAACTCTAGTTGTAGAAGAATCTATTCATATTGTGTTTGATATATCTGACTCTACTTCTAGAACTTTAGAAAATGATGATGTTGTAGATTCTAATCAAGAAAAGTAGAATGATCAATCAGAACAACTAGAATAACCAAAAAGTGAGCAGAATGTTGATAATCAGGCTGAACCAGAAGATGAACATGAAGATCAGAATACAACTGAAAGTCAAATGCCAGAAACAGAAAATGGAGATTCTCAATTACCAAAAGAATGGTGATTTCATAAGTATCATCCACAAGAGGACATTATGGATAATCCTTCAGAAAGGATGATAACTAGAGCTCAGTATAAAGATATTTTGGTAATGTTGCTTTCATTTCTCAAATAGAATCTAAAAATTTAGAAGATGCTCAAAATGATGAAAGTGGGATTCTTGCTATGCAAGAAGAGCTAAATCAATTTGAGATAAACCAAGTTTGGAAACTTGTTTCTAGACCTAAAAACCATTCTGTTATTGGAACAAAATGAGTGTCTAGAAATAAGCTTGATGAACAAGGTAATGTTGTGAGAAACAAAGCAAGGTTAGTGGCTCAAGGGTACAACCAAGAGGAAGGCATCGATTTTGATGAGACCTTTGCTCCGGTTGCTAAACTTGAGGCCATTAGAATGCTTTGTGCATTTGCATGTTTTAAAAACTTCTTGTTGTATCAAATGGATGTAAAAATTGCTTTTCTAAATAGTTTTCTAAATGAAAAAGTGTATGTAGAACAACCTCATTGTTTTGAAATCTATGATAAACCAAATCATGTTTACAAACTTACTAAAGCTCTTTATGGTTTGAAGCAAGCTCCTAGAGCTTGTATGAAAGATTAAGTAAGTTTTTATTAGAAAATGGTTTTGCTAGAGGAAAGATTGATACAACACTATTTATCAAAAATAAAGGACATGATATTCTAGTTGTACAAATCTATGTTGATGACATAATCTTTGGTTCTACTAATGACCTTCTTTGTAAGGAATTTTCTAAGATTATGTAGGGTGAGTTCGAAATGAGCATGATGGGAGAATTAAACTTCTTCCTTGGACTTCAAATCAAACAGTGTGAAAATGGGATTTTCATAAACCAAGAAAAATATACTAGAGAATTATTGAAATTGTTCAAAATGGAAAATGGTAAAGTATGTAGTACAACAATGTGTCCATCCACAAAATTAGAAAAAACTTAAAAAGGAAGTAGAATAGATAGAAAAAGCACGTCTGGAACTTGCCAGTTTCTAGGTGTTTTCGTACCTCCCCTTGGATGGGTCGAAAACATCCCTTTTTATTATTTTGATGTGGAAAGTGATTTTATTATGAAAAGTGGTGACAAAACATTTTATTGGATATGATGCCGATAAATCGGTCTTATAAATAATTTTTGAGTCGCCATCCATTATTTTGACAATGGGACCGTTTTTAATTTTATTTTTAGAAAAAGTGACTCCATTTTAAACCTAATTTTATCTAAGGCCAAATTATTAAAAAGACTAGTCAGGCACACCGATGCGATTCTGGGTAAGGGAATTGGGTATACCGGCCCGTTGGAAGCTGACGCCTGGAAAAACCAGCCTCTTTTAACCTACGATTTCTAATTTATTTTAGTTAGAAAAGTCAAATTATTTATTTACTTAAACCCAACCCAAATGAATCGAACCGAGTTCCTATATGGAAAATTACCTAATCACCCCAATCAAATCCAATTATCACATTTATAATCATTCAAACCAAGCATTTAAAATCATTCAAACCAAAGCAATTAAATCAAATAAATAAAAGATCCGCTCATGCCTTATGGTTCAAGGTGGGCTACAAACCGAACCTAAAAATACATTCTACCCAATTCGAAATCAAACCCAAAAACCCACAAACCAAAATCATGCATAATTATTATTTAGCATCTAAATTACTTTTTATTATTATATATTTTTTTAATTTAATCCTAGACATGCAAATTACTAACAAACCCATAAATTTAATTTCATTTTTCATTCAACCTAAAATTGTAAAGTTCATACAAGTAAATATGCAAAATTATATTTTAGTACTCTAAACTTAATTAAATTGCAATCTGTTCATAATTGGACATCTTCAGATTTATTGGAGAAATTAAACTTTATTTTGTACAAATTTGTTTTTTTTTTTAAAAAAAATTATTTCTGGAATCTTAGAATAGTTGCGTGATGCAACTGAGAGTCGCGTGACACGACTGTTCCTTTTTAACAGTTGCGTGACGCGACTGTTCTTTTTTGAACAGTTGGGTGATGCGACTGTTCTTTTTTTGAACAGTTAGGTGACGCGACTGTTCTTTCCCAATCTTATTTTTCTAACGATTTGTTTAGATCATTTTTTATGCTTTAAGAAAACCTAAAATGACCAAAGATGAACAGAATACAATTTAAAGAAGCTTAAACTACTAAAACCACAAAAGTAAATAAAAATACAAAGAAAAGTAAAGAAATTACCTAATCCTCAGATTGAGGATTGTAAATGGTTTAAATGCCTTAATAAATGATAGTTAAGACCTTCCAGAAGCTTTATCACCAAGGATTTAAACACCTATTCTTTTCTCTCTTGATTTTTTTTCTTTTTATGATTTTGTTTTTATCTAAATTGATATCTAATGGCAATTTCTCTTCAAATGAACTCAAAAGAGTCTTTAGAGAAAAATGTAGCTGAAAGTGTGTTTTTCCAAAAGCCCTAAAAAAGTCCCTTCAAATGAGAGAAAAAGATCAATTTATAGAAGTAGGGCAGCAGAGGATAGCTGCATCACACATCTTACGGCTGGGTAACGCAGCTTCCTTTCTGGACCACAGCCACGTGTCGCTCAGACAGCAATTTAGATTAGAGCTGCGTGACGTGACTGACAGCCGCGTCACGCGACTGCGTAGCTGCGTGACGCGACTGTTCTTTTTTGAACAGTTGGGTGACCTACTGTTGTTTTTTTAACAGTTGGGTGACGCGACTGTTCTTTTTTTGAACAGTTGGGTGATGCGACTATTGAGCTGCGTCACCCAGCTGCTGAGCTGCATCATGCAGCTCTGACCCAACTAGAAACTTAAAATCGGTTTAATTTAAATCCTTGGATTAAAAGATTTCTAGATAGCATTAACCTTTCATTCTGTATCCTCGTATCCTCATCGGATCAGGCGGGGGCATAAAGACACGCGTCAATAGTTTGCCCCCTCCACTTTATCATTAATCGCGTAAACAATTAATGCTAAAGTGGCTCATTGACGCGCCTTCAATCTTGGTTTGAATGAAGTAGTTGTCTTGATCATCTGGTCACGTCCAAAGCTCAGTCTGATCGGCTTTGTTAGCTCCCGTCGGATCTGTAATCATCTCTGAAGCTCGATCTGATTGTGTTTTCGTACCACCCCGAGAGATCCAAAAAACGCGTCTTTTTATTTTGAGTGGAAAGTTGTTTTTATTTTGAACAGTGGTGACAAAACATTTTGGATATGATGCCGATGAATCGGTCTTATAAAACCTTTTTTGAGTCGCCACCCATTTTTTCGGCAATGGGACCGTTTCCAATTTTATTTTATAAAAATGATTCCATTTTAAACCCAATTTTATTTAAGGCCAAATTATTAAAAGATTGGTCAGGCGCACCGAAGCGATTCTGGGTAAGGGAATTGGGTACGCCGGCCCGTTGGAAGCCGACACCGGGAAAATTCGGCCTCTTTTAACCTATAATTTCCAATTTATTTTAGTTAGGAAAGCCAATTTATTTATTTAAACCCAACCCGAATGAATCGAACCGAATTCTTATATGGAAAATTATTTAATCGTCCCAATCAAATGTTAGTATCACATTCATACTCATCCAAATCATCCAACCCAAAGCAATTAAATCAAATAAATAAAAGACCCGCTCTTGCCTTATGGTTAAAGGCGGGCCACAAACCAAACCTAAAAAATACATTCTACCCAATTAAAAATTTTAACCCGAAAACCAAAAACCCAAAATCATGCATAATTATATTTTAATATTCTAAACTTAATTAAATTATAATCTGTCCATAATTGGTCATTTTCAGATTTATTGGGAAAAATTAAATTTTATTTTTGTACAAAATTTGTTATTTTTTCGAAAGAATAAAAATTGTTTTTGGAACTCTAGAACAGTCGCGTCGCGCAGCTGTTCTTTGGAAGAACAGTTGCGTAACGCAACCTATAGCTGCGTGACGCATCTCTTATGGGTAAAGAAATGAAATTTTGGACATGAACAGTTCCGTCACGCAACTGCCAGCTTCGTTACGGATCTACTGGCTGCGTGACGCAACTGCTCTGGTCCGAATTCTGTTTTAAATTATTTGTTTAAAGCGTTTTTTATTTAAATATATTTTAGGGCGACCTCGAATGACAAAAAACGAACAGAATATAATTCAATTAAGACTAAACTACTAAAATAATGATAAAATAAATAATCAATGAATAAAAACACAAAAGGTATAAAGAAATTACCTAATCCTCAGATTGAGGATTGCAAACAGCTTAATGTGAATACTCAAATTTTGAGGCTCAAAAAGCATGTTTTCCCGGACTGCAAACAGTCCGGCCGGACCGAAGACCATTTTGGAAGTTCGCCGAAAGTAGGCCAATATGGTACTTGAAACGTCCGGAAAATTGCGAGGATCGCAGAACAGGTCCTGGAATATTTTTTGGAGGTCCCAAATTCCCAAAAAAGCCTCTAGAGCGGGAAAAACGGCACGGGTCAGCGTGCCCGCCCTTACAGGGCGGTCCAGCCTGCCCTCAAGGGCGGGCACGCTCGCCCCACCAGGGCAGGCACGCCCGCCCTAAAAGGGCGGTCCAGGACCGCCCTCAAAGGGCGGTCTAGCCCGCCCTTAAGGGCGGGCACGTCCGCCCTGGGGGGCAGGCATGACCGCCCTCAAGGGGCAGCACGCCCGCCCTCAAGGGCATGCATGCCCGCCTTCCAGGGTGGGCACGCCCGCCTTCCAGGGCGGGCAGAATCGCCCTCGGGTTGCCTTTTTTTCTATAAAATTGGCCCCGGGGCCTCCGTTTTTAGACTCTCAGTCTGTGTTGACGGACGCTCCTTCTCCCTCACGCTCTTTGCGACTCTTTACTGCTTTTTTGCTTTTTTATTCAGCTTTATTATTTTCTTGTTTTGTTATTTGGTCATTTAAAATTAAATTAATTAATATTCCCTTAACGAGGAGCTTAACCTGGAGTTAAGAAGTGGCCGTCGATTAAATCAGGTATGCAAATTAAATTCTGCCTATTTAATTTTAGCACTTCATGCATGCTTCTTTTCTACTCCTCCTAATTCTATAATTGCATAAATGCATTCATATCATCAATTAAGCAAATAAATTGCCTCAATTAAAATATGATTAAGCTAAATGCCCGTTTAATTAATAATCGGGGTATTAAAGCTTAAAATCCGACAATATTGGCTTAAAATATCTAGTCTATCAATGGCTATGGTATGATTGCCTTTATTTCGAACAATTTTCGGCTTAAGTCCAATTAATCAATAATTGTGACTAACAGGCCTTAATTAATCACGTTCCTTTGGCATTAAATTGCCTACATTGTAGTTCATTTAATTACTTTAGGCAAACAAATTGCCTATAAGTAAGAATAACCAATTTTTTTCGGCAACATTTGCCTAAATTAAATCATTTCGGCTAAAAGCCATTAAAATCAACAATTTTTGGCAACAATTGCCTAAATCAATCTTTTTGGCTAAAAGCCATTAAAATCAACAATTTTTGGCAATAATTGCCTAAATCAATCTTTTTGGCTAAAAGCCATTAAAATCAACATTTTTGGCATCAAATGCCTAAAATCAAATCAATCATTTCTTTGGCAAAATGCCTAAACAAAATGCACAAAGCATACACACACTCATGCATAAAGCATCCCCATTCAAAGCCCTCTCAAAGAGGCCCATCGAACTACGTTGACTTTGATCTTCCATTCAAACGAAAGTACGTAGGCACATTCGGGATTTAACCCCGAGCGGCAAGTGAAAATCACTTAAACATTTTATTGGTCCAAGTTACCTTGCAAAGCATTCACGCATTAGGTTAGTTCATTAACATGACATAGTCTCGGGATCCACCTCGGGTTCGTAGACCATGCCTTAACATTGGGTTAATTAATCTAGCATTTAGGTTAATTAAAATTGGAGTCACTTAGGGTTTTTCCTAGTTTCCCCTAAAACAATTAAACAAGGTGGCGACTCATACATTCACGTGCATTTCTGCCCTTAGTCACATGCATTCATATGCTTGATGTTTTGGGGAGGGGTTCACAGTTTGGCGACTCTGCTGGGGACTATGATGAATAATTTTGCATAAGTGGACTACAATTGTTGTGTAAACTAACCAGCCCTTCTTCAGGGTTTTTTATTTTACTATGCGTTGTTTTGCAGGGTACCTTGACATAAACCGAGTATTCTTTCTTTAAGGATACTCGATGAGAGGAAATTTGAACTTAATTGACAAATCTGATTAAGACATTTAAACTTGTTGATTTATTTGCACGATTGAGAATCCTTTTCTCCATTGCATAAAAAATGAATTTCAAATGAATTTCTTCTCTCTCTGTTCAAACTTCTGAGTCTGGATAGCAAGTAGCGCTGATCGGCAGGTCTCATTGATTATGTCGACGGACAGCCAAAGCGTCCTCCCTGTTACCGCAAACCGCCCCTAATCCTTTTGGGGGTGGCCCATGAGTATGCGTACCGTTGGACCCACGCGAAACTCTTTGTTTCACATGTGGTTAGGTATATCCATACTCAAGGTTCAAGGGTCCCTTATAAGCCGATTCTCTATTTGAGTCATAGCCTATAGAACCTATCCTTTAGGACTGTATGCACCCAATGATGTGAACCATACCATTAAATAGATTATGACGTGTTGTTATGTGCATTCACGACATATCATAAACATGAGGTAAACACAAAGAGAGCATGAAACACTCTCCTCATTCATGCACAGTTGGACAAAGAGTCGGTCCATCTCACATCAGTTACCCTGATACACCAACCACTGTACCTAATCTAGCTCCCCTTATCCTTACAGGTGCCCACGATCCAAGTGCCCACATCAGTACCGGACACACCTACAGTACTATCACCAGCTTCACCAGCTTCACCAGCTACACCAGCTTCACCTACAACTTCAACAGCTTTACCTGCATCAATGGCATCGCTTGCTGATATCCAAACCCTCATTGAACAACTGGAGGCTAGAATTGAGACCAAAATGAATGAGGCCCTGGCCGCCCAAAGGGCCGCCCTGATAGCTGAATTAGGTAATGGGAATGGTAATGGGAATTCGGCCGGAGGAAGTGGTCCTGCTGCCTCTAATCAGGGACATACTGCTGAACCAACAAACCCTACCCTAAACTTGGATGATGTGCCTTCCAAAACTGCCTCCGAGCTGGAAGCTCAGAGAATGAGAGAGAAGCTAGAACTCCTGGAAAGATCTATCACTGCTCTCAAAACCCACAAGGAAGTGGTGGACATGGACTCCTTGTCTTTGTTCCCCGAGGCAAGACTGCCAACCAAATTCAAAATGCCCAACATGGACAAATTCGACGGAACCACTTGTCCTAAAACTCATTTGAAAATGTATGTGGGTGCCCTTAACCCATTCGGATTGAGCAGCGAGCTCCTTGCTCAGTTGTTCCAACAATCTCTGACGGGTGCTGCTTTGAGGTGGTTTGTCAGCTTGGATCGCTCTAAGATGAAAACATGGGAAGACATCTGTAATGCCTTCAATTCACAGTATCACTATAACATGGAGGTGGATGTCACTCGAAGAGAACTAGAAACCACCAAGCAGAAAAACAATGAACCCTTTTCCTCGTTCCTTACGAGGTGGAGGGCCAAGGCCGCCCAGATGATTAACCGGCCCTCTGAACAAGAACAGGTGGACATAATAATAAAGAACCTACAACCTGTCTACCAACACCAACTACAAACCCAATACCTACCAACATTCCAGTCGCTCATTGCCACTGCTACAAAGGTAGAGGATCTGATTCAAATGGGGCAACTGAAAGAAGACTCAGGAACCTCAAAGTACAAGAAACCTAGCCAAGCTAGTAAAGTCCACGAAGTGGCAAGCATCACCCCCACTAACCCTTTGCGTGTGGGGAACATGAGAAATGGCAGTCAATCCAGAAGATCCTATACTGATCTCGGGATGCCAACCCTTTTGGTTTTCCGAGAGGCGGTCAAGGCCAACTACATCAAGCCCTTGGAAGCAAGGCCACCACCAAACCCATTACCAAGAAATTACAAAGCTGATGAGTACTGAGAGTACCATCAGGGGTACGGACACAAG
The DNA here is from genome assembly GCF_041381405.1 of Jatropha curcas. Taxonomy (NCBI): domain Eukaryota; kingdom Viridiplantae; phylum Streptophyta; class Magnoliopsida; order Malpighiales; family Euphorbiaceae; genus Jatropha; species Jatropha curcas. The sequence continues at coordinate 10,354,506 of NC_143157.1, read as the reverse complement.
ACTGAAGCGTGTTGGACGCTTAAGAACCGTATCCAGGACTTGGTGGACAACGACTCTATTATTCCAAGAAGTAAGCCCAACATTAGCACTAATCCCTTACCCAATCATGGGGTAAATGCTATTATGGCTGACCAGGAACTGATCGATCCTTTTGAACTATTCCTAGAAATGAACAACGTCTGTGTCTTGGATCTGAACGACCTAACCGAAGAGCTTGATGCTACAACCAGGAGCGGGAGACAATATGAACCATTGGTCCTAGATAAAATCCAAAATAAACCCTATCAGAAGGCAGAGGAGCTAAAAGAAGACCCGGTACTTTCACAGTTGAAAAAGACCCAAGCTAGGGTGTCAATCTGGGAACTGCTAGCATCATCCTTTCCTCATCGCCAAGCTCTTTGCAAGGCTTTGAGTCAGCTGCAGACATGAGTGGAGGTTAGCCCCGAAGTGCTAGTATCCACCCTTACCCAATTGTCCAAAATGCAGAGCATCGGGTTTTCTGATGACGACTTACTCAAGGAGGGAGGTAGCCATAATAACGCCCTGTATGTCACTGTCCAGACCAGAGACAAAACTGTGCCCATGGTTCTCATTGATAATGGGTCAGCCCTAAACGTCTGCCCACTAAGGGTAGCCAGCTGTCTGGGGTTGGAGGAAACAGATTTCACTCCATCGGACCAAATAGTGAAAGCTTATGACAGTACCCGGAGGGAAGTGTTGGGGGTTGCTACGCTGAAATTAACAGTTGGGCCGGCTGTGATGGAAGTCCCATTCCAGGTCATTGATGTACCGACTAGCTTCAATCTACTTCTGGGCCGACCTTGGATACATCACACTAAGGCAGTACCCTCATCCTTGCACCAAAAAGTCAAGTTTTCCTATGAGGACAAAGTTATTACCATTCAAAGGGATGACTACAGCCAGTTGAGAAAGCCAAAGGGCCAGCCTCTCTTTGAGGTTAACCCTGAAACTGCCAATTTATCCCTTTCTGGATTTCATTATGACACCGTGCAGTTCATAGAGGGAAAGACTGCAAGCTCTCGAATTCTCTTTGATTTCGGGACGGTGCAAATAAACTGCATAGTGCCTCTGATGCTGACAATGTCCTATCTGCCAGGAATGATTATGGCAAGATCCGGAAAAACATACCCCGCACTACAAGCCTGGGAGTGTCCGGTGAATGAGGGGACCTATGGGCTAGGCTACGAGCCTACTGACGAAGACCGGGCTGAAAGAGGTAGAAGGGGAAGGAAGGAGAGTATACAAATGCGGCCTTACCTCTTGACTCTGAATGGTTACTTCTGCAAACCGGGAGAATCGATTCCTTATCGTGGCTTCCAAGAACCATTCCGCTGCCCAGCTGCTAAGAAGATGCTACCTGGGTTAGAGATATTCTCGGATGTCTGGGGCAACAAGCCCGAAACCATAACTGAATTGGAGGAGGAAGACTTCATGCCGCCTAGTCTCTTTGATGAAGTTGCGGTTATCACCAGAAGTGACGTGAATCGAGACTTGCTCAACCTGATCAAGCCAAGCGGAGGGCCTCTCACCAACTGGTACGCCGAGGGGGATCGCACTGCTGATAGACCCCCTTCCGAGTCAAACCAAGAGTCAAAATTTGTAACAAAGTCCTGTACTGAGTTCGAGTCTGACACCGAGTCTGAAACCAAGTCAGAGTCCAGTTCTAGTTCTAAGTCGTCTGTGTCGGATCTAGAAGATCTAGATTTCAAGTTTGATGTATTTTTTGAGGACAATTCCGTCATAATCAATAAAGGCTTGCAAATTCTTGACTACCCTGCATGTCTATCTTTCCAAGCATTTCCAAGCAAAAATAATCAAATAAATGAAATAAAAAATGAAAAGGAAAAAATAATGATTGGCAAAGAAGAAAATAAACATACATACATTGCATCTGATTGTATGAATAGGGAACGAGTCAGTGAATGTTTGAAGAAATTTGCTGATTGCTTCATGTGGAAGTCAAGTGACATCACGGGAATCGACCCAGCAATAGTAGTACATAAGATTCCAGTATATCCTGAGGCTAAGCCAGTGAAACAGAAGCTTAGAAGGCTGAAAACAGAATGGTCCTTGAAAATCAAGGAGGAAGTTGCCAAGCAACTGGAGAACAAATTCATAGAACCCATTGCTTACCCGACATGGTTAGCAAACATTGTGCCAGTTCCTAAGAAGGATGGAAAAGTCAGATGTGTGTGGATTATCGGGATTTGAATAAAGCGTGTCCGAAGGACGACTTCCCCCTACCGCATATTGACTTGTTAGTAGACCGAATGGCAAGACACGAGATGGTCTCTTTGACCGATCTCGCTGTCGGGTACAATCAAATAATGATGCTGATGCATCTGCCAGATAAAGAGAAGACGGTGTTCATCACAGAATGGGGAACTTACTGCTATAGGGTCATGCCTTTTGGGCTCAAAAATGCCGGGGCAACCTATCAAAGAATGGCGACAACCATTTTCCATGACATGATCCACAAAGAAGTCGAAGTGTATGTGGATGATATGGTTGTCAAATCCAAAACAGCTGGAGAACATACAACAGCACTTGAGAAGTTCTTCCTTAGACTTCGAAAGTACAACTTAAAGCTCAACCCGGCGAAATGTCTATTTGGAGCTACATCCGGAGTATTTCTGGGGCATATGGTCAGTCGAAAGGGCATAGAGATCGATCCTTCAAAAGCCAAAGCCATTCTGGAAATGCCAGCACCGAGGACGGAAAAAGAAGTTCGGGGTTTCCTGGGAAGGCTACAGTACATCAGCCGGTTCATTAATCAATTGACCGATACTTGTGGTCCGATCTTCAAATTACTCAGGAAAGGAGTAGCAGTTAAATGGAATGAGGATTGCCAGAAAGCTTTCGACCAAGTCAAGCAATATCTGCTATCCCCACCAGTTTTACAGCCACCAAGGCTAGGAAAGCCTTTGTTATTATACTTATCAGTGACTGAAGAAGCGATGGGTGCAATGCTAGCTCAACAAGCAGAAGATACAAGGATAGAAAATGCCGTGTATTACTTAAGCAAGAGGATGCTGGAATATGAGCTAAAATACAATAAGATTGAGAAGTTGTGCTTGGCTCTGGTATGGGCTTGTACAAAGCTGCAGCACTACCTCTCGTCTTACACAACCTATGTCATTTCTGAATCGAACCCCTTGAAATTCCTTATGGAGAGGCCGGTTCTCGACTATAAGATGGCTAAGTGGGTATCAGTGCTCGCGGCTTATGATTTAAAATTTGTACAACGGAAGGCAGTGAAAGGTGGAGCCTTGGCTGACCAATTAGCAGAATTACCGGTGGAAGACCAGATGCCAGAGGTAGAATTTCCTGACGAAGACTTGTTAAGCTTGGAAAGTGAAGTTTGGGAAATGTACTTCGATGGAGCTTCGAATTACCATGGAAACGGGGTTGGAGTCGTATTCAAAACTCCTTGTGGAGAGTACGTCCCAATCGCAGTCAAACTAGGTTTCAACTGTACCAACAATGAAGCCGAGTATGAAGCTTGCATCAAGGGGTTAGAAGCGGCCCTAGAAAAAGAAATAAAAATCCTTAGGGTTTTCAGGGATTCCAACTTGATAGTCTCTCAAGCTCTAAGGAAATGGAAAATCAAGGAAGAGCGGTTGGTTCCTTACCTACGACGCTTGGACGAATTAGCTCAGCAGTTTGAGGAATTATCCTTTCACTACTTGCCGCGAGCCAAAAATCAGTTTGCCGATGCACTGGCTACTTTAGCTTCCATGGTTAATGTAGAGGGAGATCAAGTCATTCGACCCCTGACAGTCCGGCTACAGAAACAGCCAGCACATGTCATGCATCTAGTCGATGACAAGCCGTGGTTTTGGGATATACAGAACTATCTTCAGAATGAAGCCTACCCGGAGGGGTCCAAAAAGACTGATCAATGAACATTGAGACAGTTAGCAGCTGGATATTTCCTTACTGGGGGAGTTCTGTATAAAAGAAGTTGGGATGGCCTGCACCTGAGGTGCGTCGATGAGGAAGAAGCCCAAGCCATCATGGATTCCGTACATAATGGGGAGTCTGGGCCACACATGCACGGGATGGCTCTGGCTCGAAAAATTACGAACCTGGGTTATTACTGGTCAACCATGAATGCAGATTGCGTGAGGCACGTGCAAAAGTGCCATGAGTGTCAAATTTTTGCCAAGCTGCAAAAGCAGCCTCAGGTCAATTTGCATCCCATCGCTTCACCATGGCCTTTCGCAACTTGGGGCATAGACGTGATCGGAAAGATCCATCCAAAGGCTTCCAATGGCCATCAATACATCCTGGTTGCTGTTGATTATTTCACTAAGTGGATTGAAGCAGCCTCCTATGCAGTCTTGAACGCCAAGAAAGTAGCACAGTTCGTTCGTACCAACGTCCTTTGTCGGTACGGAACACCCTTCGAGATCATCACGGATAACGGATCTCACTTTCAGAGTGAATTTTTGGAGCTACTGAAGCAGAAGAAGATTCAGCACCACAAATCTTCGCCCTATCGTCCGCAAACAAATGGGGCGATGGAGGCTACAAATAAGGCTATAAAGGTCATTTTGCAGAAGACAGTTCAGAAGCATAGAGCTTGGCATGAACAATTACCAAATGCCTTATGGGGATACAGGACTTCAATCAGAATGCCTACTGGGGCAACCCCGTATTCCTTAGTGTATGGTATGGAAGCAGTGTTGCCCATTGAACTGGAAGTTCAATCGGCGAGGATTATCCGAGAAAGCCGGATCAGCAAAGCAGATTGGGCCGAAAATTATTATTTCCAACTTTTGGGTCTGGATGAAAAGCGATTGTGAGCAATCCACCAAACTCGAGTTTATCAAAGAAGAATGGCAAGACATTTTAACAAGAAGGTCAAAGACCGGGAACTGGAAGAAGGTTGTTTGGTTCTGAAAGAGATTAGACAGCCAATCGTAGATCCACGTGGGAAGTTTCGTCCTCATTGGGCTAGACCCTATGTGTTAAAAAAGATATTGTCAGGTGGAGCTGTTATTTTGACTGATTTGGATGGCTTGGAATTCACTAATCCATGTAATTTAGATCAGTTAAAAAGATATTTTGTGTAATTGTAATCATTGAAACGACCTACATTAGACCAGATTCTCTTTGGAAAAAAGAAATTATATATCGGAGATATGTAGGCAGCCCACTTTGGGCGCGGTCTAATCATTAATAAAAAAAAACCATTTCATAATTTCTTTCTTCCTTGCCAATCAAAAAAAAAGAGAGGAAAGAACCCGCTAAGTCGAAAACCCGAAAGGGCGACTTAGGCAAAAGTCAGGGCCCGCTAAGTTGAAAACCCGAAAAGGGCAGCTTAGGCAAAAATGGGTAGCTCGCTAAGTCGAAAACCTGAAAAGGCGGCTTAGGCAAAAGTTAGAGCTTAAGTGAATAAAGTTGGAAAATGCTTGGAAATCTTAAAAAGACAAATGACATTCATAATCCAAGCAAGCAGTTCAAATCAAGCAAAAAAAAAAAATGAATAGTAAAGTCTAAGTCAAAAGTCTCAAATAAAAGCTAGGGAGGCAAAACATACATCCGAAAATTTAAAGTCCAAGTCCTAAATAAAAAGAAGGCAACAAAAGTCCACAAGCCTATAGGAGCCTAGATGTCCCGTCTCCTCCGTGGAGCAACATCCTCTAAGTCATCCTTAGCTGTTAAACTATGATCCATCTCGCCGGTCTTAGGAGTCATCAAAATCTCCTCCCCGGTCCCAGCATCATCACTAGCGTCAGTCTGAACCCAACCTTCGAGAGCACTCAGCAGTGCAATCCTCCTTGGTCTCTCAATCGGCCAGACAGTGGCAATGAACCAGGTCCGATATTCAGGAGAAGTCTGAACACCGGCAGGGTTAGGTAAAGGCCTAACCATATGATGATCTCTGACCCACGCCTTAAGGACGGCCCGAGTAACACCCGGGGTAATGGCAGAATAAGCTGAAATGTCATCCATAAGTGGAGCAGTCTGATCTATCCCCATCTGTCTCATGACACACGAAGCACAGTACCAAGTGCAATGTGTAAGTCCTAAAAGATAAACCCGTGTATGGCGGAAGCTAGCCTGGATTAAGTGGGTAATGTTGTACCAGGAGATGAACCACAGTATCTCATTTGGACCCAACTCAATCAACCATGAAGTCTATGCGTCCGTAGAAGGATGTGTAATCAGGATCCTTTGCATACGATACTGAGAAGGGTTATAAGGAAGGGAAGTAGGAGTAGTGACCACTCGAAGATGGTCCTTCAACCAAACCTGAGTAATGGATCCTTTCTATTACAAGGGAATGAGAAATAATATCAATATATAAAAAAAAAAAGGAAGGGGAAGAAGGAAAATACCTGGAGAATAATGGGGGAAACGGTCCAGTCATCGAACCCTAAAGCAGCCCTGTCAAGACTCCTAATAGTCTCAGCCAGCACAATGCCGCCAATACAACCCATATCCTCCATTTGTCGAACCATGGGGCAAAGACGCAAGTCCCCAAAGCCTGGGTCTTGGTTAAATAAAAAGCCAGCCAATAAACAAAAAACTAGGGCCCGCATTCTCAGCCTCATCCGGCTAGGGTCATCTGGTCAAGCCTCTGAAAATTCATCAATCAGGGGCAGCAGAATTGCCTTCTGTGGGCTGAACTGGAACAGGGCTTCAAATGACCTAACATACCCAATTTTTACCTCATGCTTGACCAAAGGGGCATTGGGGTCGCACCCTATTATAGCACAAAACTCCTCAAAAAGAGGGCACAGCTCCTCCATCATGGCCCCAAACCGGAAAACGTGGGCTTCAGGGTCCCAAAGTCTAATACCGGCTCGTAAAAAGTCCCAATCAACTATTACACCCCTAAGAGTAATAACGGGGGAAAGACCATACCTCCCCAAATTGATCTTTTCAACTTTGGAGAGACTCCTAGTCCAGCTGTGCATGCTATGGTTGTAGAAGGGATTCATGTCCTTTTAATTATTCCTTTTATTTTTTTTATTAGTATTATTATTTATTGTTTTCTAAAAAAAAATAATGTAATAATAATAAAAAAATAATAATAAATAAAAATAAAGAAGAAAGGCAGAGAAAGAAAAAAAACTGACCAGGTGTTGGTGGCTTGAAGAAAGAGAGAATAAATAAAAAAAAAAGAGAGAAGAAGCGGCTTTTTATATAAAGACGCGTCCGAGGGTGGCTGTACCCGCCCTCTGAGGCGGGCATATCCGCCTCGAGGGTGGGCACGCCCGCCCTCAAGGGCGGGCATGTCCGCCCATCAGGGGTGGGCACGCCCGCCCGGCCCAGGCTGGGAAGCCCGCCCGGACCAGGCGGGCACGCAAAAAAAAAATGAATAGTAAGGTGAGAGATATTTTATCCTTTCCTTTTTTGTTATTATAGTCATGCATACATGTTTTTTTTTCCTTTTTTGCATTACTAACCGAGTGCAGGTACAAGTAAAGTAAAAGTACAAGAACATAGCTGAAGTTCAGAAATACGATCGAGATTCAGTACAGGAAATACAAAAAATAAAAACAAAGGAAAGTAGGGAAATCTAGCATCTATCAATGGCGGGGCCTCCTACTCCTCTGATCATTGAAGGCCTGCAGAGTCCAGGCTGAAGTTAGTTCCTCCTGCATACCGAGAACTAGCTCCATCATCTGGCTGACTAATCCGATGGGAACCTAAAAAAAAAAAAAAGAAAAAAAAGATTTTTTTTTAAGTCAGAATCAAGGTTCTTATGAATCCTTTTTTTTGGGAAAGTTTTATTAATCTGTACCTCAGTGATGTTATCAGGAGGAAGAGCTAGGCGATTCACACGCCCTAGAGAGACCTCCCGGAGAGACGAAGTACCATCAGGAGTGTAATAGGGAATGCTGTATGGGAGGTGCAAATTGGCCAAGCCCGGATGAACTGGCCCGGTAGCCTCTAAAATAGCCCGAGGAACCCTGAAAGCGCCAATCGAGTGGCTGGGACCAGCCCGAGACGGACCCTCCACCGGAGTGAAAGAAGAGGGACGGGTCGTAGGCCTCCTCCTTGGAGTCTTGGCCGAGGGGCCTGAAGCCCGAGAAGAACGGGTGCCAAGCGACTGGGAAGGAGTCGACCTCGGAAGACTGTCAAGCCGAGATCCAATAGGCTGCATCAGAAACATCTGGCAAAATTCATCATAATCCCCACTCTGGATAAATTCCATATGAGGAATACCCTCAGTATGGGCCTCGGTAAGAATCATCTGTTTTCCCGCTCGCATGTCCTCAGGAGGAGGATGAGGAACGGAGCGGCAGCCCCTAATCTGGAAGTCCACTCTCTCACCCAGATAATAGCATCTCAAGACAGGATGTGACAAGATAACCCGCCGCCGAGACAAGGTCTCCGATCGCTGGAAGTGGGGATCAGCCTCAATCAAACTTTGGAGTCGGACATTCATTGTCCCTGCCTCAACCTATGTAAGAGAAGCAAATGTGTTAATAAATCCTTTTTATTTCCACATACTCAAGAAAATCTAAAAGGCACTTACCTGATCCATGGTACAAGTATCGAAGAAGGTCCGCAGGTCCCCTAGAGACTTCCTGCGTAGAACAGACCAGTGATTTGCTCGGTACCACCTCCAAGCCAAAGGTACCAACCCCAATCCAAGATCAGTATGAGTCAGCTCTGGGCGGATGTAAGGAAAATACTCGAAAGCCCAAGTCTGCAAAACGAAAGAAGGGATCAGTGGAAAAAAGAAAGAAAGAGACAACGCAGAAGGGGAATATGTTCTTTACATTACCTCCCAGAAATAGTAGGTCCCGCTGAGCTTACAGTGGCCTCGACTCAGATCGCACATATCATCATACATGCGGCTCAGAATAGCGCCGGCCCAGTCGTACTTAGTAAGATGGGCCAAGTCTTCCAAACTCTTCAGAATAGAAGGATTAAACTTCTCCTTCCTGTTAGACCAGAAGGTCGAGGCAAATAGCAGCAACAGAGTAAATCTAGCTACCTGATTAGCCATTAGCTCTCCCTGCCTGTATCTAGCATAAATGTCGGGGGCCTGGAGGGCTAGCCAGTGTCTCGAAATACTCAGAACAGGGGCAGAAGAGTTAGGATTGACAATTCGGGGCAGGTCAATCCCTATCAGCTCCATCATCCGATCAGGGGTGACCTCAGTCCTCCAATCGTCATACAGCTCGATCGGCCGAGTGCCAAAAGGAATCCCGGAGATCACCGAAAAGTCAGTCGGGGTCATCGTCATCTCACCCCAAGGGAGATGGAAAGTGTTGGTGGTGTCCCACCATCTCTCAGCCAGTGCACCCAATAGGCTCTTGTAATTCTGCCTACCCAGCTCAAGATGTCTTAAAAAGTCCAGATGAGAGGGACTGATGATGGCTCCGACCGAGCTGTTATGGTCGAGTATGTCAATTGGGATCTCAGCAACAGAGGACTCGCCTACATCCAGCCTAATGTTTGGATCCTAAGAGGTAAAATGGCTGAAAATTATTCTTTAGTTCCTTACTAAGGATAATGTCTCAATTCTCCCCTAGCATGCATACTAATAAGACGGTAAGTGCAGGAAAATAAAATTTGTCTTCACAGTTCGGCCACAGAGGCCCAAAAAATCACGATTTGGCCTAAGGCCTGAAAATTCCCAATCAGGCCACAGAGGGCCAAAATTTTCACCATTTGGCCTAAGGCCCAGATAATAAATAAATGAGAGTGACATGGGAACTGACCTGGGCATAGACACCGGTGACAGAAGCATGAGTGTCGACATCTGCTATCACACGGATTTCGTCAAGAGAAACCCCCAGGGACTCTAGAAAATCCTCATCGCTACTATAACTCGAAGAAGCCATGGATGAAGGGAGGATGAGAGAATTTGAGATAGGAGTAAATGAAAAATGAAAAATTTGAGCTATTTATAAAGAAAAAGGGCCAAAAGGCGGTCCTCTGGACTCGTCTGTTTTTTTGCCTCTAAAATTTGTGTTTCAAACAACCACCGACTGCCATAAATCATCTTTCTGGTCGCCGGTGGGGGGCAACTGTGAATACTCAAATTTTGAGGCTCAAAAAGCCTATTTTTCCGGACTGCAAACAGTCCGGCCGAACCGAAGACCATTTTGGAAGTTCGCCGGAAGTAGGCCAATATGGTATTTGAAACGTCCGGAAAATTGCGAGGATCGTAGAAATGGTCCCGGAATATTTTTTGGAGGTCCCGAATTCCCGAAAAAGCCTCTGGAGCGGGAAAAACAGCACGGGTCAGCGTGCCAACCCTCAGAGTTGGGCACGCCTGCCCCCATGGGGCAGGCAGGCCTGCCCATCCTCAAGGGCGGTCCTTGAGGGCGGGCACGCTCGCCCCACTAGGGCGGGCACGCCCGCCCTGGAGGGTGGGCATGACCGCCCTCAAAGGGCGGTCTAGTGGGGCGGGCACGCCCGCCCTGGAGGGGGGCATGACCGCCCTCAAAGGGCGGCGGGCACGCCCGCCCTGGAGGGTGGGCATGACTGCCCTCAAAGGGCAGGGGCGGGCACGTCCGCCCTAGGGGCGGGCATGACCGCCCTCAAGGGGCAGCACGCCCGCCCTCAAGGGCGTGCACGCCTGCCCTGAACCGCCCTCGGGTCGCCTTTTTTCTATAAAATTGGCCCCGGGGCCTCCGTTTTTAGACTCTCAGTCTGTGTTGACGGATGCTCCTTCTCCCTCACGCTCTTTGCGATTCTTTACTGCTTTTTTGCTTTTTTATTCAACTTTATTATTTTCTTGTTTTGTTATTTGGTCATTTAAAATTAAATTAATTAATATTCCCTTAACGAGGAGCTTAACCTGGAGTTAAGAAGTGGCCGTCAATTAAATCAGGTACGCAAATTAAATTCTGCCTATTTAATTTTAGCACTTCATGGATGCTTCTTTTCTACTCCTCCTAATTCTACAATTGCATAAATGCATTCATATCATCAATTAAGCAAATAAATTGCCTCAATTAAAATATGATTAAGCTAAATGCCCGTTTAATTAATAATCGTGGTATTAAAGCTTAAAATCCGACAATATTGGCTTAAAATATCTAGTCTATCAATGGCTATGGTATGATTGCCTTTATTTCGAACAATTTTCGGCTTAAGTCCAATTAATCAATAATTGTGACTAACAGGCCTTAATTAATCACGTTCCTTTGGCATTAAATTGCCTACATTGTAGTTCATTTAATTACTTTAGGCAAACAAATTGCCTATAAGTAAGAATAACCAATTTTTTTCGGCAACATTTGCCTAAATTAAATCATTTTGGCTAAAAGCCATTAAAATTTTTAATTTTTGGCAACAATTGCCTAAATCAATCTTTTTGGCTAAAAGCCATTAAAATCAACAATTTTTGGCAACAATTGCCTAAATCAATCTTTTTGGCTAAAGCCATTAAAATCAACATTTTTGGCATCAAATGCCTAAAATCAAATCAATCATTTCTTTGGCAAAATGCCTAAACAAAATGCACAAAGCATACACACACTCATGCATAAAGCATCCCCATTCAAAGCCCTCTCAAAGAGGCCCATCGAACTATGTTGACTTTGATCTTCCATTCAAACGGAAGTACGTAGGCACGTTCGGAATTTAACCCCGAGCGGCAAGTCAAAATCACTTAAACATTTCATTGGTCCAATTTACCTTGCAAAGCATTCACGCATTAGGTTAGTTCATCAACATGCATAGTCTCGGGATCCACCTCGGGTTCGTAGACCATGCCTTAACATTGGGTTAATTAATCTAGCATTTAGGTTAATTAAAATTAGAGTCACTTAGGGTTTTTCCTAGTTTCCCCTAAAACAATTAAACAAGGTGGTGACTCATACATTCACGTGCATTTCTGCCCTTAGTCACATGCATTCATATGCCATGATGTTTGGGGAGGGGTTCACACTTAACGAACGATGGTTAAGGTGATCCAGAAGCTTTGTCACCAAGGATTTAAGTGTTTATTCTTTTCTCTCTTGATTTTCTCTCTCTTTTTTTTTGGTTTAATTCACCTAAAGTTGATCTCTAATGGCAATTCTCCTTCAAACGAACTCAAAAGAGCCTTCGAAGGAGAATGTGGCCGCAGGGCGTGTCTTTTTAGGGTTTCAGAATCATTCTCAAAGTTCCAAAGTTGTTTTTAAACGTGAATTAAAAGATCTATTTATATAAGTAGGTCACAGAGCATAGCTGCGTGACGCAGCTTACTTGCTGTATCAGAGCTATATGTCGTTTAATACAAAAACGGCATGTACAGTCAAAGACTTAACATCATCTCTCTCTCTTTTTTTTTCAATTTAAATCCTTGGATTAAAAGGCTTCTAAGTAGCATTAACCCCTTCATTCCACATCCTCGTATCATCATTGGATCAGGCGGGGGCACAAAAACACGCGTCAACAGTTTGCCCCCCCACTTTATCATTAATTGTGTAAACGATTAATGTTAAAGTGGCCTACTGACGCGCCTTTAATCTTGGGTTGAATGAAGGTCTTAATCATCTGGTCACGTCCAAAGCTCAGTCGGATCGGCTTTGTTGGCTCCAGTCAGATCAGTAACAATCTCCAAAACTCGGTCTAATTGGTTTTGAAGATACCTCCAAAGTTCGGTCTGATTGCCTCGAATGATTTTGATTTGATTACCCTGATCAACTTCGTAATCACCATCATTAATCAGGAAACGGATCCAAACAGCTTCGTAATACATCACCACTGCTTGGTGGGACCAAATGGCTTCGAGAAATCATCACCGGTTGACCTAAAAACATTTTCAAAAGAAAAAGAGCAATTTCTATGTACAAACAGATCTTGCCTTTGTTAAATATTGGAGCATCACATGCCCCCACGCATTAATAACCATAAACTTTGAAATTTAGGGAGCTCGAAAGATTTGAAGTTACCTGAAGGCTCCAGTCGGACTACATCAGCGTTCTAAGCATTGGCAGTCATCTGGCCACGTTCAAGATGATTTTGAGAACGGCAATTTCTATATACAAATAGATCTCGCCTTGGTAGATCTAAAGAGCAATTTCTGTATACAAACAGATCTCGCTTTGTGGGTCCAAAGAGCCATTTCTGTATACAAACAGATCTCGCTTGGTGGGACCAAATAGCAATTTCTGTATTCAAATAGATTTCGCTTTATGGGTCCAAAGAGCAATTTCTATGTACAAATAGATCTTGCTTAGTGCAATTTCTGTATACATATAGATCTTGCTTGGTGCAATTTCTATATACATATAGATCTTGCTTGGTGCAATTTCTGTATACATACAGATCTTGCTTTGTCCAAAGCTCAGTTTAATTGGCTTTGTTTTTACCTCCTCAGCTCAGTGTAATCGGCTTCAGAGGGTTTGAAAAGAATCCAAAGCACGGTATAATCGGCTTTGCTGTTCACCTCCTCAGCTAAGTGTAATCGGCTTCAGAGGGTTTGAAAAGAATCCAAAGTACGGTATAATCGGCTTTGTTGTTCACCTCCTCAGCTCAGTGTAATCGGCTTTAGAGGGTTTGATGACGTTCAAAGCTCGGTGTAATCGGCTTTGTGGTTCACCTCCTCAGCTCAGTGTAATCGGCTTTAGAGGGTTTGACTTGAAAAAGTTTCAAGAAGAAAGAGCAATTTCCGTGTACAAACAGATCTTGCCTTTATTAGATGTTGGAGCATCACATGCCCCCATGCATTAATAATCATGAGTTTTGAAATTTGAAATTTTGCATCAGGGCAAAAGATTTTATTTTTGCCCCAAGTCCGGAATTCATCCCGAGACCAAAAATATTATCTTTTAAGATAACCTTGAAAATTCTATTGTTTGTCCATTGCAAAATAAATTTTTTTCTTGGAATTTTTTTTTTCAGGTATACCCTTCCTGATGCGGCGTTGAAAGAAAAACTTACCTGGGGGTATCTGATGATTTTGCCCCCTGTGTGGGAGTAGATGGAATTGTTGAAGCATACGAGCCGCATACTAACTCCAAATTGAAATTTTTATTTTTGGACTTTGCTTTATTCCTGCACAAGGAAATCAAAACCACAGAAACAAAAAGGAGGCATCCCACCCACATGCAAGAGTGGTCCACCTTATTAATGCGGGCATAAACGCCCATCAACATTGTTCCAAAATTAACAAGAGACAATAATATGAAAGCTAAGCGAAACCACATAAACAAAAAGAATTTACACTTTTGAAAAAGATGGGGTGACCATTTTATCACCTGCAACATTCAGAACGAGATAAAATATGCAACTTCTTCATGTATGCATGAACCTATTTAAGGGCTAAGGATTTTTATTCATAGATTTTCTTTATCGATCCGTCCAAGGAAACCACCGAGAAAATAGCATTTGACCTTCTGATTGCTGTCTAAGAGGATCCCATACCCGGGCAGGACCAATAGTCAAAAATCTTCAAAACAAATGAGCAAATGCTGACCATATAGGCAGAGAGGAAGGTCTTGTAATCAATGATCACGCCCCAGAAACAAAAGGGAAGAAAAATTTGAAAATCAACCTCTTTATTGATCTTACTTCTTTCAACCTCATACAGAAGTAAAGAGAGACTACTTTAATATAATGGTCATTCATTCTAACTACTCATTCGCCTATTCTCCTTCTAGTCAAGTTGATGGCATTGAGCAACCGATCGCAAGTATGTCACGAATGCATGGCATAGATTCCGCATTTAAACTAAGCACCACGCGTTAATCTCAAAATTTATTCTTTTTTTTTTTAAACTCTAACTTGTGCCTAGGCCGCCCTTTATGGGTTTTCAACCTAGCGAGCTCATTTTTACCTAGGTCGCCCTTTCGGGTTTTTAACCTAGCCCCTTTTTTCTTTCTTTTTCTTTTTTCTTTTTTTATAATCGAAATCATCATTTCAGACATAGAACCTTTTCATCTGGTCTTGATTAACGATCCGATTAAAAGGCTTTCTTTCCGAGGTGACCAATTCGGCGGCACCCTTAGCCAACAGTTTCTGAATTCTGAACGGTCCATGCCAATTAGGTCTAAATTTCTCTCCAAGATGACGTCTGCTTGGAAATGAAGACCATTGTCTGTAACTATGTGATGAGGAGCACCATAGTGACAGAAAATGTTCTGCTTAATAAATCTAGCCACCTGTTTGGCAGTCAATGAATAAAACGGACTTTTTTGGAAAACTCACTTTCAGCTCTTCTTTTTTTTTTCTTTTTTCCAATTATCATATATTTTTTTTATTTCATTTCATTTTTTATTTCATCATCACTTTTCTCTTTTTTTTTTGCTTTTTCTTTTTGTCCGTAATGGAATAACATCCCATTCTTGCAGCACTATTGATCAGAACATTTATATGTGGAAGAGGGCATCTTTGGGCGAGGTTTTGTTTGAATCCCTGTAGTCGACACAGACTCTCAGTCTTCCATTCTTCTTAAGCACAGGGACCATGTTTGCTAATCACTCAAGGTTATGCGCTATCTCCAAGAAGCCTGAATCTAGCTGCTTCTAAACCTCAACCTTCGTCTTGTCTTGCCATTCTTGGTCTGACCCAGCTTCTTTTCTGCTTTACTGGCTTGATATTCGGATTGGTAAGGATGAAATGCTCTGTAATTAGCTTATTGACCCCCGGTATATCAGCATAACTCCAAGCGAAAACTTCTGAATTCCTCTTAAGACGTTCTTGGAGATCGTTTCTGAGCTCAAGCTTAAAGTCTGATCCGATTTCAATTATTTTGGGATTTCGACAGTGCTTAGGTTAAATACAAAATGATGCAATGCACTTATGCCAAATATGTGTGTGGTATAATCAATGCCATGAACATAACAATCAGGAGAAATAAGAAAATAAGTAATCAAAATTCATTCCCATTGATTGAAATAGTAAATAAAATCCATTCATATTGTTCTCAAAGCAATCATTCAGAAAAACCAAAAAAACAGAATTAAGAAATTGTTTAATACTCTCATCACTGCTAACTTTAATGATTTATGGGCGTCGGCTTATTATGCTCAGGAGGCTTGGTGATCTTCCCACTATCTATCAAGTCTTGAATATCATGCTTGAGCCTAAAGCAATTATCAGTAGAATGCCCTTTGCACTGATGGTATTCACAGTTTTGATCAACAAACTTGCCCAGAATGGGCTTAGGTGGATTAATTGGTAACTTTGACAGTACACCATTCTTGACGCAGGACCTCATAACTGTGCTTAATGGTCTACCCAAATCAGTGAATGCCCTTCTGGTTCTCTCATTAATAGCTCCAACTATATTGCTACTCCCCAACTGGTTTGTAGCAGCATTACCAGCATTTCTATTGTGATCACTATAGGAAGACCGGTGGTTACCAAACCCCTGGCTTTTCTTCTTCTCTTCTTTATACAACTCTTCAATATTCAATCCAGCCCTTTGCACCAGAGAAAAGTCGATGAGAGGTTGAGCCAACATCCTCTCCTTGAAGTAAGGCAACAGACTTCGACTAAAAATCCTGATCAGCTCTGGATCCTTTGGCCTTGTCTGTACCATAAATAGCTTTGTCCTCCATCTTCTGTAATGTTGACACGTGTTTTTATGCCCCCGCCTAACCCGATGAGGATATAAGGATGCGGAATAAGGAATCAGGATCAACCAGAAGCATTTTTAACCAAGATTTGATTTAAACCGGTTCAAGGAGTCTGACCTGTGCTAGGGTTGCGTCACACAGCTACAAGTTGCGTGATGGCACTATTAGTTGCGTCACGCAACTCTAACCAGGATGACATCACTTGAACAAGCCCGTGTAACTGTTTTTGCTTTTTGTGTGGAGACGCGGCAACTGTACGAAAAGTGAGCTGCGTCACGCAACTCTCGGGTCCGTCACGCAACTGTTAGTTGCGTGACGTAGCTCTGTTCTGTTGCCCTACCCATATAAATACAACATTTTTGTGTTTTAAACGGGACTTTTTGCATTTTTGGATGGAGAGAAATTTTTAAGCCGCGACTAGGGTTTTCTCCAGGAACTCCAGTGAGTTACCTTGAAGAAGATCAAGCCATTAGAGATAATAGATTGAAACACAAAACAAAAAGTCACAAAAAAGAGAAAAAAAGAGAAAAGAAAAGAAAAGAAAGTTTTTCTTGTTAAAACTTGGTAAAGAACACTTCTGGGATCGTGAAGCTCTATTCCTAAATCATTTAAACCACATGCAATCCTCTAATCTAAGGGTTAGGTAACCATCTAAACCCTCCTCCTTATTCTTAGTTGTTTAATCTATTAAATATCTTGTTTTATTAGTGTTTGGGTAGTTTGGTTTTGGTTAAATAATATTCTGCCCGTTATTGGACATTTCTGAGTAATATTAAACAACTGTTGATAAAAAAGAACACGTAAAAAGGGTAGTTTGAAAGGTAGTTACGGACCTGAGCAGCTGCGTCACGCAGCTACTACCTACGTGACGTAACTGTTCATGTCCAAAAGAAGTTGACTTTGTCCGGACCACCTGCGTGACGAAACTGTTCGTGTTCAATAAGTTTATTTCGTTTATGTTTTGTTATTTAATTTTATGTTTTAAATAAGTAATTGATGAATCTGGGAATTTTGATAAAGTCACGAACAGATGCGTCACGCAACTAGGAGTTCCGTCACGCAACTGTTCTTCATAGAACAGCTGCGTGACGCAACTATTCTAGGGTTCCAGAATGATTTCACTTTTTAATCTAATTTCGTGTAATTAAATAAATGTTTAATGTTTAATTCAAGAAATGACCAATAATGGGCAGATTATGTTCTAATCAAATCAAACAAGTTAATTTACTATTATATATGATCTTGAGATTTTAGGATTTATTGAATTTATATTGTTTAAGTTGTATTTTAAATCCGGTTTGTGGCCCGCCTTTAACCATAAGGCAAGAGCGGGTCTTTTAATTATTTTTGCTATGGGTTGGATGATTGATGTGGTTTGAATGGTTATGAATGCAATGAATGAACCTATTTGGGACGATTAATTAATTTTCCACATAGGAATTCGGTTTGATTTATTCGGGTTGGGTTTAATTAAATAAATTGGCTTTTCTAAAATAAAACAAATTAGAAATTGTAGGTAAAAAGAGGCCGGTTTTCCGGGCATCGACTTCCAACGGGCCGATGTACCCAATTCCCTTACCTAGAATCGTACTTAGTACGCCTGACCAGTCTTTTAAAAATAATTCGCCTTGAATAAATTGGGTTAAATGAAGTCACTTTTATAAAATAAAATTGGAAACGGCCCCATTACTGAAATAATGGGTGGCGACTGAAATATTTTATAAGACCAATTTATCGGCATCGCATTCCCAAAAGGTTTTATCACCATTTTCAAATAATTCTAAACACACCAAAAGTTTCAAAAGTTTTTCGAGGTCCTTTCCGGGGTTTTTGGGATCTCTATGTGGGCGAAAACAGATTGGCGACTTCACTGGGGATTCTGCATCCACTAATCCCCGGTTATTTTTAATAATTAAGTGGTTGCAATTAGGAATTGACTCTAAAAACCTACTTTTTCTAAATAAAATCGATTAGAAAACCCGACGGAAAATTTTTTAATCGTCCGTATATGTTTATTTGCTTTCCTTTTCTTTTTAGGGTTTTTGCATTCATACCGCATTTCTCTCTTCTCACCACTTTCTACCCATATCACCCTTCGGTACTGTTGTTAACTTTGACGGTGGATCTAGCCTAAACCTCGCGTTTTAGGTACATCCATCCGAGAATTAACTATACTACCAACCGCAAGCCTAGTACCTTAAAGGTGTGTCAAAAGGAGTAGGCCCAATAAAGCCCGAATCCTGTTTGCAGAACCCAGACTTTGTAAGCCTAATAAGACTAAAGCCAATGCATATAGTCAAAAACCGTAGTCACTTCCCTTAAGGAAACACCCGATTCTGTTTGCTGTTGTTATGCCGCATTCATTTCCGAGAGTTGATATCGTCAATCTCAAAACCCCCTGTTGGTTGTCGAGATTAGACCAATTCCTAGGAAACAGATGTCGGAATTTATACCAATGGAATCCGTGTGTGGGAGAAATAAGGTTGGAAGGCATGCATTTCCCAACTCCCATTCCCCTGTATGTCATAAACTGTACATATGTTGTGACATTCATGCACCATGTAACATTTTTCTTTTTAGCCATGCATTAATAAGAGCTAATTTTTGGTATGGACGCTTGACCTTGGTTTGAATAATATAATGCAATCACTCATAGCGAATTTATACCCAAAAGAAAAGGGAGATATAAGGGGGTTGCGATTCCTTTGTATTTTTACATTTCTCGCATTATTTGAAAATAAGTGAGAGATTACAAAATTTGCAATAAAACAAAATGAGATCCTGCTTTGGGCCATATGTTCCAAGGCAAAAAGTAAGGATACAAAAAAAAAATATATAATGAAATAAAAATAAGAAAATGTCCCGCTTGGAAATTCTTTCGTTTCAAGGCAAAAGTTAGGGACTTGAGAGAAAATAGTCGACCGTAAATCCAAAAGGAACGATCGACGACAGATAATGCCTGTGAACCCCTCCCCAAATATCAATGCAAGTGAATGCATGTGACTAAGGGTAGAAATGAACGTGAATGTATGAGTCGCCACCTTGTTTAATTATTTTAGGGTAAACTAGGAAAAAACCCTA
Organism: Jatropha curcas; assembly: GCF_041381405.1. NCBI lineage: Eukaryota > Viridiplantae > Streptophyta > Magnoliopsida > Malpighiales > Euphorbiaceae > Jatropha > Jatropha curcas. Next base: position 10,334,914 of record NC_143157.1, on the reverse strand, counting down.
AGTGACTCCAATTTTAATTAACCTAATTACTAGATTAATTAACCCAAAGTTTAAGGCATGGTCTACGAACCCGAGGTGGATCCCGAGACTATGTCATGCTGACAAACTAACCTATGGATGAATGCTTTGCAGGGTAAAATGAAATAATTGGACCAAATAAAAAGTTTATGTGATTTCGACTTGCCGCTCGGGGTTAAATCCCAAACGTGCCTACGTACTTCCGTTTGAATGGAAGATCAAAGTCAATGTAGTTCGATAGGCCTCTTTTAGAGGGCTTTGAATGGGGATGCTCTATGCATGAGTGTGTGTATGCTTTGTGCATTTTGTTTAGGCATTTTGCCAAAGAATTGATTGATTTGATTTTAGGCATTTGATGCCAAAAATGTTGATTTTAATGGCTTTTAGCCAAAAAGATTAATTTAGGCAATTGTTGCCAAAAGATTTATGTGATTTAGGCGATTGTCGCCAAAATTGGTTATTTGAAGGCTTTAAAGCCAAAATATTGATTTAGGCAATTTATTGTCAAAAATTGATGATTGGGCGATTGTCGCCAAAAATTGATTGATTTAAGGCTTTTAGCCAAAATGTGTTGATTTAGGCAATTTGTTTGCCAAAAGATGATTATTTAGGCGATTGTCGCCAAAATGATTGATTTAAGGCTTTTAGCCAAAATAAGTTGATTAATTTAAGGCATTTTGCCAAAAGATTGATTTAAGCGATTTGTCGCTGAAAGTAGTTAATCTAATTTATAGGCAATGTGTTTGCCAAAAAATTGATTAACCGAATTGTAATGTAGGCAATTTTATTGCCAAGAAAAAAAAACGTGTTTGAGTTAAGGCCTTTTAGTCACAATTATTGATTAATTGGACTTAAGCCGAATTTTGTTCGAAATAAAGGCAATTTCACCATAGTTATTGATTAACTACGCGTTTTTTAGCCAATATTGTCGGATTTAAGCTTAACACCACGATTATTGATTAACCGGGTGTTTAGCCTAAATTTATTTAATTGAGGCAGTTTATTTGCCTAATGATTGACGTGAATGCATTTATGCAGTTGTAGAATTATTAGGAGTAGAAGAGAAGCATGCATGAAGTGCTAAAATTAAATAGGCAGAGTTTAGTTCATGTACCTGATTTAATCGTCGACCGCTTCTTAACTCCAGGTTAAGCTCCTCGTTAAGGTAATATTAATTAATTTAAATTTAGTGACCACTTAACAAAGCAAAGAAAGCAATAAAGCTAAACTAAAATGCAGAAAAGCAGTAAAGAATCGCAAGGAGCGTAGGGGAGAAGGAGCGTCCGTCAACACAAACTGAGTCAGTTGAAAGGTCACACCGGGCCTGTATTTATAGGCAAAAACGGACTGTTTCGGCGGCTGGGCCGCCGGAGGCTCGGCAGCCGGGCCCAGCCGGATCTCGGCGGCCGGGCCGCCGGAGCTCGGCGACCTGGGCTGCCTGAGCTTGGCGGCTGGGCCGCCGGGTCCGACTGCCCGAGCCACCGAGGCAGGTGGTTCTGCTATTTTTTTGTTCCGAGGGTTTTTCCGGAAGTTCCGGACCTCCAAAAAATATTCCGGGACCAGTTCCGTGATCCTCGTAATTTTTCGGACGTTTCAAGTACCATATTGGCATACTTCCGGTGAACTTTCCGAATGGCCTCCGGCTCGGCCAGACTGTTTGCAGTCCGGGAAAACTGGCTCTTTGAGCCTCAAAATTTGGGTATTCACAGTTGCCCCCCACCGGCAACCATAAAAATGATTTATGGGAGTCGGTGGTTTTCTGAAACGCAAATTTTTGGAGGCGAAAATCAGACGTGTCCAGAAGACCCGCCTTTTGGCTATTTGCTTATAAATAGCTTGAAATTCTCATTTCATTCATTCTACACTCTCCAAAACAAAAGAGCTCTCTCAAATTCTCTCAACTTCCTCAAAACTTCAAGGCTTCTTCTATGGCTTCCTCAAATTTTAACGACGAGGATTTTTTGGGGTCTCTGGAGATTTCTCTCAACGAGGTCGATCTTATGGCAGACGCTGATTCTCACGCCTCCATGACCGGCATCTTCGCCCAGGTAGGCTCCCTTCACTTTTATTTGCACATAATTTATTATTTGGGCCTTAAGCCAAATTGTGAGTTTTTGGGCCTTAGGCCAATTGTGAATTTTTGGGCCTTAGGCCGAATTGTGATTTTTGGGCCTTAGGCCAAATTGTGAAATTTTGGGCCTTAGGTCAAATTGTGATTTTTGGGCCTTAGGCCAAATTGTGAGTTTTGAAAAAAATTCATGTGCTTACTGTTTTTATTAGTATGCATGCTAGGGTAGAACTAAGATATTACCGAGGAGTAACTCTTAGGTTGATTTACCTTTTAGGCCTCCCGTATTAAATTGGATGTGGGTGAGAGTTCTATGGCTGAGGTTCTGCTCGAAATATTTGATCAAAACAACCCGGTTGGCGCGATTATCCGCCCGTCTTATCTGGGCTATCTGAGACATCTTGACATGGGTCGGAGCAACTATAAGGAGTTATTGTGTGCCTTGGCCGAGAGATGGTGGGACACCACCAATACTTTCCACTTCTCTTGGGGCGAGTTGACACTGACCCCTGCGGACTTCTTGGTGATCTCCGGGATCCCTTTCGGCATTCGATCGATTGAGCTGTACGATGACTGGAGGACTGAGATCTCCCCCGACCGGATGGTGGAGCTGATTGGGATAGACCTACCCCGGATTGTCGAGTCAGGCTCTGCTACCCCTACTTTGAGCATTTCCAGACGCTGGTTATCCCTCCAGGCCCCTGGCATCTATGCTAGATACGGGCAGGGAGAGCTGACGGCTACTCAGGTGGCCAGATTCACCTTGTTGCTACTATTTGCTTCAACCTTCTGGTCCAATAGGAAAGAAAAGTTTAACCCCTCTATCTTGAAGAGTTTGGAAAATTTGGCCCATTTAGAGGAGTATGACTGGGCTGGTGCTAATCTGAGCCGCATGTATGACGATACGTGCGATCTGAGCCGAGGTCACTGCAAGCTCAGCGGGACCTACTATTTTTGGGAGGTAATGTAAAGATCATTCTTCCTCTCTGTTTTTTTTTTTTGTTCTTCTCGATTTTCTTTTCACTGATTCTCTTTTTGTTTCGCAGACTTGGGCATTTGAGTACTTTCCTTACACTCGCCCAGAGCTGCTCCAGACTGATCTCGGATCAGGGCTGGCGCCTTTGGCTTGGAGATGGTACAAATCAAACCTTCATATCGTTCGGCGCAAGAAATCGCTGAAGGAGCTGATTTGATACTTGCCTTCTGGAGCAGGTATGTGCTTAGTGATTCTTAGATATGTTAAATAAAAAGGATTTATTAACATATTTGCATCTTTATAGGCTGAAGTGGGGCCAATGACTGCCCGTCTACAGAGCTGGATTCATGCTGATCCTGATTTCCAGCGGTCAGACGCCTTGTCTCGGCGGAGGGTGGTCCTGTCGCACCCCATCCTGCGGTGATATTATTTGGGCGAGAGGGTGGACATTCAGATAAGAGGCTGCCGGACTGTCCCTTATTCCCCTCCTGAGGACATGCAAGCAGGTAGGCAGATGGTGCTCACTGCTGCTCATACTGAGGGTATTCCACATGTGGAGTTCCTTATGGGAGGAGATTACGATGAGTTCTGCGGAATCTCTTTGATGCCGCCCATTAGATCTCGGCTTGATAATTTTCAGGGGCTGGTTCCTTCTCAGCCACTTGGCACCCATTCTTCTCGGGCTTCGGGTCCCTCTACTAGGACTCCAAGGAGGAGGCCCATGACCGATCCTACTTCTTCCACTCCGGTTGGGGGTCCGTCGCAGGCCGGGCCTAACCAATCGACAGGTCCTTTCAGGGCTCCCCGGGCTATTTTGGAGGCTACCGGGCCACTTCACCCAGACCTGGCCAATCTACGTCTACCATATAGTATTTCTCACTTTGTTCCTGACAGCCCTCCAGCTCTTCGAGAACTCTCCCTAAAGGGTGTGGATCGCCTGACTCTTCCTTCCGAGGACATCACTGAGGTACAGCCTGACACATCTCTCACAAAAAGGATTCATAAGAGATTTGATATTAACTTGTATTTTTCTTTGTATGATTTCCAGGTTCCTGTCGGGCTGGTCAATCAGATGATGGAGCTGGTTCTCGGGATGCAGCAAGAACTAGCTGCGGCTTGGACTCAGATAGCCTTTGACGATCAGAGGAGGAGGAGGCCCCGCCGCTGATAGTTGCTAGATTTTCCAGCTTTCCTTTGTTTTTCTTTTACTGTATTTTTCTGTACTGAACTTTATTTATACCTGCACTTTGGTTAGTACTGAAAACATGTATGCATGGTTATCAAATATGAAAGAAATAGGATTTTATTTTCGCCCATTTTATGGAAAATATATACATTTTTTTTTTAGAAAAGAACATTTTTTTTTTCATTTTTTTTTGGGAAATTATATACATATATATATATAAGTAAAAAAAATTTTTTTTTTTTTGGCGGTGGCCGCCGGCTCCGTCGGTTGGGCCGCCGGCTCCGGCGGCCAGGCCGCCTGAGGGCGTGCTTTTTCTCTATAAAAGCCGCCTTTGGCCCTTTTTCTTTCACTCACTTATTTTCTCGAAAATTGTGCTAAAAAAGCAATTCCCGGTCAGTTTCTTCTCTCTTCTTTTTTTCTATTTTTTTTCTATTATATTTATTTATTTATTTATTTAATAAATAAAAAGAGGAAAAATAAAGAAATAAAATAAACAAAAAAACAATGAATCCCTTCTACAACCATAGCATGCACAGCTGGACTAGGAGTCTCTCCAAAGTTGAAAAGATCAATTTGGGGAGGTACGGTCTTTCTCCTGTTATTACTCTTAGGGGTGTAATAGTTGATTGGGATTTTTTACGGGCCTGTATTAGATTTTGGGACCCTGAAGCCCACGTTTTCTGGTTTGGGGCCATGATGGAGGAAATGTGCCCTCTTTTTGAGGAGTTTTGTGCTATTATAGGGTGCGACCCCAATGCCCCTTTGGTCAAGCATGAGGTAAAAATTGGGTATGTTAGGTCGTTCGAAACCCCGTTTCAGTTCAGCCGACCCCAACCTAGGGCTATGATCATTGATGACCAGAAAGCAATCTTGCTGCCCCTGATTGACGAATTCTCAGAGGCTTGCCCAGACGACCCAGACCGAATGAGGCTGAGGATGTGGGCCTTGGTTTTCTGTTTATTGGCTGGCTTCTTGTTTAACCAGGACCCAGGCTTTGGGGATTTGCATCTATGCCCCATGGTTCGACAAATGGAGGATATGGGCTGCATTGGCGGCATTGTGCTGGCCGAGACTATTAGGAGTCTTGACAGGGCTGCTTTAGGGTTCGATGACTGGACAGTCTCTTCCATCATTCTCCAGGTATTTCCCCTTGTTATCTTTCCTCATTTTCTTCTCTTTTTTACTTTATTTCCTTGTAATAGAAAGGATCCATTACTCAGGTCTGGTTGAAGGACCACCTTCAAGTGGTTGCTACTCCTATTCTCTTGCCCTATAATCCCACCCAGTATCGTATGTGGAGGATTTTGATCACACACCCATCTACTGATGCATGGACTTTATGGCTGATTGAGTTGGGTCCAAATGAGATACTGTGGTTCATCTCCTGGTACAACATCACCCGCTTTATTCAGGTCAGCTTTCGCCATTCTCGGGTTTACCTTTTAGGCCTCACACACTGTACTTGGTACTGCGCTTCGCGTGTTTTGAGGCAAATGGGGATAGATCAGACTGTTCTGATTATGGATGACATTTCAACTGATTCAGCCATTACCCCGGGCGTTACTCGAGCCGTCCTTAGGGCTTGGGTTAGAGATCATCGTATGGTTAGGCCTTTACCTAATCCTGCCAGTGTTCAGACTTCTCTTGAGTATCGGGCTTGGTTCATTACTGCTATCTGGCCGATTAAGAGACCAAGGAGGACTGCACTGCTGAGTGCACTCGAAGGTTGGGTTCAGGCTGACGCTGATGATGAGGTTGGGACTGGTGAGGAGATTGTGCTGGCTCCTCGGACAGGCGAGTTTGGACAGAGTTTAACAGCTAGGGATGACTCCGAGGATGTTGCTCCACGGAGGAGACGGGACACCTAGACTCCTATAGGCTTTTCGACTTCATTGTTGTTTTTTGACTTTTGTTTTGGCTTTGGATTTTGGATGTTTTGCCTTTTTGGCTTTTTATTTGAGACTCTGGTTTAGACTTTATTATTTATTTGGACTTTTTGCTTTCCGCCTGACTTTGGGCTGCTATTGGAATGAGATTTGACTTTTTAGCTTAAATTGAGAATATCATTTAGCTTTCCAAGCATTTTCCAACTTTATTCATTCAAGCTTTGATTATTGCCTAAGCCGCCCTTTTCGGGTTTTCGACTTAACGAGCTACTCATTTTTGCCTAAGCCGCCCTTTTTGGGTTTTCAGCTTAGCGGGCCCCTACTTTTGCCGAAGCCGCCCTTTCGGGTTTTCGACTTAGCGGGTTTTTTCTTTCTTTTTTTTTTCCTTTTTTATTTGGCAAAGAAGAATGAAATTATGAAATGATTTTTTATTAATGTTTAGACCGCGCCCAATGAGGGCTGCTTACATATCTCCGATATATAATTTCTTTTTTCCGAGGAGAATCAGGTCTAATGTAGCTCTTTTTACATTATGCAAATGATTACAATTACACAAAATATCTTTTCAACTGATCCAAATTACATGGATTTGTGAATTCCCAACCATCCAAATCAGTCAAAATAACGGCTCCGCCAGACAGTATCTTCTTCAACACATAGGGTCCAGCCCAATGAGGACGAAACTTCCCACGTGGGTCTACGATTGGCTGTCTAATTTCCTTCAAGACCAAGCAACCTTCTTCCAGTTTCCGGTCTTTGACCTTCTTATTAAAATGCCGCGCCATTCTCCTTTGATAAACTTGAATTTGGTGGATTGCTCGCAGTCGCTTTTCATCCATACCCAAGAGTTGCAAATGATAATTCTCAGCCCAATCTGCTTCGCTGATCTGGCTTTCCCGGATAATTCTCGCTGACTGCACTTCCAGCTCAATAGGCAACACTGCTTCCATACCATATACTAAGGAATACGGGGTTGCCCCAGTAGGCGTTCTAATTGAAGTTCTGTATCCCCACAAGGCATTTGGTAATTGTTCGTGCCAAGCTCTATGCTTTTGAACCGTCTTCTGCAAAATGACTTTTATAGCCTTGTTTGCAGCCTCTACTGCCCCATTTGTTTGTGGATGATAGGGTGAAGACTTGTGGTGCTGAATTTTCTTTTGCTTCAGTAGGTCCGAAAATTCGCTTTGAAAATGAGACCCGTTATCTGTTATGATCTCGAATGGCATTCCGTACCGACAAAGGATTTTGGTACGAACGAACTGTGCTGCCTTCTTGGCATTTAAGACCGAATAAGAAGCTGCCTCAATCCACTTAGTGAAATAATCAACAGCGACCAGGATGAATTGATGGCCATTGGAAGCCTTTGGATGGATCTTTTCGATCACGTCAATGCCCCAAGTTGCGAAAGGCCATGGTGAAGCAATGGGATTTAGATTGACCGGAGGCTGTCTTTGCAGCTTGGCAAAAATTTGACACTCATGGCACTTCTGCGCGTGCCTCACGCAATCTGTATTCATGGTTGACCAGTAATAACCAAGGTTCATAATTTTTCGAGCCAGAGCTATCCCGTGCATGTGTGGACCGGACTCCCCATTATGTAAGGAATCCATGATGGCTTGAGCTTCTCCCTCATAAATGCACCGTAGGTGCAAGCCATTCCAACTTCTCTTATACAGAACTCCCCCAGTAAGGAAATATCCAAATGCTAACTGTCTCAATGTCCGTTGATCAGTCTTGCTGGACCCCTCCGGGTAGGCTTCATACTGAAGATAATTCTGTATATCCCAAAACCAGGGCTTGTCATCGACTAGATTCATGACATGTGCCGGCTGTTTCTGGAGCCGAACTGTCAGAGGTTGAATGACTTGGTCTCCCCCTACATTAACCATGGAGGCTAAGGTAGCCAGAGCATCAGCAAACTGATTTTTGGCTCGCAGCAAGTAGTGGAAGGATAATTCTTCAAACTGCTGAGCCAATTCATCCAAGCGTTGCAGGTAAGGAACCAAACGCTCTTCCTTAATTTTCCATTTCCTTAGAGCTTGAGAGACTATCAGATTGGAATCTCTGAAAACTCTAAGGACTTTTATCTCTTTTTCCAGGGCAGCTTCTAACCCCTTTATGCAAGCTTCATACTTGGCTTCATTGTTGGTGCAGTCGAAATCTAGTTTAACTGCAATTGGGATGTATTCTCCACAAGGAGTTTTGAATATGACCCCAACCCCATTTCCATGGTAGTTTGAAGCTCTGTCGAAGTACATCTCCTAGACTTCACTTTCCAAGCTCAACAAGTCTTCATCAGGAAATTCTACCTCCGGCATTTGGTCTTCGACCAGTAATTCTGCTAACTGATCAGCCAAGGCTCCGCCTTTCACTGCCTTCCACTGTACAAATTTTAAGTCATAAGCTGCGAGCACTGACACCCACTTTGCCATCTTACAGTCAAGAATCGGCCTTTCCATAAGGAATTTCAAGGGGTTCGACTCAGAAATAACATATGTAGTGTAAGACGAGAGGTAGTGCTGCAGCTTTGTACAAGCCCAGACTAGAGCCAAACACAACTTCTCGATCTTATTATATTTTAGCTCATATTCCAGCATCCTCTTGCTAAGGTAATACACGACATTTTCTATCCTTGTATCTTCTGCTTGTTGAGCTAGCATTGCACCCATCGCTTCTTCCATCACTGACAGGTACAATAGCAAAGGCTTTCCTAGCCTTGGTGGCTGTAAAACTGGCGGGGATAGTAGATATTGCTTGACTTGGTCGAAAGCTTTCTGACAATCCTCATTCCATTTGACTGCTACTCCTTTCCTGAGTAATTTGAAAATCGGACCACAAGTATTGGCCAACTGATTGATGAACCGGCTGATATACTGTAGCCTTCCCAGGAAACCCTGAACTTCCTTCTCTGTCCGAGGTGCTGGCATTTCCAGAATAGCTTTGGCTTTCGAAGGGTCAATCTCTATGCCCTTCCGACTGACCATATGCCCCAGAAATACTCCGAATGTAGCTCCAAACAGACATTTTGCCCGGTTGAGCTTCAAGTTGTACTTTCGAAGTCTAAGGAAGAACTTCTCAAGTGCTGTTGTGTGTTCTTCAGCTGTTTTTGATTTAATGACCATATCGTCCACGTACACTTCTACTTCTTTATGAATCATGTCGTGGAAGATGGTCGTTGCCATTCTTTGATAAGTTGCCCCGGCATTTTTGAGCCCAAAGGGCATGACCCTATAGCAGTAGGTTCCCCACTCCGTGATGAATGCCGTTTTCTCCTTGTCCGGCAAATGCATCATTATCTGATTGTACCCGACAGCGAGATCAGTCAAGGAGACCATCTCGTGTCCAGCCATTCGGTCAACCAGCAAGTCAATATGCGGCAGGGGAAAGTCATCCTTCAGACATGCTTTATTCAAATCCGGGTAATCCACACACATTCTGACTTTGCCATCTTTCTTCGGCACCAGCACAATGTTTGCTAGCCACGTCGGGTAGGCAATGGGTTCTATGAACCTGTTCTCCAGTTGCTTGGCAACTTCCTCCTTGATTTTCAAGGACCATTCTATTTTCAGCCTTCTTAGCTTCTGCTTCACTGGCTTAGCCTCAGGGTATACCGGAATCTTGTGCACCACTATTGCTGGGTCTATTCCCGTGATGTCACTCGACTTCCACATGAAGCAATCGGCAAAATTCTTCAAACATTCACTGACATGTTCCCTGTTCACACAGTCATATGCAATGTATGTATGTTCATTTTTTTCTTTGCCAATTATCATTTTTTCTTTTTCATTTTTTATTTTGTTTATTTCTTTTTCATTTTTGCTTGGAAATGCTTAGAAAGATAGACACGCGGGGTAGTCAAAAATTTGCAAGCCTTTATTGATTATGACGGAATCATCTTCAAAAGTTACATCAAATTTGAAAACTGGATCTCCTAGATCCGACACAGACGACTCAGAACTGGACTCTGACTCGATTTCAGACTCGGGGTCAGACTCAGGCTCAATACAAGACTTGATTACAGAGTTAGGTACTAGGTTTGACTCGGGAGGGGGTTTATCAGCAGTGCGCTCCTCCTCGGCGTACCAGTTGTTGAGAGGTCCTTCGTTCGGCTTGATCAGGTCGAGCAGGTCTTGATTCCCATCATTCCCTGTGATAACCGCAACCTCATCAAAGAGACTAGGCTGCATGGAGTCTTTTGTTTCTAGTTCAGTTATTGTTCCGAGCTTGTTGCCCCAGACATCTGAGAATATCTCTAACCCAGGCAGCATCTTCTTAGCAGTCGGGCAGCAAAATGGTTCTCGGAAGCCACAGTAAGGAACTGCTTCTCTCGGTTTGCAGAAGTAACTGTTCAGAGTCAGAAGGTAAGGCCGCATCTGTACACTCTCCTTCCTTCCCCTTCTGGTTCTCTTAGCTCGGTCTTCATCAGTGGGCTCATAACCCAGTCCAAAGGTCCCTTCATTCACTGGGCACTCCCAGGCTTGCAGTTTGGGATATGTCTTCCCGGACCTTGCCATAACCATTCCTGGCAAATAGGACATCTTAAGCATCAAAGGTACTATGCAGTTTATTTGTACTGTCCCGAAATCAAAGAGAAATCGAGAGTTTGCAGTCTTCCCTTCTATGAACTGCACAGTGTCATACTGAAATCCCGAGAGGGGCAAGTTGGCAGTTTCAGGATTGACCTCAAAGAGAGGCTGGCCCTTTGGTTTCTTAAGCTGGCTGTAGTCATCCCCCTGAATGGTGATAACTTTGTCCTCATAGGGAAACTTGACCTTTCGGTGCAAGGACGAGGGTACTGCCTTAGTGTGGTGTATCCATGGTCGGCCCAGAAGCAGGTTGAAGCTAGTTGGTACATCAATTACCTGGAATGGGACTTCCATCACAGCTGGCCCGACTGTTAACTTCAACGTAGCAACCCCCAACACTTCCCTTCGGGTGCTGTCATAGGCTTTCACTATCTGGTCAGATGGGGTGAAATCCGTTTCCTCCAACCCTAGGCAGCTGGCTACCCTTAGTGGGCAGACGTTTAGTGCTGACCCATTGTCAATGAGATCCACGGGCACAGTTTTGTCTCTGGTTTGAACCGTGACGTAAAGGGCATTATTGTGACTGCCTCCCTCCTTAGGCAAGTCATCATCAGAAAACCCGATGCTTTGCATTTTAGATGATTGGGTAAGGGTGGACACTAGCACTTCAGGGCTAATCTCTACCGATGTCTGAAGTTGGCTCAAAGCCTTGCAAAGAGCTTGGCGATGAGGAAAGGATGATGCCAACAGTTCCCAAATTGATACTTTAGCTTGTGTCTTTTTTAGCTGTGCAAGTACCGGGTCCTCCTTTGGCTCCTCTACCCTCTGGTAGGGCTTATTTTGGATTTTATCCAGGACCAATGGTTCATATTGCCTTCCGCTCCTAGTGATGGCGTCGACCTCTTCAGTTAGGTCATTCAGATCCAGGACACAGATGTTATTCATTTCTAGGAACAGTTCGAAAGGATCGATCAGTTCCTGGTCAGCCATTATAGCATTTACCCCGTGATTTGGTAAGGGGTTAGTGCTAATGTTAGGCTTGCTTCTGGGAATAATTGAACCGTTATCCACCAGATCCTGGATGCAGTTTTTGAGTGTCCAGCATGCTTCAGTCTTATGCCCATATCCTTGATGATACTCACAGTATTCATCAGCCCTGTAGTTCCTTGGTAACAGATTGGGAGGTGGCCTTGCTTCCAAAGGCTTGATGTAGTTGGCCTTTACAGCCTCTCGGAAAACCAAAAGGATTGGCATCCCGAGATCAGTATAAGTTCTTCTGGACTGATTGCCATTTCTCACGTTCCCCACACGTAAAGGGTTAGTGGGGGTGATGCTTGCCACTTCGTGGACTTTGCTAGGTTGGCTGGGTTTCTTATATTTGGAGGTTCCTGAGTCTTCTTTCAGTTGCCCCATTTGAATCAGATCTTCTACTTTCGTAGCAGTGGCAATGAGCGACTGAAACGTTGGTAGGTACTGGGTTCGTAGTTGTTGCTGGTAGACGGGTTGCAAGTTCTTTATTATTATGTCTACCTGTTCTTGTTCTGAAGGTCGATTAATCATTTGGGCGGCCTTGGCCCTCCACCTCGCAAGGAACGAGGAAAAGGGTTCATTGTTTTTCTGCTTGGTGGTTTCTAGTTCTCTTCGAGTGACGTCCACCTCCATATTATAGTGGTATTGGGAATTAAATGCATTGCAAATGTCTTCCCAGGTCTTCATCTTAGACCGATCTAGGCTAACAAACCATCTTAATGCAGCACTGGTGAGAGATTGTTGGAACAACTGAGCAAGGAGCTCGCTGCTCAATCCAAATGGGTTAAGGGCACCCACATACATTTTCAAATGAGTTTTAGGACAAGTAGTTCCATCAAATTTGTCCATGTTGGGCATCTTGAATTTTGTGGGCAGTCTTGCTTCAGGGAACAAGGACAAGGAGTCCATGTCCACCACTTCCTTGTGGGTTTTGAGAGCAGTTACAGACCTTTCCAGCAGTTCTAGTTTTTCTCTAATTCTCTAAGCTTCCAGCTCAGAAGCAGTTTTGGAGGGCACATCATCCAAGTTTAGGGTAGGGTTCGTTGGTTCAGCAGCAGGACCCTGATTAGAGGCAGCAAGTCCATTTCCCCCCGGCCGAAGCCCCATTTCCATTACCATTGCCCAGCTCAGCTATCAGGGCAGTCCTTTGGGCAGCCAAGGCCTCATTCATTCTGGCCTCCATTCTGGCCTCCAGTTGTTCAATGAGAGTTTGGATATCAACAAGTGATGCCATTGATGCAGGTGGGGTTGTTGGAGTTGCAGGTAAGACTGGTGTAGCTGGTGAAGCTGGTGAAGCTGGCGATTGCACCGTAGGTGTGATTGGCACTTGGGTAGACACTTGGATTGTGGGTACCTGTAAGGATAAGGGTAGCTGGATTAGGTACAGCGGTCAGTGTATCAGGGTAACTGATGTGAGGTAGATCGACTCTTTGTCCAACTGTGCATGACTAAGGAAAGGGTCCTTTGTGTTCCTCTTAATGTGATGATATGTCATGAATGCGCACAACATCACGTCATAATCTTTTCATGATATGCTTCACATCATTGGGTGCATACAGTCCTAAGGGATAGGTTCTATAGGCTATGACGCAAATAGAGAATCGGTTTATTAAGGGACCCTTGAACCTTGAGCATGGATATCCCTAACCACATGTGAAACAAAGAGTTTCGCGTGGGTCCAACGGTACGCATACTCATGGGCCATCCCCAAAAGGATTAGGGATGGTTTGCGGTAACAGGGAGGACGCTTTGGCTGTCCGTCGACATAATCAATGAGACCTGCCGATCAGCGCTACTTGCTATCCAGACTCAGAAGTTTGAACAGAGAGAGAAGAAATTCATTTGAAATTCATTTTTTATGCAATGGAGAAAAAGATTCTCAATCGTGCAAATAAATCAACAAATTAAAAATGTTTTTAATTTAGTTGTACAATCAAGTTCAAATTCTCCTGATCCGGTATCCTTAAAGAAAGAATACTAGATTTTTTTTGTTGGGGTACCCTGCAAAACAAAGCATAGTAAATAATACCCTAAAGAAGGGCAGGTTAGTTTATACAACAATTGTAGTCCACTTCATGCAGAATGATTACATGATATCCCCAGCAGAGTCGCCAAACTGTGAACCCCTCCCCAAATATCAATGCAAGTGAATGCATGTGACTAAGGGTAGAAATGCACATGAATGTATGAGTCGCCACCTTGTTTAATTATTTTAGGGTAAACTAGGAAAAAACCCTAAGTGACTCCAATTTTAATTAACCTAATTACTAGATTAATTAACCCAAAGTTTAAGGCATGGTCTACGAACCCGAGGTGGATCCCGAGACTATGTCATGCTGACAAACTAACCTATGGATGAATGCTTTGCAGGGTAAAATGAAATAATTGGACCAAATAAAAAGTTTATGTGATTTCGACTTACCGCTCGGGGTTAAATCCCAAACGTGCCTACGTACTTCCGTTTGAATGGAAGATCAAAGTCAACGTAGTTCGATAGGCCTCTTTTAGAGGGCTTTGAATGGGGATGCTCTATGCATGAGTGTGTGTATGCTTTATGCATTTTGTTTAGGCATTTTGCCAAAGAATTGATTGATTTGATTTTAGGCATTTGATGCCAAAAATGTTGATTTTAATGGCTTTTAGCCAAAAAGATTAATTTAGGCAATTGTTGCCAAAAGATTTATGTGATTTAGGCGATTGTCGCCAAAATTGGTTATTTGAAGGCTTTAAAGCCAAAATATTGATTTAGGCAATTTATTGTCAAAAATTGATGATTGGGCGATTGTCGCCAAAAATTGATTGATTTAAGGCTTTTAGCCAAAATGTGTTGATTTAGGCAATTTGTTTGCCAAAAGATGATTATTTAGGCGATTGTCGCCAAAATGATTGATTTAAGGCTTTTAGCCAAAATGATTGATTTAAGGCTTTTAGCCAAAATAAGTTGATTAATTTAAGGCATTTTGCCAAAAGATTGATTTAAGCGATTTGTCGCTGAAAGTAGTTAATCTAATTTATAGGCAATGTGTTTGCCAAAAAATTGATTAACCGAATTGTAATGTAGGCAATTTTATTGCCAAGAAAAAAAACGTGTTTGAATTAAGGCCTTTTAGTCACAATTATTGATTAATTGGACTTAAGCCGAATTTTGTTCGAAATAAAGGCAATTTCACCATAGTTATTGATTAACTACGCGTTTTTTAGCCAATATTGTCGGATTTAAGCTTAACACCACGATTATTGATTAACCGGGCGTTTAGCCTAAATTTATTTAATTGAGGCAGTTTATTTGCCTAATGATTGACGTGAATGCATTTATGCAGTTGTAGAATTATTAGGAGTAGAAGAGAAGCATGCATGAAGTGCTAAAATTAAATAGGCAGAGTTTAGTTCATGTACCTGATTTAATCGTCGACCGCTTCTTAACTCCAGGTTAAGCTCCTCGTTAAGGTAATATTAATTAATTTAAATTTAGTGACCACTTAACAAAGCAAAGAAAGCAATAAAGCTAAACTAAAATGCAGAAAAGCAGTAAAGAATCGCAAGGAGCATAGGGGAGAAGGAGCGTCCGTCAACACAGACTGAGTCAGTTGAAAGGTCACACCGGGCCTGTATTTATAGGCAAAAACGGACTGTTTCGGCGGCTGGGCCGCTGGAGGCTCGGCGGTCGGGCCGCCTGAGCTCGGCAGCCTGGCCAGGCCTCCGAAACTCAGCGGCCGAGCCGCCGGGGCCGGCGGCCCGGCGGCCCGTACCACCGAGGCCGGTGGTTCTGCTATTTTTTTGTTCCGAGGGTTTTTTCAGAAGTTCCGGACCTCCAAAAAATATTTCGGGACCAGTTCCATGATCCTCGTAATTTTTCGGACATTTCAAGTACCATATTGGCATACTTCCGGTGAACTTTCCGAATGGCCTTCGGCGCAGTCGGACTATTTGCAGTCCGGGAAAACTGGCTCTTTGAGCCTCAAAATTTGGGTATTCACAATGCCTGAAATGTTCAAATATAAAATAAGTTATTGCCATATTATTCACACTGAATTTTGGGTCCAATCGTTGAAATCGAGATCTTATTTCCATACTGGTCTTTAGCACATTAGAAATGCATTTCTCATCCTATGTGCTTTCATTTTCTCATGTATACATGCAGGACCTACTTTAACTGAGACATTTTTTGTCATAATTGATTCTTCCCTGGAAATTGCTTCGAGAGCTTGGCACCAACACCCTGGTCAACGCTTAGTCAGAACGTCCCCAATCCCCGAGCCTACTCCAGTCAGTTTTGTGAATTATTCAAGTTTGTCGGATTCAGATTCTGATTCAGACCTAGTAGAAATGGCTGATGACATGGCAAATGAGACCGGGTTCTCTCAATTCTAGATAAGAACCATTGCTTAGATAGTAGCTGCTGCTCTCGCCTAAGATAGGGCATAAAATCAAACTCCTCCCGCATCAAGCAACCAGCCTGTGGTTGAGGAGAGAGAAATCCTAGAACCTGCTTCAGATAATCAGGCTTCCGTGGGTAACACTGTCCCAGTTGAGAATGATGTAATCAAGCAACTTGCTGAGCTGAAAGACAAAGTTGAGAAAATGTCTGTAGTGAAGGAAAAGGACCCGATCACCAACTTCCATATAACCGAATATGTCTTGCACCCAACCAGTTCCACTTCGTTCAAAACTTTTAAGCACACTGTGTTTGAGGGAGATAATGACCCACGGTCCCATCTGTCTGAATTCCTCCAAGTTTCTCAAATGAACCGATACAATGAGGAGGATGTTTTACGAGCATTCCCACAAACACTACATAAGAGTTATCAGAGGTGGTATGATGGTCTAGATATGGAGACACAGAAGAATTGGGTCAAGCTGCAGACCGCTTTTCTTAAGCACTTTAAGACTAATGATAGTGATGAATTCGGTTTGTGTGATTTAGAGAGTCTGAGATAGGAGAAAGATGAAAGCTTCTCTGACTATTATAGGAGGTGGAGAACAAAGCTATTCATGGTTCAGACAAGGCCGAAGGACCAAGAGCTAATTAGAATTTTCAGTAGAAGCTTGTTACCCTTCTTCAAAGAGAGAACGCTAGCCCAACCTCTCACTGATTTTCCTCTAGTTCAAAGAGCTGGTTTGAACATAGAGGAATTGTATAAGGATGAGAAGAAGAAGAGCAGAGGGTTTGGCAACTATCGGACCTCCTACAATGACAGAAATGTCAGAAGCAGCAACCCGAATCAGTCAGGAATTAGTAACACAGTGGGGCTGTCAATGAAAGAGTGAGAAGAGAATTCACCAATCTGGGTAGACCTTTGAGTACGGTCATGAGGTCCTGTATTAAGAATGGAGTGCTTTCCAAGCTGCCAGTTAATCCGGCCAAACCTATTCGGGGTAGGTATATGGATCGGAACTGCGACTACCACCAATGTAAGGGGCACGACATTCAAGATCTGATAGACAGTGGAAAAATTACCAAGCCTTCTGAGAAGAACAAGCCAAGCACAAAGAACAATCCACTGCCCCAGTACCAGTACAACTATCCACCCCACAAGTCTCAGTCGGGTGGATCAGTCAATGCAATCGGAAGCGATCTACCAGAGGAACTGGTATTGGCGGAAGCTGAATGGGAGGAAAGAATGTGTGCCATGCTAAACATATGGGACGATTGTAGCAGCGAGGAAGATGAAGAGGAAAGGGCCGTGAAAATAGAAATTGAGAAGAGCATTACTGTAAAGGTGGGCGAGGTACCAGAGAGTGAAGACGAGCAGATTCAGCTCGCAATCCAGAAAAGTCTAGTTGATCAGGAAGAGTAGTGGTATTATAGCAGTGAGGAGGATGTGAATGAAGTGGGCATCCAGAGCTTAACCCGAAGTGGTCGAGTGTATAATCCCGATAGCAGTGTTCAGGCTAAGGGAAAAGAAGTTGCCACTGATGGCATGAGAAAGAAGACAACAGACAAGGGCGAAGAACAGCCCAAAGAAAAGAATAAGGAAGAGGAAGTAGGGAAAATGCAAAAGAAGACTGCTGAAATGGGTGAGAGCAGCCAAAATAGAACACCTAGTGGTGTAACGGCAAATTCAATGTTGAGCCAGTTGCAGAGGACAAAGGCTGATATTTCATTGTGGGATTTATAAATAGCCTCCAAGGAGCATAGGGAGTCTTTGTTGGAAGCCATGACCTTTGTTAGAGTGCCTGCCCGGATTCAGAGTGTAGACATGATCAATGTATTGCAGCGCAGAATCGGTGAGATCACCTTCTTTGATTCGGACCTCCCGCTAGAAGGAAGAAACCACTTCAAGCCCTTATACATTCAGAATGCTGTCAACGGGCGTGAAACCTAAAATGTAATGGTGGACAACGGGTCAGCCCTATGTGTATGCCCATTGAAGATGCTGTCAAAATTCAAGATAGAGGAGTCAGAACTTGAACCGTCCAACATGGTGGTCAAAGCATATGATAATACCATGCGCAATACAAAAGGAACTTTCAGAGCAAAGATCTCCACAGGGGCTATAGAGAGTTGGGTGGATGTAGTCGTTCTGGATATTCTGACCAATTATGCTCTATTGTTAAGAAGGCCATGGCTACATCCTCTAGGTGCAATCCCTTCCACCTTGCACAGAAAAGTGAAAGTTCCCTGGGGTACTGAGGTGGCGACCATTAATGCGCAAGAGGACTTGAATGTGGCGACAGTGGAAGGTCTTGAGTTGGCTGTCCCTTTGTCTGGTTTCCAAGTGGCTATGATTGATGTGCCAACTAATGAGAGTAAGAGTGTGGTAAATAGGATGAGCTCTTTTTCGCGAAAAATGATGAAAAAGATGCAATGGCAATATGGCAAAGGGCTAGGCCGGGAGTTACAAGGAAGGTTTGAACCTCTGTCATCAGCATATGGACAACAAGACTGACGTGGGCTGGGGTATTCCGAGAACAGAAAGAAGGAGAAATATGAGATCCAGTCTCCAGTTAGAGAGCCAGGTCTGAATCAGATTTTCTTTGTCCTAGAAGTTGCAGGGGAATTTCAGTGTAGAGGAAAGACCTATCCTGGCCTTGAGATCTTCATGACAGATTTTGAGGAGCAGTTGATCAAGTCTCCTGAACCTTCCTTCGAACAGCTGGTTGAAGGCACAAAATTCATGGTGAGTATGGTTCAAGCTAGCAATGGCACCGAATGGTCGAAAAGAATATCTGAGTTTGAAGACTTCTTGGGGATTGGGGATGAAGCTTCCAAGATGGTGCAAGAGCAGAAAGCCAAGGCACGGATCCTCCAGTCAGTACTAGCTGTCGAAGATGCTGAAGAAGCAGAGAGGAAGGCGCTGAAGATGATAGAGCTTGAAGAGGAGAAAGCAGAAGCTACCCCGGAAGCAAAAGAAGATGCAGATGCAGATGAAGTATGTGAACCCCTTCCCCAAATGTCATAGAGGCATGTGATGCATATGATGAATGAGAAGAAATACACGTGATGTGTGTGAGTCGCCACCTTGTTTAATTATTTTAGGGTAAACTAGGAAAAAACCCTAAGTGACTCCATTTTTAATTAACCTAGTTACTAGATTAATTATCCCAATGTTTAAGGCACAATCTACGAACCCGAGATGGATCCCGAGACTATGTCATGCCGATAAACTAACCGATGAATGAATGCTTTGCAAGGTAAATGATGGATTAATGAAATGTTTGAGTGATTTTGACTTGCCACCCGGGGTGAAATCCCGAACGTGCCTACGTACTTCCGTTTGAATGGAAGATCAAAGTCAACGTAGTTCGATAGGCCTCTTTTAGAGGGCTTTGAATGATATGCTTAATGCATGGGTGTGTGTATGCTTAGTGCATGATTTTGTATGCTTTGTGCATGAGTGTGTATGCTTTGTGCATGAGTGTGTGTATGCTTTGTGCATTTTGTGTGTATGCTTTGTGCATGATTTTGTGTATGCTTTGTGCATTTTGTGTGTGTATGCTTTGTGCATAAGTGTGTATGCTTTGTGCATAAGTGTGTATGCTTTGTGCATGAGTGTTTAGGCATTTCGCCAAACATTGATTGATTTTTAGGCATGTTGCCAAAAATGTTGATTTTAATGACTTTTAGCCAAAATGATTTGATTTAGGCAATTGTTGCCAAAATGTGCGATTTAGGCGATTGTCGCCAAAATGGTTGATTTTAAGGCCTTTGGCCAAAATGTGTTGTTTTAGGCAATTAGTTTGCCAAAAATGTGCGATTTAGGCGATTGTCGCCAAAATGGTTGATTTTAAGGCCTTTGGCCAAAATGTGTTGTTTTAAGGCAATTAGTTTGCCAAAAATGTGCGATTTAGGCTTTAATGCCACGATTATCGATTAATCGGGCGTTCGAGCTTAATCACAATTTATTGTCGAAACGTGATTGATTAAGGCTTTTAGCCACAATTATTGATTAATTGGACTTAAGCCGGATTTGTTCGAAATAAGGCAATTGAACCGTAGTTATTAATTAACTAGACTCTTTTAGCCAATATTGTCGGATTTAAACTTTAATACCACGATTATTGATTAACCGGGCATTTAAGCTTAATCAAATTAATTAAGGCAGTTTATTTACCAAAAATAATGACGTGGATGCATTTATGCAATTGTAGAATTATTAAGAGTAGAAGAGAAATATGCATGAAGTGCTAAAATTAAATAGGCAGAGTTTTGTTTACATACCTAATTTAATCGACGACCGCTTCTTAACTCCAGATTAAGCTCCTCGCTTAGGAAATATTAATTAATTTTAATTTGTTTAATTTTAATGTCCAAATATCACAATAAAAATGCAATAAAAATTAATTAAATGCAAAAAGCGGTAAAGAAAACGCAAGGAGCGTGAGAGGGAGAAGGATTCGTCCGTCAACACAGACAGGGGTGCCAAAATTGGACTGAAAATGGCCTATTTTATAGGCCATTTTCGGGTCCCGGGCGGCAGGCCCCGCCCACGCTGGGCGGGGGGTGCCGCCTGGGAGCGCGGCAGCTGCCGCCCAGTCGGTGGGGCGGCAGGCCCCGCCTGGTCAGGGCGGCAGGTGTCGCCCAAGCTGGGCGGCAGGTGCCGCCCAGGGGCATGGGGGGCCAGGCCCCGCCTGCGCGGGGCGACAGGCCCCGCGCGCGCTGGGCGGCATGCCTCGCCCGCGCGGGGCGGACAGGCCACGCCTGCGCGAGGAGACAGGCCTCGCAGCGCGCGCGCTGCGGCGGCGGCCCCGCCCGCAGCGCGCTGGCGGCAGGCCCCGCCCGCTTCGCGCTGCAAGGCCCCGCCCGCTCGGGGCGACAGGCCACGCGCGCGCTGGGCGGCAGGCCTCGCCCGGCGCGGGGTGGCGACAGCCCTCGCCAGCGCTGGGCGGCAGGCCTTGCCCAGGAAGTGGGGCGGCAGGTGCTGCCCCAGGCTGGGCGGCTGCTGCCGCCGTGCCCGGCGGCCGGAGTCGCCGTGCCCGGCGGCCGGCGCCGCCGTGGCCGGTGTGGACACCGTGCTTCGCTCCGGGGGCCTTTTTGGGAGTTCCGGACCTCCGAAAAATATTCCGGGACCTGTTCCGCGATTCTCGCGATATTCCGGACGTTTTAAGTACCATATTGACATATTTTTGGTGAACTTCCGAAATAGCCTTCGGTCCGGCCGGACTGTTTGCAGTCCGGGAAAACAGGCTTTCTGAGCCTCAAAATTTGGGTATTCACAGTTGCCCCCCACTGGCTATCATAAAAATGATTTATGAGAGCCAGTGGCCGTCTGAAGGAGCAAATTTTGAAGGCGAAACTCGGACCTTGGGCCAAATTGGGATTGTGGGGCCTTAGGCTGAGTTGTGAATTTTCGGACCCTGGGCCGAGTTTTGAATTTCGGGCCTTAGGCCGAATTGTGAATTTTCAGGCCTCTGCGGCCGAATGTGATTTTTCGGGCCTCTATGGCCTGAATGTGATTTTTCGGGCCTCTATGGCCTGAATTGTGATTTTTCGGGCCTCTGGGGCCTGAATGTGATTTTTCGGGCCTCTGGGGCCTGAATGTGATTTTCGGGCCTCTGGGGCCTGAATGTGATTTTTCGGGCCTCTGTGGCCTGAATTGTGATTTTTTGGGCCTGTGGGGCCTGAATGTGATTTTCGGGCCTCTGGGGCCTGAATGTGATTTTTCAAGTCTCTGTGGCCTGATTGTGATTCTTCGGGCCACTTTGGCCTGAATGTGAATTTTCGGGCCTCTGGGGCCTGAATGTGATTTTCGGGCCTCTGGGGCCTGAATGTGATTTTTCGGGCCTCTGTGGCCTGAATTGTGATTTTTCGGGCTTCTGTGGCCTGAATTGTGATTTTTCGGGCCTCTGTGGCCTGAATGTGATTTTTCGGGCTTCTGTGGCCTGAATTGTGATTTTTCGGGCCTCTGTGGCCTGAATGTGATTTTTCGGGCCTCTATGGCCTGAATTGTAATTCTTCAGGCCACTTTGGCCTGAATGTGAATTTTCGGGCCTCTGGGGCCTGAATGTGATTTTCGGGCCTCTGGGGCCTGAATGTGATTTTTCGGGCTTCTGTGGCCTGAATTGTGATTTTTCGGGCTTCTGTGGCCTGAATTGTGATTTTTCGGGCCTCTGGGGCCTGAAAGTGATTTTTGTGGGGGCCGTTGCCGCCATTATTTGGCGGCTGCTGCCGCCGTTATTTGGTGGCAATTTTGGCGGCCGCTGCAGCCTTCATTCGGCGCATTTTTCTATAAAAACTTGTTTTGTTGGTTGCTTCTTCACTCATTCCTTCTTTTCTCTCTTCTCCTTTTGTTCTTGTTGCTTTTAAAGAATGAATCCTTCTTTCAATCACAGCATGCACAGCTGGACTAGGAGTCTCTCCAAAGTTGAAAAGATCAATTTGGGGAGGTATGGTCTTTCTCCTATCGTTACTCTCAGGGGGGTAGTAATCGACTGGAATTTTTTATGGGCCTGCATCCGGCTTTGGGATCCAGAGGCCCATGTTTTCCGGTTCGGAGCTATGATGGATCCCAATGCCCCATTGGTCAGGCACGAAGTCAAGATTGGGTAGGTTCGGTCGTTTGAAAACCTGTTTCAGTTCAGTCGACCTCAAGCTAGGGCTATGATTGTTGGTGATCAGAAAGCAATTCTGCTGCCTCTGATTGATGAATTTTCAGAGGTCCGTTCAGATGACCCAGACCGGATGAGGCTGAGGATGCGGACCTTGGTTTTTTGCTTATTAGCTGGTTTCTTGTTTAACAAGGACCCAGGCTTCGGGGACTTGCGACTCTGTCCTATGGTTCGGCAGATGGAGGACATGGGTTGCATTGGTGGCATTGTGCTGGCAGAAACCATCAGGAGCCTTGACAGAGTTGCTCTAGGCTTCGAGGACTGGACAGTTTCCACGATTATACTCCAGGTATTTTCCTCTCATCTTTTTTTTTTTTTTTTTTTTTTTTTTTTGGTTCATCCCTTTGTAATAGAAAGGATCCATTACCCAGGTTTGGTTGAAGGACCACCTTCAAGTGGTTGCTGCTCCTACCCGTTTGCCTTACAACCCTTCTCAGTATCGTATGCGGAGGATTCTGATCACATACCCGTCTGCTGATGCATGGACTTCATGGCTAATGGAATTGGGTCCAAATGAGGTGCAGTGGTTTGTACCCTGGTATGACATCATCCGCTTTATCCAGGTTAGCTTTCGTCATACTCAGGTTTACCTTTTAGGCCTTACACATTGTACCTGGTACAGCACTTCGCGCGTTTTGAGGCAGATGGGGATAGATCAAACTGTTCCGATTATGGGTGATTCTTTAGCTGATTCAGCCATCACTCCGGGAGTTACCCGAGCCGTTCTTAGGGCATGGGTTAGAGACCATCACATGGTTAGGCCCTTACCTAATCCTGCTGGTATTCATACTTCTCCTGAATATCGGACCTGGTTCATGACCGTTGTCTGGCCAGTGGAAAAGCCAAGGAGGAACGCATTGCTGAGTGCACTCGAGAGTTGGACTCAGGTTGACGCTGGTGATGGGATTAGGACTGATGAGGAGATCATGTTGGCTCCTCGGACAGGCGAGGCTGGAGGGAGTTCAGCAACTGGGGATGACTCGGAGGACGTTGCCCCACGGAGGCGACGGGGTACCTAGACTCTAATAGGCTTTTGGACTTTTGGTGTTTTGGCTTTGTTTGAACTCTTTTGTCTTTTACTTGGGACTTCGGGTGTGGATTTTGGTGTTTTGGCATTGGATTTTTGGATGTATGTTCCTTTGGATTTGGACTTTATTATTTATTTTTCTTGGTCTCTTTAGTTTTCTGCTTGACTTTGGACTGTTTGACTTTATTGCTTTCAATTGGGCATGTCATTTGACTTTTAAGCTTTCCAAGCATTTTCCAACTTTATTTATTCAAGCTCTGATTTTTGCCTAAGCCGCCCTTTCGGGTTTTCAACTTAGCGAGCTACCCATTTTTGCCTAAGCCGCCCTTTTCGGGTTTTCAACTTAGCGGGCCCCGATTTTTGCCTAAGCCGCCCTTTCGGGTTTTCGACTTAGCGGGTTTTTTTTTTATTTTTTATTTTTTATTTTTTTATTATTAGCAAAGAAGAAAGAACGATGAAATGATGATTTTTATTAATGTTTAGACCGTGCCCAAACAGGGCTGCCTACATATCTCCGATATATAATATCTTTTTTCCGAAGAGAATCAGGTCTAATGTAGTTCGTTTTACATTATGCAAATGATTACAATTTACACAAAATATCTTTTTAACTGATCTAAATTACATGGATTAGTGAATTCCAAGCCATCCAAATCAGTCAAAATAATGGCTCCGCCTGACAAGATCTTCTTCAACACATAGGGGCCAGCCCAATGAGGACGAAACTTCCCACGTGGATCTTGAATTGGCTGTCTAATTTCCTTCAGAACCAAACAACCTCCTTCGAGTTTTCGGTCTTTGACCTTCTTGTTAAAATGCCGTGCCATTCTTCTCTGGTAGACTTGAGTTTGGTGGATTGCTTGCAACCGCTTTTCATCCATACCCAAAAGTTGCAAATGATAATTCTTCGCCCAATCTGCTTCGCTGATCTGGCTCTCCTGGATAATCCTTGCCGACTGAACTTCCAGCTCAATAGGCAATACTGCTTCCATACCGTATACCAACGAATACGGAGTTGCTCCGGTGGGCGTTCTAATCGAAGTCCTATATCCCCATAAGGCATTTGATAGCTGTTCATGCCAAGCTTTATGCTTTTTAACTGTCTTCTGCAGAATGACTTTTATAGCCTTATTTACAGCTTCTACAGCCCCATTCGTTTGTGGACGATAGGGCGAGGATTTATGGTGCCGAATTTTCGTTTCTTTCAACAAATTAGAAAATTCGCTCTGAAAGTGAGACCCGTTATCCGTAATGATCTCGAATGGTGTTCCGTACCGACAAAGGATGTTAGTACGAACAAACTGTGCTGCCTTCTTGGCATTTAAAGCCGAATAAGAGGCTGCTTCGATCCATTTAGTGAAATAATCTACAGCAACCAGGATGAATTGATGACCGTTAGAAGCCTTCGGGTGGATTTTTCCGATCACATCTATGCCCCAAGTTGCGAAAGGCCATGGTGAGGTGATAGGATTCAAATTGACTGGAGGCTGCTTTTGCAGCTTAGCGAAAATTTGACATTCGTGGCACTTCTGCGCGTGCCTCACGCAATCTGCATTCATGGTTGACCAGTAATAACCCAGGTTCACAATTTTTCGAGCCAAGGCTATCCCGTGCATGTGTGGACCAGATTCCCCATTATGTAAGGAATCCATGATGGTTTGAGCTTCTCCCTCATCAACGCACCTTAGGTGCAGGCCATTCCAACTTCTTTTGTACAGAACTCCCTCAGTGAGGAAATATCCGGATGCTAACTGTCTCAATGTCCGTTGATCAGTTTTGGTAGATCCCTCCGGGTAGGCTTCATTCTGAAGATAATTCTGTATATCCCAATACCAGGGCTTGTCATCGACCAAATTCATGATATGTGCTGGCTGTTTCTGTAGCCGCACTGTCAGAGGTCAAACGACTCGGTCTCCTTCTACATTGACCATGGAGGCTAAAGTAGCTAAAGCATCTGCGAACTGATTTTTAGCTCGTGGTAAGTAGTGGAAAGATAAATCCTCAAATTGCTGAGCCAATTCGTCCAAGCGTTGTAGGTAAGGAACCAAACGCTCTTCTTTAATTTTCCATTTCCTTAAAGCTCGGGAGACTATTAAATTGGAATCTCCGAAAACCTTGAGGATTTTTATCTCTTTTTCTAGGGCTGCTTCTAACCCCTTTATGCAAGCTTCATACTCGGCTTCATTGTTGGTGCAGTCGAAATCTAATTTGACAGCGATTGGAATGTATTCTCCACAAGGAGTTTTGAATACGACTCCAACCCCATTTCCATGGTAGTTCGAAGCTCCATCAAAGTACATTTCCCAGACTTCACTTTCCAAGTTCACCAAGTCTTCGTCAGGAAATTCTACCTCCGGCATTTGGTCTTCGACCGGTAATTCTGCTAGTTGATCAGCCAAGGCTCCGCCTTTCACCGCCTTTCGTTGTACAAATTTTAAATCATAGGCTGCGAGCACTGACACCCACTTAGCCATTTTGCTATCGAGACCCGGCCTCTCCATAAGGAATTTCAAGGGGTTCGATTCAGAAATGACGTAGGTGGTGTAAGATGAGAGGTAGTGCTGCAGCTTTGTACAGGCCCATACTAGAGCCAAACACAACTTCTCTATCTTATTGTATTTTAGCTCATATTCTAGCATCCTCTTGCTAAGGTAATACACGGCATTTTCTACCCTTGTATCTTCTGCTTGTTGAGCTAGCATTGCACCCATCGCTTCTTCTGTTACTGATAGGTACAACAGCAAAGGCTTTCCTAGCCTTGGTGGCTGTAAAACTGGTGGGGATAACAGATATTGCTTGACTTGGTCGAAAGCTTTCTGACAATCCTCATTCCATTTTACGGCTACTCCTTTCCTGAGCAATTTGAAGATCGGACCACAAGTATTAGCCAATTGATTGATGAACCGGCTGATGTACTGTAGCCTTCCTAGGAAACCCCTGAACTTCCTTTTCCGTCCTCGGTGCTGGTATTTCCATAACGGCTTTGGCTTTTGAAGGATCAATTTCTATGCCCTTCCGACTGACCATATGCCCCAGAAATACTCCGGATGTAACTCCAAACAGACATTTTGCCGGGTTGAGTTTTAAATTGTACTTTCGAAGTCTAAGGAAGAACTTCTCAAGCGCTGTTGTATGTTCTTCAGCTGTTTTTGATTTAACAACCATATCGTCCACGTACACTTCTACTTCTTCGTGAATCATGTCATGGAAGATGGTCGTCGCCATTCTTTGATAGGTTGCCCCGGCATTTTTGAGCCCAAAAGGCATGACCCTGTAGCAGTAGGTTCCCCACTCCGTGATGAATGTCGTTTTCTCTTTGTCTGGCACATGCATCATTATTTGGTTGTACCCGACAGCAAGATCGGTCAAGGAGACCATCTCGTGTCCCGCCATTCGGTCTACCAACAAGTCGATATGCGGCAGGGGGAAGTCGTCCTTCGGACATGCTCTATTCAAATCCCGATAGTCCACACACATTCTGACTTTGCCATCTTTCTTCGGCACTGGCACAATATTTGCTAACCATGTCGAGTAGGCAATGGGTTCTATGAATCTGTTCTCCAGTTGCTTGGCTACCTCCTCCTTGATTTTCAAGGACCATTCGGTCTTCAGCCTTCTTAGCTTCTGCTTCACTGGCTTAGCCTCGGGATATACTGGAATCTTGTGCACCACTATTGCTGGGTCAATTCCCGTGATGTCACTTGCCTTCCACATGAAACAATCGGCAAACTTCCTCAAGCATTCACTGACCTGTCCCTTGTTCACACAGTCAAATGCAATGTATGTATGTTCATTTTCTTCTTTGCCAATTATTATTTTTTCTTTTTCATTTTTTATTTCGTTTATTTCTTTTTCTTTATTTTTGCTTGGAAATGCTTGGAAAGATAGACACGCGGGGTAATCAAGAATCTGCAAACCTTTATTGATTATGACAGGAATCGTCTTCAAAGATTACATCAAATTTGAAATTTGGATTTTCAAAACCCGACACAGACGACTCAGGATTGGAACTGGACTCTGACTCGGTTTCAGACTCGGGGTCAGACTCAAACTCAATACAGGACTTGATTTCAACTTTTGACTCTAGGTTCGACTCGGTAGGGGGTGTATCAGCAGTGCGCTCTTCCTCGGCGTACCAATTGGTGAGAGGTCCTTCATTTGGCTTGATCAGGCTCAGTAAATCTTGGTCCCCATCATTTCCTGTAATGACTGCAACCTCATCAAAGAGACTAGGCTGCATGAAGTCTTCCACTTCCGGATTGGTCCTTGTTTCAGGCTTGTTACCCCATACATCAGAGAATATTTCTAATCCAGGCAGCATCTTTTTAGCAGTCGGGCAGTAAAATGGTTCTTGGAAGTTACGATAAGGAATCGTCTCTCTCGATTTGCAGAAGTGACTATTTAAAGTCAAGAAGCGTGATGGCATCTGTATGTTTTTCTTCTTTCCTCTTCTAGTCTTCTCAGCACGGTCTTCATCAGTAGGCTGATAACCTAGCCCGAAAGTCCCTTCATTCACCGGACATTCCCAGGCTTGCAATGCGGGGTATGTCTTTCCGGACCTTGCCATATTCATTCCTGGCAGATAGGACATTTTCAGCATTAAAGGAACTATGCAATTTATCTGCACCGTCCCGAAATCAAAGAGAATTCGGGAGTTTGTAGTCTTCCCTTCTATGAACTGCACAGTGTCAAATTGAAATCCCGAAAGGGGCAAGTTGGTAGTCTCAGGGTTGACCTCAAAGAGAGGCTCGCCTTTCGGCTTTTTCAACTGATTGTAGTCATCTCCCTTGGATAGTAATAACCTTGTCCTCATAAGGAAACTTGACTTTTTGGTGTAAGGACGAGGGTATTGCCTTGGCATGGTGGATCCATGGTCGACCCAAAAGTAGATTAAAGCTGGTCGGTACATCAATTACCTGGAATGGGACTTCCATCACAGCTGGCCCGACTGTCAATTTTAGCATAGCAACCCCCAATACTTCCCTTCGGGTACTATCATAGGCTTTCACTATCTGGTCAGATGGAATGAAATCTGTCTCTTCTAACCCCAAACAGCTGGCTACCCTTAGTGGGCAGACGTTCAATGCTGACCCATTGTCAATGAGAACCATGGGTACAGTTTTGTCTCTAGTCTGAATGGTGACATAAAGAGCATTGTTGTGACTGCTTCCCTCCTTAGGTAAGTCATCATCAGAGAACCCGATGCTTTGCATTTTAGATGATTGAGTGAGGGTGGACACTAGCACTTCAGGGCTAACCTGTACCGATGTCTGAAGTTGGCTCAAAGCCTTGCAAAGAGCTTGGCGATGAGGAAAAGATGATGCTAAAAGTTCCGAGATTGACACCTTAGCTTGTGTCTTTTTTAATTGTGATAGGACCGGATCCTCCTTCTCCTCTGTTCTTTGGTAGGGATTATTTGGAATTTTGTCCAAGACTAAAGGTTCATACTGTCTCCCGCTTCTGGTTATAGCATCGACCTCCTCAGATAGGTCATTCAGATCTAGGACACAGATTTCATTCATTTCCAAGAATAGCTCGAAAGGATCGATCAATTCTTGGTCAGAAACAATAGCATTTACCCCGTGATTTGGTAAAGGGTTAGTGCTAATGTTTGGTTTGCTTCGTGGAATAATCGAACCATTATCCACTAGGTCTTGGATGCGATTTTTGAGGGTCCAACATGCTTCAGTCTTGTGCCCATATCCCTGATGATACTCACAATATTCATCGGCTTTGTAATTCCTTGGTAGTGGTTTGGGTGGTGGTCTTGCTTCCAAAGGTTTGATATAGTTTGCTTTAACAGCCTCTCGGAATACCAAAAGGATTGGCATTCCGAGATCAGTGTAGGTTCTTCTTGACTGACTGCCAGCTCTCATATTTCCCACACGTAGAGGATTTATGGGAGTAATGCTTGCCACTTCGTGGACTTTGCTAACTTGACTAGGTTTTTTGTATTTTGAGGCCCCCGATTCTTCTTTTAGTTGCCCCATTTGAAGTAAATCCTCCACCTTTGTAGCAGTGGCAATAAGCGACTGGAATGATGGTAGATATTGAGTCTGTAACTGTTGTTGATAGACAGGCAACAAATTTTTTAAGATTATGTCCACCTGTTCTTGTTCTGAAGGTCGGTTAATCATTTGGGCGACCTTGGCCCTTTTTCTCGTAAGGAACGAGGGAAAGGGTTCATTGTTTTTCTGTTTGGTGGTTTCTATCTTTTCTCTCATTCTCTGAGCTTTCAGCTCAGAAGCAGTTTTGGAGGGCATGTCATCCAGGTTCAGGGCGGGGTTTGTTGGTTCAGTAGCAGGTCCCTGATTGGAAGTAGTAGGTTCACTCCCTCTAGCTGAAGCCCCATTTCCATTACCATTACCATTACCCAATTCAGCTATCAAGGCAATCCTTTGGGCAGCCAATGCCTCATTCATTCTGGCCTCCATTCTGGCCTCGAGTTGTTCTATAAGGTTTTTGATGTCAGAAAGTGATGCCATTGGTGCAGTTGAGATTGGTGAGGTCGGTGATAGCACAGTAGGTGTGGTTGGCACTAATGTTGGCACTTGAACAGGGGGTACCTGTAAGTATGAGGGTAACTGGATTAAGGGTATAGTAGTATCAGGGTAGCTGATATGAGAGAGAATGACTCTTTGTCCAACTGTGCATGACTGACAAACAGAAGGATATTTTGTGTTCCTCTCCCCTTTTTTTTTTTTTTTAATGCTTATGATATGTCGTGAATGCGCACACCAACACGTCATAATTTATTTTAATGAGATGACTCATACCATTGGGTGCATATAGTCCTAAAGGATAAGTTCTATAGGCTATGACACAAATAGAGAATCGGCTTATTAAGGGACCCTTGAACCTTGAGTATGGATATACCTAACCACATGTGAAACAAGGAGTTTCGCGTGGGTCCAACGGTACGCATACCCATGTGCCACCCCCAAAAGGATTAGGGATGGTTTGCGGTAACAGGGAGGACGCTTTGGCTGTCCGTCGACATAATCAAAGAGACCTGCCGATCAGCGCTACTTGCTATCCAGACTCAGAAGTTTGAACAGAAGAGAAGAAATTCATTTGAAGTTCATTTTTTATGCAATGGAGAAAAAGATTCTCAATCGTGCAAATAAATCAACAAGTTTTAATGTCTTAATTAAATTTTTCAATTAAGTTCAAATTTCCTCATCAAGTATTCTTAAAGAAAGAACACTTGATTCGTGCTAGGATACCCTGCAAAACAAAGCATTGTAAAATAATACCCTAAAGAAGGGCGGGTTAGTTTACACAACAATCGTAGTCCGCTTTATGCAAAATGATTACATAATTCCCCAGCAGAGTCGCCAAACTGTAAACCCCTTCCCCAAATGTCATAGAGGCATGTGATGCATATGATGAATGAGAAGAAATACACGTGATGTGTGTGAGTCGCCACCTTGTTTAATTATTTTAGGGTAAACTAGGAAAAAACCCTAAGTGACTCCATTTTTAATTAACCTAGTTACTAGATTAATTATCCCAATGTTTAAGGCACAATCTACGAACCCGAGATGGATCCCGAGACTATGTCATGCCGATAAACTAACCGATGAATGAATGCTTTGCAAGGTAAATGATGGATTAATGAAATGTTTGAGTGATTTTGACTTGCCACCCGGGGTGAAATCCCGAACGTGCCTACGTACTTCCGTTTGAATGGAAGATCAAAGTCAACGTAGTTCGATAGGCCTCTTTTAGAGGGCTTTGAATGATATGCTTAATGCATGGGTGTGTGTATGCTTAGTGCATGATTTTGTATGCTTTGTGCATGAGTGTGTATGCTTTGTGCATGAGTGTGTGTATGCTTTGTGCGTTTTGTGTGTATGCTTTGTGCATGATTTTGTGTATGCTTTGTGCATTTTGTGTGTGTATGCTTTGTGCATAAGTGTGTATGCTTTGTGCATAAGTGTGTATGCTTTGTGCATGAGTGTTTAGGCATTTCGCCAAAGATTGATTGATTTTTAGGCATGTTGCCAAAAATGTTGATTTTAATGACTTTTAGCCAAAATGATTTGATTTAGGCAATTGTTGCCAAAATGTGCGATTTAGGCAATTGTCGCCAAAATGGTTGATTTTAAGGCCTTTGGCCAAAATGTGTTGTTTTAGGCAATTAGTTTGCCAAAAATGTGCGATTTAGGCGATTGTCGCCAAAATGGTTGATTTTAAGGCCTTTGGCCAAAATGTGTTGTTTTAAGGCAATTAGTTTGCCAAAAATGTGCGATTTAGGCTTTAATGCCACGATTATCGATTAATCGGGCGTTCGAGCTTAATCACAATTTATTGTCGAAACGTGATTGATTAAGGCTTTTAGCCACAATTATTGATTAATTGGACTTAAGCCGGATTTGTTCGAAATAAGGCAATTGAACCGTAGTTATTAATTAACTAGGCTCTTTTAGCCAATATTGTCGGATTTAAACTTTAATACCACGATTATTGATTAACCGGGCATTTAAGCTTAATCAAATTAATTAAGGCAGTTTATTTACCAAAAATAATGATGTGGATGCATTTATGCAATTGTAGAATTATTAAGAGTAGAAGAGAAATATGCATGAAGTGCTAAAATTAAATAGGCAGAGTTTTGTTTACATACCTGATATAATCGACGACCGCTTCTTAACTCCAGATTAAGCTCCTCGATTAGGAAATATTAATTAATTTTAATTTGTTTAATTTTAATGTCCAAATATCACAATAAAAATGCAATAAAAATTAAATTAAATGCAAAAAGCGGTAAAGAAAACGCAAGGAGCGTGAGAGGGAGAAGGATTCGTCCGTCAACACAGACAGGGGTGCCAAAATTGGACTGAAAATGGCCTATTTATAGGCCATTTTCGGGTCCCAGGCGGCAGGTGCCGCCCGGGAGGGCGGCAGCTGTCGCCCTGTCGGTGGGGCGGCAGGCCCCGCCTGGTCTGGGCGGCAGGTGTCGCCCAAGCTGGGCGGCAGGTGCCGCCCAGGGGCGTGGGGGGGCAGGCCCCGCCTTCGCGGGGCGACAGGCCCCGAGCGTCGCTGGGCTGCATGCCTCGCCCGCGCGGGGTCGACCAGGCCCCCGCGCCGCGCTGTGCGGCTGGCCTCGCTCTCGCGCGTCAGTCAGTCCCCAGCCTACGCGAGGCGAACAGGCCTTCGCGCGCTCACTGGCGGCAGGCCTCGCCCGCGCGGGGCGACAGGCCTCGCCCGCGCGCGCTGGGCGGCAGGCCCCGCCCGCGCAGGGCGACAGGCCCCGCGCGCTGGGCGGCAGCCCTCGCCCGCGCTGGGCGGCAGGCCTTGCCCAGGAAGTGGGGCGGCAGGTGCCGCCCAGGCTGGGCGGCTGCTGCCGCCGTGCCCGGCGGCCGGAGTCGCCGTGCCCGGCGGCCGGCGCCGCCGTGGCCGGTGTGGACACCGTGCTTCGCTCCGGGGGCCTTTTTGGGAGTTCCGGACCTCCGAAAAATATTCCGGGACCTGTTCCGCGATCCTCGCGATATTCCGGACGTTTTAAGTACCATATTGACATATTTTCGGTGAACTTCCGAAATAGCCTCCGGTCCGGCCGGACTGTTTGCAGTCCGGGAAAACAGGCTTTCTGAGCCTCAAAATTTGGGTATTCACAAAGTAATCCAAGCAATAAAGGCTAGTTGTGATGAATGTATTGAGCAAGCTATTAATCCTGTCTTTTGTTTTTCTGATTTTTGTTTTGAGAACAATGTGGATGGTTTCCCTTTATTATTTCAATCAATGGAAGTGAACTTTGACTATTTGTTTTCTTGTTTTCCTGATTGTCACGTTCATGGCATTGATTATACCACGCGCATATTTGACATAAATGCATTGCATCATTTTGCAGTTAACTTAAGCACCACCGAAGATCCTAAAATAATCGAAATCGGATCGGACTTTAAGCCTGAACTTAGACAAGATCTTCAAGAATGTATCAGAAGAAATTCAGAGGTATTTGCCTGGAGCTATGCCGACATGCTAGGAATCGACAGATCAATCGCAGAACATTTCATTCCTACTGATTCAAGTGTTAAGCCAGTAAAGCAGAAGAGGAGGTACGGGTCAGACCAGAATGGCAGGATAAGATCAAAGCTGAGGTCCAGAAACAGTTGGATGCAGGATTCTTAGAAGTAGTACACTATCCGAAATGGCTGGCCAATATAGTCCTTGTGCTAAAGAAAGACGGGAGGATAAGGGTCCGTGTTGACTACAGGGACCTAAACAAAGCCTCGCCTAAAGATGACTTTCCACTTCCGCACATAGATGTTTTGATTGACAATGCTGCCGGAATGGGATGTTATTCTATCCTGGACGGATTCTTCGGATACAACCAAATACTGATGGCCTTAGTTGACAAGCACAAGACTGCCTTCACCACGGACTTTGGTACCTTTTGCTATAGAGTGATGCCATTTGGACTGAAGAACGCCGGGGCAACATATTAGAGAATGGCCACAACATTATTTCATGATATGATCCATAAAGGATTGGAAGTATATGTAGATGATACGGTGATCATGACAAGAACACAGGAAGAACACGCAGAAATGCTAGAAAAGTTCTTTGCACGGGTTAAGCAGTACAACTTAAGACTCAATCCCAAAAAGTGCGTATTTGGAGTAACAAAAGGGAAGTTGTTAGGTTTTGTTGTAGGACCTAACGGGATTGAGGTTGACCCCGACAAAATAAAAGCCATTCAGGATATGGAATCGCCAAGAACAGAACGCCAGGTGAGAAGCTTCTTGGGAAAAATTCAGTATATCAGCAGGTTTATTTCGAGGCTATCCATCACTTGTGCCCCGATTTTCAAGCTACTTAAGAAGAATCAGCCAGTTAAATGGAATGAGGACTGCCAGAAAGCCTTTGATCACATAAAGAAGTATTTGATGAATCCACCAGTGCTGAGTTCGCCTAGACTAGGAGAACCTCTGATCCTGTATTTGTCTATAGAGGATACAGGAGTCGGAGCAATGTTGGCACAGCCGGACGCTGCTAGAGTGGAAAAGGCCATTTATTACATTAGTAAGAAACTATTGCCTATCGAGGAGAAGTACAATTTGGTGGAGAAAACGTGTATGGCAGTAGTATGGTCGATAAAGAAGTTGAGGCCTTACTTTGATTCCTTCAGGGTCACTTTCGTTTCCAAAATTGATCTTATGAAGTATCTGCAGAGAACGCCTACTCTAGAAGGACGAATGCCCAAATGGTTAATTCAGATGTCTAGTGTGGATGCAGAGTTTGTAATGAAGAAAACGGTCAAAGGTCAGGTTGTGGCAGAGTTCCTGGCAGAAAATCCAATTACAGATGACGAATCATGGGAATTGGAATTTCCAGATGAACACTTGCTGTGTATCAAAACAGGAGCTTGGAAATTGTACTTTGATGGATCAGCCAACAGAAATGGAGCCGGAGCTGGTATTGTTATAGAAGCACCTAATGGCGAGGTCACAACAATGTGCAAAAGATTGTTGTTTCCGGTCACCAACAATATGGCCGAATATGAAGCGTGCATCATGGGAATGGAAGCTCTTCTTGCATCAGGTGCTAAGGAAGTCGAGGTAATAGGAGATTTGTTATTGGTTATCGAACATACCAACGAGAGATGGAAAGTGGAAGAAGAAAGGTTGAAACCCTATGTTGAATACTTATTGAAGAAGGCAGCACTCTTTGATAAGATCACCTTCACTCACATAGGACGAACCTATAACAGAATTTCGGATGCCTTGGCAAACTTAGCATCAGCTTGGCAGGATTTGAGCAAAGTGCCAAAGAAGCAGTTTATCATTACCGCAGCCAATATCCCGTGCTATGAAGAACATTTTGTGAATCAGGTGGAGTCAGAGGAAGAACCCTGGTTTACGGATATCCTGCAGTATATGAGAGACGGAACCTTTTCTGATGATGCGACAAAAGAGGACCGTTTAGTTCTCAGAAAAATGGCTCTGAATTATGTCCTAGCTGATGGTGAACTTTATAGGAGAGCTTGGGACGGAATGTTGCTAAGATGCGTGAGCAAGAAGGAGGGAGAAGAAATAATGAAGAAAATCCATGAGGGAGTTTGCGGTACTCATTTGAGTGGCATGAGCTTAGCCAGAAAAATCATGAGGCAAGGTTTTTTTTGGATGCAGATGGAAGGTGACTGTGTTCATTATGTGCGTCATTGCAAAGCCTGCCAATATCATGATAATAAAAGCCACTTACTTGCTGTTGAACTCCATCCGACAGCTCCCTCTTGGCCTTTTTCTGCATGGGGCATAGATATTATCGGCAAGATCACGCCAGCAGCATTGAACGGTCATCAATATATATTGGTTGCAGTGGACTACTTTTCTAGGTGGATCGAGGCTCAGTCCTACAAGACTTTGACCACCAAACATGTGGCTAGATTCATTGAACAAAACATTTTCTGTCGCTATGGTGTTCCCCATCACATAGTTACAGACAATGGTTCTCATTTTCAAGCAGATGTTGGTCAATTGCTTTATAGATATAAGGTTGAGCATCACCATTCTTCTCCTTATCGCCCTCAGGCTAATGGTGCGGTAGAAGCTGCGAATAAGGAGATTAAAAGAATCCTGTCCAAGATGTGCGAAAGATATAGAAGTTGGGCCGAGAAACTTCCTTTCGCGCTCTGGGGGCATCGCACTACCTTCAAGTCGGTAAATGGGGCTTCTCCCTTTGAACTTGTATATGGGATGGAGGCAGTGTTATCGATAGAGCTCGAAAAGAAGTCTCTCAGGGTTCTTGTAGAAGCTGGTCTGACCGAGGAAGAATGGGTCAAGAAGAGGTATGAAGATCTGGCGCTTTTAGATGGAAGAAGACTGAATGCTCGATTCCAGGATCAGATGAGAAAGAGAAGGATTGCTCGTCTCTACAACAAACGGGTACATCCAAGGGCTTTAAAGAATAGAGATTTAGTATTGATCAGATTATTGGATCATGAAGCCCAGAATCATCCTGGTGGGAAATTCAAACCCAACTGGCATGGACCGTTCAGGGTTCAGAAGCTATTAGCTAAAGGTGCCACTGAATTAATTACCATGAAAGGGAAACCTGTCAACTGAATTGTCAATCAGGACCAAATGAAAAGATTCTATGTCTGAAATGATGATTTCGATTAAAAAAAAAAAAGAAGCTAAGTTGAAAACCCGAAAGGGCGGCTTAACCAAGAAATGAGCTCGCTAGGTTGAGAACCCGAAAGGGCGACCTAGGCTAAAGTTAGGGCATAATAAAAATAAAAACCTCAAGATTAACGCGTGTGCTTAAGTTAAATGCGAAATCTATGCCATGCGTTCGTGACAGATTTGTGATTGGTGGCTCAAACGCCATCAACTTGACTTGAAGGAGAATAAGTAAATGAATAGTTAGAATGAATGACCATTGTAATAAAATAAGTTTTCGTTACTTCTGTATAATGTTGAAAAGAAGTAAGATTAATAAGGGTTTGAATTTCAAAATTTTTCTTCCTTTTGTTTTAGGGATATGGTTAAAGAATGCAAGACCTTCCTCTCTACTTGTCTGATCAAGATTGACTCATCTGTTTTGTGTTCTGGCTGTTGGTCCTACCTAAATGATGAATTCTTTTAAAACATTGATCGGGAGAACGAATACCATTTTCTCAGTGATTTCCTTGGAAAGATCAATAAAAAACCATGGATAAAACCTTAGTACTCATGTAGGTTCATGCATACATAAAGAAGTTACATATGTTGTTTTTGTTTGATCTGTGCAGGTAATAAAATAATCACCCCATTCTTTTTGTTCCCAGATGTAAGCTTCTGCCTTTAAATAATGATTCATCTTTATGAGCTTTTCATTTATTAACCCAGGGGCAGGAGGCCCAAATAACTAACACAATAATAATTCCGAAGGAAAAGATTTGTTGTCTGTTATTGTCCATGTATGCAGGAAGCAAGAATTAATAAAGACAGAACCACCGGAGTCATTCACTGACAAAAGGATACATTAATTGAGAGCTCATGGCTCGGAATACAAGGAATTGAAAAGAAAAAAAGGGAAAAGTAACAACAACATTTATTCCAGTAGAGGCTATCATCAGACGCCAATCTTCGTCGAACCCCTAGCATATCATGGGGTGTAAAACCAGTTGACATATTCGGTGTGTCACAGTGTCCTGCATCACTCCTTCACCTAGGTACCTGGTGTTTCGGTTCCGCCAGCGGTCAGCCATATGGATAAAAAAACTCGGCGTCATGAGACCACTCTCAAAGTT